>NC_143437.1:35580000-35927500 GCF_987193195.1 Phasianus colchicus | reverse complement strand
GCAGAGCAAACAGGAAACAGTAAATAGACTCTAGAGTAAATACTGTTTTTGAGGTTGGTACTGCATGCAATTAATGAATAGAAAAAAAACACCAAATTAAAATTATAGTGATGTAAAATTAAAGCTTATTCTTTTTTATCTTTGATTTGTTAGAAACTCTAGAGAATGATTCTAAGTGCCTTTCATTGTGCTTCCTACACTAAGCCAAGAAGTTCTGGCATATAGTCAGAACTCAGGCTTGTTCATTTGGGGAGTTTTAATTCCATTCAGTTTATACAAGAGCAGCTGATTCAGGCAATTGAGAGCAGAAGGGACTCTGGTACTGGCATACATATCAGTGATGATGGGCATTAAAATGCTGTGCAAAAATCTACCCTATAAAAACAAGACTAAATTAGGTTGCATTAATATTGTTAATGTACAATAAGTCGGGAATTGAGGATGGATATTATTTAGCACAATTGGTCTATTTTTACTTTTGTATCGCTCATTTGATATGGAATCCCATAGTACCATCTTTCAAGTCCAGAAATGCTTTTCAAAGCATTTTAAAGCACAATTAAATGACTTGGTGTCTGCCAAAATGAGTTGTTAGTCGTCCCTTTCCCAAGAGGCAGAGACCCACTCCTGACTGAACTCTGCCACTGCAGGTGGGGCACAATGAGAGGTGGTAAAGCATCAAGCTGGCATTGGGCCTGCCCCTTTTACACTGCAAAATGGATCCTTCCTGGCTCGAGCTGTATGCTGAACTGCATCAAATACACAGAAGCCTGACTGCAGGAAAAGATTCTTTCTTGCATATGGACCTCTTTCAGAAACTGAAGGGGAGAAAAAAAGGGAGAAAAAAAAAAAAAAAGAAAAAAAAAATAAGTAAATCTGGAAGTAAAATGACATTGAAACTTTACACCTATTTTTATGAAAAAAAAAATTGGACACTGGCAAGGAATTAAATTTTCCTTTTCTGAGTCAATTGCAAAAATGTATTTTCCTTTCAACCTCTGAACTTGCTAGAGCTTTTATTTGTGCAACTTGTTTTTGCTGTATGCTAAATTCCTAAATCTCCAGTGGCTCAGTATATGTAAGCAACACCCACTTGTTTGGCTTATTAAAATCAGTATGAATGATATAGTGTTTAACAACAATATTATTGTTGCATCATATTGTATATGATATATCATATTATAACAGCAATATGAGAGCACACAAATTTGCTTTCTTTTTATACTGGTGGAATTATTTCCCTTCCTATTTAGGGCAGAGGCACTTTTCCAAAAAGTAGAAAGATTGTCAGATTCAATTTCCCTTCTGCTTTGAGGATCTTAGAGCAGTATCTCCTGGCTTCCAAGTTGATGTCCTAATAATCAAGCTGTAGAAAATTCTGTAGGGGTATGATCTCAATCTCTCCTTTTGACACCATTTCACTTTGCATTAATAATTAAATTTTCATCACTAGGCTGTTTATGAAAAAGGGAGGATGGGAGTTGTTCTACAGCTCTTATTGTGAGTCGAGTTATTTTCTGCTGCATTTCTCAGAAGTCTTCAAAACTAAAATATTAAGCTATGAGTCAAATGAAATTTCATTTACTATTTAAGTGCTTGGTTTTTTGTTTTTTCTTCTTTTTCTGGGGGGGGGGGGGGGGGGAATTTTTTTTTTTCACTTTTATTTTTTCCCCTGAGGAAAACAGAAATTTGTTTAATTTATTTTTACTGCTTTAACTTTTGCTCCCATCTCAAAAAGTAAGCATCTTCACAACCTAGCTCTGATTGAAAGTATCTTTTGATTACAGTATTCAAAAATGTACTAACTCAAAGCCCCAAAAGCCAGATAAGACATTTACAGACTGTTCGTTACTCCTATAATACTGCTTATCGAAGAACGCATCCTCAGAATGTTCTGTAGATGATAATTTAATACAACATCCATGGAATATGATATTTCTGCGTAAGCCTCTACCAAGTTTTTTTCTCATGAGTCATATTTTCTTCATGATGAGAAGCCTCATATTATAAATGACAACAGCAGTTTTGGACAAGCACTGAGAGAAAAGACACTGAGTCTGTATCGAGGGAAGTCCTTCATAGGCAGATCTTGAAAACTAGAAATTGATGCATACCAAACCCAGTTGAAGACTCTGGATACAGAAGTTTCGTGAACAGAATTAATCATAGAATCATAGACTCGTAGAATCATAGACTTCAAAGGGACCTTTAAAGGCCATCTAGTTTAATTCCCCTGCAATGAACAGGGACATGCACAGCTAGATCAGGTTGCCCAGGGCCTGATCCAGCCTCACCTTGAAAGTCTCCAGGGATGGGTCATTAATCACATCACTGGGCAACCTGTTCCAGTGCCTCACCACCTTAACTGTAAAAGATTTTTTTCCTTATGTCTAAACTAAATCTCCCCTTTTTGAGCTTGAACCATTCAGATGCAAATAAATGTTACACATTTGAATTTCCAAAATATCGGTTTGGGAAACAGAACATTCTTGTTTAATTCTCAAGTATATCTTATTTTATGCATATGCATCTCAGTAGCCAATATTCTGTTTCAGATGTCCATAAAAAGAATTGCAAACTGACCTGAGCATCTTCAAATGTGTATCTTCCAGGGTCCTTTACATTCTGCGTGGTTTTGTCATAACTTTTTGAATCTAGATTGATGGCACTGGGTGCACCTGGAGCAAGAAATTCTTGCCAGATTTCTTGGACACGAGCAGGAACTTCACGGATGGGCCTCTTCTTCAGGTCTTCTACTGCTAGCCAGAACCTATGGAACACATCATCTTGACTTCCAGCTCAATATAATCACCAATGAAATGGTGACAGTTTTCTTTGCTCTTAAAAAAAGAGTAAGGTAACGAAAGGTTTCATATAAAATCTGTGAAAATAGATAAAATCTATCAATTTATTCTGGGATCAAGATTGGTGCCATGTCAGGCAATCCAACTGCCATAAAAAGCAATTACAAGCCTAGACAAGATAGGTGAGAAATGCTTCATTTCTTATGTATGTGTAACTTTCTTAGGAGGTTTTCATTTAACTGGAATTAAACTGAGATTTCATTTCACCTGAGTCACAAGGTCTTACATCACTTACAAACCTATTGCTTTTTGACATTCCTTCAGAAGCTAATAAGAACTTACACTCCTGACATCTATGTAAATCTAAAACATGCTAAGCTATCAAATAACGGTATTGATAATTTTGCTACTTTTACTCCATAAATTATGTATATAAAGGAAAAGCATTTCTATAATTTCATTTATTTGTTCAGTATTGCATTTCTTTTTTTTTTTTTTTTTCTAACTGCAGCGTTGAACAGAAGCACCCATTCTCCTGCCGCAGAGCAAATCAATATCAGGCAACCATAGTGACAGCCATCCTTCTCATTCTAGAGAAGGATCACTAGAAAGGGCTTGATCAAGCTGTGATCACAGCCAGCTAGCTATGAGCTTTGTTATTCTGTTGTTATTTCCTATTAGGAGCTCTTTATTGTTACCTCTCTTACAGCAATTCGAACTCTCACTGCATAAAACTCAATTAAATTAAATCAGGATGTCATGCTTATGTACACTACAGAACCCTTACACAGTTGTGGTTTTTTTCCTCAGAAAGCTCAATTAAAGCATGAGTTTTATCATGTTACCTATGCAACCACTGCAAAAGATACAACTTTTCAGTATTGTTTTGACGTGGTTGGCCCTATGAAACAGGTCGGCTGATGTGAGTTAACTGTGAAACAAGTCAGATTTTTACAAGGCTGACAGCTAATTTAAGTGGACCTTTAAAATGTGGTTCAATCCTGTTTAAAACATAAAATCAAACTGAAATCTCCTAGCTTTGTCCAAGAGTGAATGGTTGGAGAGAGGAACTGTGGATGGGTGTTCAGATAAACAAAATAATACCACACTAAGTCCAAGTCATAATATAGTTACTGCAACAACTCATAAGAGACAGCAAAGCACTGTAAAGAGTATTCCTCTTATGACATATTCTTCAATTGAGATAATTTACCTTCTGAGCAGCAATTAATCCTTCAGTTCTGTTTCGAAACTGCTTTGTAGCACAGATGGAAGGAGCCCATGCTCATGGCTTCCAAGCCACTACAGTCATTGTCACAGTACCGAGCTGACTATTTTAGGTACTTCTGCACCTTCCAGTTGCCATAGTATTTATGCACAGCCTCTCAGTCTGTTAATCCCATAAAATTCTCCAAGAGATAAAGAAGTAATATTGTCCCAGTTTCACAAATACATTAATAATGTACAGTGTTTTCTCCAAGGTCACAGAGTCCGTGTCAACACAAAAAAAACCCAAAACTTTAGTTTCAAATATTCTGAGTAGAACCACTTATTTATATGATCTGCAATATGAATTGAAAACAGTTCTGCACAAAGCCCACAGATATATTCTGGGAATCTGATGGCAGTGCAGTAAGTATAAAGGCCTCATAACTCAAGTTTAAAAACTGCACAGCTCAGAAACTCTAACTCAGTCAAATTTGGGCAACCTACTTTGGTTTCCTTAAGCTACTTTTAATATTTGCATCTAAAAGTGCATATCCTGCGGTGCCAACCCCTTTAAACGCATCTTCTCGGACTGACTGATTACTCATGTGTATCAAAGTCAGGTAAGGAATAGAAAAATGAAAGAGAAGGATGTTCTTTGTAAATATACATTTTCTATCACCCTGCAGACATCCTGAGTATCTAGCTCAAAGCTGCCACATTCTTATTTGTTCCTTTATATGACTGCCAATATTTCTGGAAGTCACTACAAGTATGCCTTAGGATGCTATTTTCTTTTTCAAGTAAACTGTTTCCATACAGTAGGTTATACTCAATTATGGAAAAATAGATGGGAGAAAAATTGGACTTCTTTGAGTAAACAAGAAGCTTCCAATATGGAATAGCAAGGTTGTACAGATACATTCTTAGAGGCTGAACATCAGATTTTCAATAAATTAATTTTATTCCACCCTTCTAACATTAGCATTTAAAAGCTCGATTGGAAATGTGAGGCTCTAAATATAGAAAACACTTTAAAAGCATGAAGAAAATGCTGATTTCTGCAGCATGCTCCATCTAAGAAGCTTATTCACAGCCAAAACCCAGTTCACTAATTTAATCTACTTTTCAATTTCTTAATCTACATTTAAGAAAAAATGCTTACCCTCCTCCCACATAAGAATTAAAGTCAAATATGCAAAATTAGGAAGAGCCAAAAATGAGGCTGCTACCTCTTGCATTTTCTAAATTAACATTTCTGAATATCACATGGCTACCAAAAGCACAGATTATTGAAGGAAGTGGAAATGGATGCTGCAAGATCTCAGCAGAGGCCCCGAATCAAAAGATGCACCTCTCCATTTTTATAACTCTGCCTCACGAGCTGTGACCAGAGCAAGGGAAAACTCCAGTAGCAAAGGGTATTTCTGCAACAGTAAATGTACGAAAGGGGAAGAGAGGAGAGAGGGGATCCCAACTGCATTTTCTGGACAAGTATATGCACAGACTTGGTTCTACACTTCATAGAAGGAACTAGAGCTTTGTCTGTTTCCTTGAATGAAACTTGAAAATCCTGTTCATGTAGGTTAGCTTCAGTCATGGAGATCCTCACTAGAGGATTCTCAGTACCATTTGAATAGACAGTCTGGGGTCCAGGGTATAAACCTTGCTGCTTTGTTCATCCCAGCATTTGGGCTGTGTCATACTGGGTCACAAGCCAGATGTATGGCTGAGTGAGAGTGTATAGCACGAGAGTTGTACCTCCAGCCACATAACATGATAGGACACATGCTGAAAGACATCTGGGGCTTATGTCCTCCAGCTGGAAAACTTTCAAAGTGTGGGTGGCCATGCCAGAAAAATAGCACAGCTGCATTCCAGCTTCTGTCCCGTTAACTGACCTAAATATCTGAGGCAGCCAACAGCAGATCCCAGATTAAGCTAATCAGTTATATTTAGCACATAGGAACATAAGAACACAAACGGAGGAAAAATCTGCAGTGATTCTGAACAAATGTGTGAGAATTAAGCAACACTGAGAAAGCAAGGTGGGTTTTCCATGTGCTTTGGAACTAATGCATGTGTCACAACAGGTCAGAGACAGACCTCAGCACTTTCAGCAAGACCTTAACAAATTGCATTGAGAAAAACAGCTAGCATTTGTTTCTAGCTGCATGAAAGATTACTCTTTGACTCCTAAAAACCACCTTCTTGCCAAATACAACTTCAAACTTCAAGATATAGTAGTGCAAGAGTTCTTCAAAAAATGGGAGGAAATTAAATTCGGCAACTAGTGTCTTCTGATCTGCAGAAATTACAGTATTTTGGGGACTTGGAGATTACACTTCTGACTGAAACAGAAGTAAAGCACAGGCAATTTCAGCCTTAAAGATTACATTTTGGCCACATTAGCACTTAGAACAAGGTCTCATAATCAACGGTATGAGGAATAAACACCAGCAGTGCCTCAAAGAAAGTCCATTACCAGTGCTTCTGTTCAGATTTGCTACACTATCAAATACAATTAATTGTTCATCATACGTTTATAACTTCCCTGTTAGTGAAGGTCATCAATAACAAAGAGCGACAAAAGAAGAAAGTGAAACAAGGCTGGATTAAGAAAAAGAACTTAGCTTCTTGCACCATTTTCCCTCTAATGCTCTAGTAAAAGTACTGTCATGCTGTAATTAAAAAAATTACCAGTACCACTGGAGTAAATAAAACATAAAATTAAGCACTATGACTGAACCAATCTGTGGGCAAAATTACACATTTTAGTAGTACTTTTTAATTCATTTATTTTATAGGACATAATCACAGCATCGATTTCTAGTGTAGAACATTTTTACAGCAATTTAGGAGTCCATGACAAAAATTTCACACAATCTCAGCTTGCAGAGGTCTGAGCACATCAAACTTCATCGGGAGAAAACACCTTAATTTAACTAACTTCTGAGTCCCTCAGAATTCAATGCCTCTTTTCCTTAACTTGTTCATTCATTATGGAAGATAGTAAATGAGGGTCAAAGGAAAGGGCAACAGGTCCAGTGGCTTTTGCTTCTGTGTATCAGGGAAGATGCTCTGTCATTGCCCTCCATTCATTAACCTGTGAGGCTCTTGCAACTTTGGAGATCACCCCTACTGCAGTACTGCATAATAGACTGTGACAGGCTTTCAGATTGGCAGCACTGAAACTATTTAGATTTTTCAATCATTGGTAATTCCTACAAAACAACCACGTAGGAGCAAAAGTACAGTTGACACGAATGCTATTTTTCCAAAAAATTCTGCAGCATAAAGACAAAAGAAGGGTAGGGAGAGGAATGGAAATTTTCTACAGAAATGAAGAAATTCAGTTTCCAGTGCCACATTTCCGTAAGGTTCATTTCACTAAGTCACTCTTTGAAAATCTCTTTTCCCATGCTTGAACTACCTTGCAAATACACTCAGCAGCACTGGATCATGCCAAAACTTAAGCCTCATGAATTCTGAATATTGGTCACCATGTTTGTAATAGGCAGTGGGAATTTTTATAAATTATCCAAACTTCAGATGTTTGCTCTCTTGTATTGAACTGTATTCAAAGTGATCCATTCAAAACAGCTGCATGATAAGGAGAGATTACAACTTGTAGATATCTTAGGTGAATGAAGAATCCATTCTGGCTGTTAGTAAAACGCATTCATATTGCAATTAAACTGCCATGTTGATAAACCTTATTGGACTTTTTAAAGAGCTCTTTGCTAAATGATCAAGCAGAGCTAGATTCATGAGATGGCTTAGAGTTTTACTGGATGTCTCCCTCAGAAGGAGCATTCCTTTGCTACCTTTTACAATACCCCTAGAGAGGGAGATACTATTAATTCCAATTTATGGGCAAAGAAAGAAAAACAACAGAGAGAGACAGAAAAAAGAAGTGAGTTCTGATTGCATTCCCCTTGATTGCACAGTTCTTAGTTTTAACTCGTGACTCAAGTTTCTTTATCCCTGTTCTGTTTCTCAGAACATAATCTATGTCCTCTAAGACTCAGGTTCTCTGCCAGTTTAGGCACTCTCAGTTCAAGTCAATGAAACAGTAATACTGGGACATTTAACTGCTTAGACACTTGAATATAAATGGTGTATCTGGTAGACTTAACAACTGATTTATGTTTCAGGCTTTTGTGATTGTTTGTTTGTTTTGAAGTGAGGTATAAGAATTCTAATCAATTCTGAATTTCTCTGTAGTGTCTGAATATCTCTTGTACTGTATTGGGTAACTTGAATCCACAGTCGTATCTGTATTATCTCCTTTGAATTTAATGGCACTTATTGATTATGACTGTAGAAGGATAAGAACTAGCTACTGACTTGAATTCACACTGCAGTAGGAAGATGTGAATGGAAATAAATGTTTTGTTCAAGGTGGCTGTCAAATTCAAAAATAAGAAAAAACAAATTGCTGTAGTGAGGTTAATAGCTGAGCAAACAAACAGGTAGTCTTTTAAATTTAAGGTTTCTCTAACAATAATGCTTGAAACCACCATGCCCCAAATGATTTTAATTTCTCTTAGTGTGACCTGTAATATTTTTATTCTCATATACAACAAGCCTTACAAATTCATGCCTTCTAGCCTGATTTTACTGTTTGAGCTTAACTGTGGATTGATTTCCCCAGTTTGAGAATGCATAAATGTAATTCGGAGCTTGTGAGACAGTTTTCAGTTAATCATCACAGAAAGCCCCTTTAAAGTAAGAATTTGATCCGCTGCCTGATTCTTCCCAATGAAGCCTTTAAGCTCATATTCACTACTGCTGCTAGGTATTTTATAATACCAATGTAAAAATCTAGAGAGATAGAAGAGAAGATGGCATGTCAAGGAATCAGCTCTGAACAAATTTCTCTAGTGTATTTTTCTGGATCAGTCACTTGCAGTTTGCCTGTGGTTAGTGTTGTAAATAGGATTAGAGAAAAGAGCTGGGGATTATGTGGGTAACACTGTAGTTGGCAGAGAGACAAATGAATCACAGAAACACACTGAAACTGCAGTACATACCAGGCTGGATAGGTTTATGTTTGAACAGCTGCTCTGTGTAAGGAATTGCTAGGATGTTTTGTGAGTGAAAAAATGACTTTTTCCCTCTTTAGGTATCATGCTGACTTCACCACTGGATTTGTTAATTAACAAAAAATCTTTATATGTCACTAATGAACTTATCAGCATAGAAATCAGGCTATATTTCCATGTTTGAGCTATATTTCCAGAGAGGTAAAGTCAAAAAAAGTCATTTGGGAAATATAAGGTATTGAGTACATAATATATACTTGTTATGCAAAGTTCAGAATATGAACATGGCCAGCAACTTAGAGAAATCCATCTCTAGTTATTCCACAGTTAATCCTAAATTAACAACAAGGAGGTTTGTGCAATTACTGAGCATTTAAGGAACCAACACCACAAAGTGCTAAATGCCTCTTGTAAAATGCTATTTAAAGGTAACTCTAATGTTATGTAAAGGAGAAGGGAAGGTTATACTGCACCGTTTAGGACTAAGTGCAGGCACACACACACACAAAAATGAGGTTCAGGAATTTTCTAAGTTTTGTAATGTAAGCAAATAGGATTTTAATATTCCTTATGCTGTTGGTGAATGAGAAGTGGTACAGATGACATTTGACAAGATGGAATATAGGGAAAACAGTGGCATACATGCTTCTCAACTATATACAGTCTGACTCATCAATCAAAATACTATTATTGGCTCCTCTGGATTAATCCCTACTGTAAGACTTCCTCAGAATAGCAGTACTAAATATGCTGAAAGCCAATGGATGGAATATTATTTCTTTAAGTCAAAGAATATTTCCCTTGAAATATTTGGAATAGTACTTTGAATAATCTCTTTGAAATAATACTGCTTATATACATATGTGATTTAAGATTCATACACTAAAAACAATTTTGCATTTTGCAATTAGTATGGAATTTGAAAGGTGAACATCACACTACTTCTGTTGTGTCTGATCCATATAATCTTCAAAAGACCAAGAATCCACATAAATGGGACCAACAGTGAAAGTTTTAACTTTTACTTCTAAATACTTTATTTTTTTAACAAATTTTCTTTAAAACTTTACTTTTTTTTTCATAAAACCAAACATAATGAAAGCTATTGAATAGGTTTTGAGTAGGTCAGTGTTTTAATGCTGTATAATAGAACGAGCTGAGAGAAAGTCTTTTATGTAGGTATTTGGACCAAAAGTTGAATAGGAATAGGAGACGATTTCATGCGAGTCTCTGCAAACTATATTAGTTTTTCTCTCATCCTAAATATAAAAGCAGGCAGCAATCCACATGAATTGACTCCAAAAGATAAGATACAAGATAACTTTTGATAGGATTGAAATAAAGAAAGAATATATCATCGAAAAATATTAATAAGAAAATAAGAAGTATCTTAAGAGCTACTAAAACATAAAGTATTTCACCTTAAATTTTCTGAACTGAATTCTGACTCCAGGAACTTGAGAAATTGCTCTCTTCCCACAGGGTCTTTCAAAGCTTCATCCATCCCAAATCCCCATCGTTTCACCCTCTGCTGTCCTGGCTCTTTGCTACAGGAAAGGAAGCAATAAAACCCACAATCAGCAATAATTCAGTGTTTTAATGCTCACTGTACAGAATATAGTACAAAAAGTCCTAGAGCTCAGCCAGAAATTTCTCACTTTCCAGATCGCTCACATCAGTGCAAAGTTCAGCAATGAGTAACCAGGCTGTTAGTGCTCAGACAGGATGAAGATAAAATGCATTCACTTTTGCAGAAGAAAAAAGACTTCCAACTAGCAAATGTTACCAGATTTCAAAAAGTCATGTTTTTTTTCCCCGCACTGGAATCCTACAGACTGGTTTCTGTAACTGTACACAGATTTATTAATCCATAGTTCTCCACATGTTACAAAACTAAAGCTAGAAAGACCAGAAGGATATTGCATTTACTTTTGCTTCAGTACTTTCCTTCGATACCTCTTTTTGTCTGAAACTTTCACATTTCAAGAGAAGGCTGTTAAGCACCCTTCACCCAAAAGACAAAAGAAAAATATATACCTTGCCTCCAGTTCCCAGAAAGTGGTGTCATCAGATATCCAAGGGTTTGAGGGATCAGGGGGCACAAGAAAAGGATCATATTCCAAATACTGCTCTGTATAAGCTAATAGACTAGGAAAACAAGAACATCAAATGTCGTCATGTCAGGAGGGAAGAAAACCTTATTGTGTTATCAGTCAAGAAGCTACTGTGCCTCAACCAAACCATTGTAACCAGGTACATGTGCATTCCAAAACAACCTAAAAGCTTAAGCTAAAATATGTTTGCTATGCTTTAAAATAATGATTCCATTAACACTGAACTTGTGGATCCTTGAAGAAAGAGGGTGCTTTGAGTCTTTCTTATCAAGAGCTGAAATAAAATAAATTACAAACTTTCCTAATATGTCCAAAAATATCCCCAAAAACACAAAGCTGTTTTTTTAAAAATCTTCAGGGTTCATGATTGCTTCAGGTCTGAATCCCCTGAGCAAACTAAAAACTTCTTTATGTTGTGTTCTGTTACTTTATGTCTCCCATGTTCTAATTCCCACTTTCTTTTTGCCTAATAATTATTGAAAATTATTGAAAAGTGAGGAAAAATATTAGTTGTTGTTGTACTTAGTCTGTAATCTCTACTGTTCAGCAAGCAGAACACAATGCATGTGAACACATAAATATGTATATATAAGCAAACCCATATGGACACACCTATATGATAGGATGAAGACGTTTGGTTTTATTTCCTTCAGTTGATCTTATGCAGCTTAATCTTTCTGCAGTTTTCACTTTATCTGTGTACTTCAAGATCCGTAAGATACAGCAGACATTTTCTTTACCTGAACCGAAGGTGAACTTTCTAAAGAGCCTTTTTGAATGGTTTGGTGTCTAACCCCTTACTTGCATATTTTGTTCCAACTTGGAAACAGATTCCTGCTAGTGTTATGTAAGACTCGGATGTAAGCTCAGAGCCATTTTGCTCAAGCTGAGAGCTCGTCACCCAGCCAGCCCTATCAATCAGATCCCTTGCTTTGTCAGTGATTACCCTTTCGAAATATCAAAGTATAACCCCAGACCCATTTCTAGTTAGCCTCCCTGTCAATGCAAGGGGAAACTTGAGAACACTTGGTCAGAGGTCACTACAGTGACTTGAATTTATCAGGAATATCTGGGCCATCTTTTATCAGAAAAAACCTTCATACCTCACACTTAAACTCTCTTCAGTTATTTCTGTGATGTGAGTTCTCTTGCCTCTCTTTCTTTCAAGCTATTTCACGCTGACATTTTCCAAATAGTTATCAGTCTAATTGAAAAAACAGAAGATGTGACAATATACTTACCTCTCTGCAACTTTTGACATTTTTAATCGATGTCTGTCTAATTGCATTTGCCAGTGTTTAATCTGCAAGAAAGGAAAGCAGAGTGTTATGAGTAATTCATTGCTTGACTCTATTTCCATAACTTTTTTATTAGGGCTGTAATTTACCCTGGGGCACAGAAAAGAAGTATATCTGAAATAAAACAACACTCCATCAGTGTAGTTCTAAAATAAATGGAATTTTCCATCAAAGAGAAAGATTATACAGAAGCCAAAAAGAAAAAAAAAAAAAAAGAAGAAGAAAAAAAAAGACCCAGTGTAACATTTTCCCTACAGGTTCATCAAAAGAAATCCAATTAGCCTTTTTTAGATTTTTGAAGAGAGCTACTAACTCTTCAGACATTTACCTTCTCCCAGTTCTAATGCCTCAGGAAAGATTAATGAAATATTAACAATGGATTAATGTGTGAACCCGTATACGCACACAATGAGAGGTTAGAGTGCCCCCATAGCTCAAACCAAAGTGGTGAAAGGAAGAGTGATTGAGCAGTCTAATACTAAAGGAGCTAATGGGCTTAGCTATGCAAAGATCTCACCAACTGGACTGTTTCTAACTGCTTTCAACTGTTTCATGTGAGATATAAAACATGTCACGTTTTTTTCTCATTAATTTTAATAGAAATTACACACCTAAGTCCATATATATGGTGCGAGGAAAAGATCTACTAAGCAATTCACAGATCTGCTCTGAACATACTTCCCAGGTAGGACATTTTTGGTTTACTACCTACTTTCCTAAAACGTTCATTTAAAAGTAAATGCTTGTAGTTATTTTTCAAACCTCTTGCTGTAGTTCATCTTCTGTGGGAGGTTTAGTCTCTGGTACTGGTGTGTGAGTAGGGCTGTGACTTCGGATGTCATTTTGTAAGCCATAGACAGACTATGCAAAAAAAAATGGAACAATGATAGTTGCTTTTAAACAACATTTTCGACATAAACCCACAGTACATAACTGGGATAAAGTGCTCAAGACTATTCCAGATCACCAGCTTCTAAAGAAACTGTAAATAAACCATGTGCTCACACAGAATTTTGTTTCTATATATCAGTAAACTGTACAAAAAAACCCACAATTTCCTGAAGCCACTGAACATAGATAGCATCAACTCTTTTGTCTCTATATTAATGTCACAGCAAACATGGGGGATGACACTGAAAGACAGTTATTAGAATAAGTGAAACTGGTCAGTGGGAAAATAATCTCAATATAGTTTCCTTTTGAAGACACTAAAATGTACCCCAAAAGGCACACTTTAAATTTGGACTCAGTCTACATTATGATAAAGAGGATTTGACAGAAAATGTTGTTTCATTCCACCTGTCTGTCCCTAGAGAACTGAAAACAGTTTGTATCAGGATCCTAGTGTAGATGAAGATTACTTTGTTCAGTTTTTGTACATCTGTTTGAAGCATAACTATAAAGTAGAGGCAACCTTTTCATTAAAGGTTGCACAAGAAGCACTACTGTTATAGTTTATACTGCATTTTTCATTTATTTTTCCTTAACTAATGACAAACATTTTAATTTATTCAAACTACTGAACAAGATGAATAACATAAACAAAAATGATTATTTTCATAGTCTCTGGGTATTCCTCCAAACACTTTCTTATGTGACAGTGTTTACTTAGTATTAGAAAATTTGTAAATAGTAATTAATTTAAGAGCTTATTAAGCAACAAAATATGTTCATGTACTCATTCCTTGCAGCAGTACTAAAAAAAATTTTAATAAAGTACAGAACTTCATGCAATAAATTACCTCAATTTCCTACTTCTTATATAATGGCAGTAAATTACCTTTCTTGTTTTATGTGGATTTCTCATTCTTGAAGACTTTTTTATATCAACTTCAGTAGTGTTTACACATCCAGGCTATTCAAAGAAAAAGAAAGAAAAGCACTAGTTTCTTTTAATTCATCTTTCATAATTTTCTTTAAGCATTAATGGCAAAACCATCAGGACTGCTCCAAAAGTAATGCCTCCTGTTTTTATTACGTTGGCTCATGATCAGAGATGGATGTTGACAGTATGACAGTCCATGTTGAACCCTCCCACCGACATTCTGTTACATGTTGTTGCCAAACGTGACAAACAGCAGCGAGGGGCAATCTGACAAAATGGCATCTGACATGGAAGCATGAATGAAGCAAAGCTGTGTCACTGAATTCCTTCATACAGAAAAAATGCCATTCATGGACCTCCATCGATGCATGCTGAACATTTATGGAGATCAAACAGTGGATGTGAGCACAGCGAGGTGGCAGGTGGTGCATTTCAGCAGTGGCAACAGCAACAGTGGGTCACCTCTGTTGGCATGCAAGCTCTTGTTCAATGCTGGTGAAAATGCACATCTAATGGTGGTGATTACATAGAAAAAATAGTGTTTTGTAGCTGAGAATTTGCTCTAATTATTGTTACTGTGCTCTTTTTATCTGTTGTAGTTTCTATGGAAATAAATAGGAGACATTACTTTCAGAGCAACCTGCATGTCTCCTTATCATTCAGCAAAATGCTTGATAAGGTGCAGGTGTAAATCTTCACAGAAAAAAATTTTTACATCTTTCTTATATTGACAGAGTCAAGAAACAAATACATTTCATTAAACAGGACAATGGTACTTTATCTCCAGAAACCTATTTCAAATAACAGCCTGATTTTAAATGCAATATTTTTTAAAAATCACACTTTTTTAACTGTAAAGTACTACAATGATATGTATTTTATTCATATTACATTTCAAGAATAAACAGTTCCTCATTACTAAGAATATACATAGGCACTGGGATAATATCAAGACTGGATCTGTGTAATGTACCAAGAAAACCATTTTATTGCAGAATTTGCATGTAAACGCACTCTTATTCCTTTGGATTGGTACAGAACATTAATGACCCATTTAATGAGACATTTTTTTCCAGGAAAATATAATGTCCATAAAATTTAACATTATCCATGTTACATAAGAGGAATTGTACAAGTCCATTGCAGGCTACATTTGAAATGTTGTGGGTTTCTTTCTTTTTCTTACAGCAATCAATACGCTGTCTTCAGCGCTGCTCTTCTCTGCAGATCTGTTGGCAATAAATTCTTCTACACTGTTTTCTAATGTTATTATCACTGAAACAGCTCACCTGGTGGCTTTCCACAGTAGGGAAGGACAGTGATTTAACAATATTTTGACTCTGTGGGCGTTGCTAGATTAACCAATGATTAGACTGTCAAGAATCACGTCTCACTGTTGTATCTACGCTGTTGTAGTTGGGTTGGTATTATTTAGGGGAAATAAAGCTCTACCCAAAGATATTTTCATCTTTTAATGATGTAATAATGAAATAAAATATAACAAACAACATTTTTTCACCACAGAAGCATTTCTTCTATTTAGCAACAAAAGTTAATTTGAGTACTAAATCTCAGAATAGCTTGTAACTTTCAAACTCAATAATAGGTTGAAAAGTACAAAATTGTGCATGACAATCAATTTAAAGGCTGAAAGCAATTTCATAGGACAGTATACTAAGATACAAAGTTAAAAAGAAAACATTACATCTACTTCAGGATTATGGCAGCAGCTGGCCATGAAGACTCGAGCTTTTAACAGTATTTCAGCCCCTGAAAGCAGCTATTTGAATAGCAGGCACGCTTACATAAGGTACAAACTGTTATAGGTTTTTTTTTAGTCTTCAGTTATGGTTTGTTAAAAACATGTCTTAAAACAAAACAAAACTCATCTGAGGCGTCTTGTTTTGAAAGATTTCAAGTCCACTAGCAGTAATTGGCATAACCAGATCTAACACTTTGACCAGGAAACTTACAAGTTCTGCAGACCGATGACAACAAGAAATTCTGGGAAACCTGTAGGACTGGAAGAAGGGCAATGCCTGCGCTGTTTAGAAGGAGACCCAATCCAATCTGAATTTCTACAGCATCTGGTAGAATCTTACTGAAACCTGGCTGTTTAGAACCTCTTGGGGTGGTTATGTTGCTGTGGCGCAGCAGGAGCAGCAGCAGAATGTTACTGGCAGGAAAATCAGGAAGCTTTACTGAGCAGGGGAAGGCAGCGAAAGGCACTATCACAGCGCTATCACAGGCTAGGGTAATAGAGGCTTAGCACATATGTCACCACTATTACAAGAGTGCTCCCATAATATGACTCAAATTATAGCACTGGAAGCACCTAGAAGAATCAGGGTCATAATTCGTACTTTATTCTCAATTAAAGAATATTTATTAAAGTGATTCTTGATATAAGTTTTCTTGTTTCTGTGGTGCTGCCACACTTCATCTGTCAGTATTTAGGAATAAATACCAAACAACTTTTCAATTAAAACAAAAATAAAAGATTGCATCATTTGAACATCTTGCCAAAGTAATTCAGAGTCTTTGCTGGAAAACCTTTGCTTTGCTGGACAATGTTTCATTTTATTCACATGCCCCTATTAACATAATAAGTACGTCTTTCAATACAATTACATCCAGCTGTGTTTTGTGTTGTTTTTTAACTGGGCTACCATAGTTAAAATAGTGAGATGCCTGTCAGAGTGCTCGGCTGCAAGACTCCCATTTAATTTGTAATATATAATTTCCATACTAATACCATAAATAGTTTTCAAACAGACTTCCTGGAAGAATTGAAGCCTATTATATAAAAGTAAATAGAATGCTTATTTCTTTCAGGACTAATATACTATATGAAAACAGTCCCCCACAGTCACAAACACATAGGAAGCTCTTGTGACCTTGCCGAAATTGTCATGCAGCAAGATCGTAACCAGGATAGAATTAGGCCCTTATCTGATATTAAATAAGATGTCTGAAATACTGACACATATTTAAAGGAACCTGATTTTATTTTCATCCATCAGCTGACACACTCTCAAAGTATAAATGACGCTGTTAATTTACACAGAATCGCTGAGGTTGGAAAGGACCTCAAGAGATTGTTGAGTCCAACCTCCCTGCTAAGGCAAGTTTCCCTACAATGGGTTGCACAGGTAGGCATCCAGATGGGTCATGAATATCTCCATAGAAGGAGATTCCACATCCTCTCTGGGCAACATGTTCCAGTGCTCCATCACCCTTCCTGTAAGTAAGTTTTTTTGCATGCTTTTATGGAACTCCCTATGTTCACATTTTAGGCCACTGCTCTTTGTCCTATCACTACACACCACCAAGAAGAGCCTGGCCTCATCCATTTACCTCCCACCTCCCTGTAGATTCCTATAAACACTAATTAGATCCCTTCTCAGTCTTCTTATCCCCAGGCTGAACAGACCAATGACAATAAATTTAGTGCTGAATTGAACAGATACAGATACATATTTAAAAACCAAAAAATTAAACTCACAACGCATATGGAAGAATTTATTTATCCCTACTTCAGTTAGTGAACAATCACATTAGTATGAATCTGTCAACACTACTTTCTATTGATACTATCAAGGAGGCTACATGGTAGGATTCTACTAAGAAACACAGCAGAAGGATGAAGCTTCTCTTGCTTTGCTGGTGAGTGGAAGACTTTATGTGAATCTGACTATAGACAACATTTGAACAAAAACACTTGAGGGTATGTTTAGCTAAAAAAATGTACAATTGCTACCGACATCTTTATATGTAAGAAACTCTGTATAATCTACTTGTAACGTTATCAAGTGCAAAATCTTAAAAAAAAAAAAAAAAAAAAAGTAAATTGAGATACTGTCTTTTTTCTTAAAGAGTATGGCAACTTAACTGTAAATCTACTTAACTATTCTCAACCAGAAGCTTCCTTCTATCTGATACAAATAAACTCACATATGTGGGACAGGATAACCTCACCTGTTGCAATAGGGTGGGAATTGCCTGCCTGTGTTGCTGCTCTGTAGAAGCTGAGGTAGAAGTTAAGTATGAATCAGCAGTGTGCCCTTGCAGCCATACAGGTTAATTACACATCCAGCTGAATTAGCAACAGCACAAACAGCAGGCAAAGGAAGGGATTCATTCTTTTGCTTAGCATCTTGAGAATAGTACGACTGGAATCCCAAGACCAGTTTTGAGCCTCGCAGACAATGCGATAAGATATAAATTCAAAATGGAAAAATCTAGTGAAGGAATAGCAAGATGATCAGGAGCCTGAACGTATGACAGACAAAGAGAGGCTGAGGGAATCAGACTTATTTATCTGTCAAAAGGGGACAGCTAATTGCTGTCTTCTGATGCCTGAAGGGGGCTTGCAAAGCTGGACTTGTTCCAGACATGCACCGCAAAAGCATGAGAAGCAACAGTCAGAAATGTCAATAAGGGAAAGTGGTGTTAGCTACAAAGGAAATATTCTGTGTAATAGAAAAAAATTGCTTAGAGGGACCGCAGAATCTCTATTCTTTGTGATTTTCAAAACTCGTGTAAACAAGGGCCTAGACAATTTTATTCAATTTAGCACTGCTATGAGCAGGAGGTTGAAATCAAGGACCTCCAGAGGTCCCTCTCAGCCCATGTTTTTGTGATACAGGCTATGATCTTTACAGAGAGCAGGGAATGAAATACAAATAATCCACAGTGTGGAACGCTCCAGTGAAATGTCCATGGCTGTGTGAAATTGATCATCCTGTCCTCCAATCTCCTCAGCAGCAGAATGGAAAGACAAGACTGGCTGTTGCTTCCTCTGCTCTCTAACACTCAGCAGTGTGTGTTCTGAACTCATAAAAATAAACTAAGTGTTGACTTAAGGAAAACTAAATCTCAAAGCCTCTTCAGCTAGAAAAGCATAACTGATATTTAAAATAATTCCATTTTTTCAATATGCACGCCCATAAATTCAAGGTACATTAAAGCAGTAAATGTAAAATTTCCCTGGGTTTCAATGTCAATTAATTTTGAAGTAGATTTTTTGCATTTGTTTTGCAAGCAGGGACTAACTGGTTAAATGTATTAAAAAATAACAAATTTAATGCTTCAGATTTATGCAATTTTACATGAAGTATCTTAGTTCCCACTTGGAAAAAAAAGCAAAAAAAAAAGAAGTTAGAGCAAGTAAGTCAAATACACAAATGTAAAGACAATACAGAGGTTGAAAACTGTCTTTTGAACTGTTTTTAACAGGAGATTATAACAAACATAGCAAGCTTAAAATTTGAAATATCCAGTGTTAGTGTTGCTTTCTGCAACAATCTATTCTGTTATTTCTGTCATGATTTCTGTTACTTTTTTAGGAAAGGAGTCTTCTAAACCTCAGCAGTCACTATTAATATTTCTCACTTCTAAATAATGGAAATGAAGATAATTAGATAATAAATACTTTGAAGAATATCAGAGTTAAATTTTATCTGTTGTTTTAATATTCCAATTTACTTGTGAATATTAAATATTCCAATTTACTTGTGAATATTAGCTGGATTGTGCATAGTTGAAAATCAAACAAGAATAAGAGGATGAAAGAAGCATGGCAAAGATAAAATGCCAGTGGTGCTCAGCTGGAAAAAAATAAATGAGGATAGCCAAAGGAATCCCCAGTTTGACCCTGGATATGTGGGAAAGTTTATTTTTCTCAGACAATATCTAGCATCAAAGGAGACATTAAAATCCTTTATTGAGCAAGTTGTCAGTAATGGCTAGGAGTGTTTCTCACAGAGAAAAACACAGGCTATATTCTCCTGCAGTGCAGCAATTTTTCATCTCCCAGAGATGCAAGGTATTAGAGTGTGTAGAACCTGTGAAGACTTATAAGGAAAGGCTGAGGTTTTGGTACAATTTTTTTTATATTTTTGCTTTTACCTCATTTTACTCTATGTTATGCACTTTGGGGTCAATGGGTAAAAAGGCTTTGCTGTGCAGGAGCTCAACTATTAATGACTTTGATGGTACAATGGAAAATTTTATAGAAACACTCCCAAGGTGCCAAGTACAATTGGTCAGCTCTTTTAAAAGAGTTTAGAGAAACAGCTTTTATAAGGTCCTGTCAAAGGCTGGTTGCTCTCTTTTTAATCCTTTAAAAGAAAATCAAATAACTATTTTCCTGATGTTTATCTGATAGCTCACTTTATAACTATTAAATCAATCAGCCTCAAATAACTGACAAAAAAAAAAAAAAAAATCCAGTAGCCATAGATTAAAGTCTATGGGGACATTGTAGAAATCGCAATCAGTATATTAGCTTGATTATGACTTTATATACAGATATTACCAAGTTCTTTTAACTCTCTACAACTCCAGACCAAACTTCTCTAAAATCGTATCACAATTTTCTTAGCTCTTCCCAAGAACTCTCTTTTCTGTTGTGAATTAGCTCATCTGGGAAGAACAGTGATGCTTTTCAATTAACACTGATAAATTATATTTAATGTTTAGGAAGAAAATCCCAAGATTTTCTTACAAAATAAATTCTGTAGCAGTTATGTTTCAAATTAATTCCCAGATGCCTTGCAAATTTGGCACGTAATCAGGAAAAAATTATTAAAACCTGCTTGTTCTATTGAAGTATTTTTCACAATTTCTTCAAACTTTTAATCATTCATCTTAAAACCTGTACTATACAACTAAATACAATCCTTCTGGAACACAAATAGGGTAAATACAGTATTATGAATTCAGTCTGACACTAAAATAAGTGAATACAATTTGGAAGTGGACTTGCACTGCAGCACTGCACAGCTGCAAATTTGGTTATATTCCTTAATTTGAATATATTGTTAAAACATGATACATCTGACAAGATGCTGGAACTATCTTTGAAAATAGTGATCTACACTTGAATAATATTATGGAAACAAATTAGTATTATCCAGCTTAGCTGCTAAAACTTGCCTATATCAGCTGACAATGTACAATCTGTTGGCTTTTAATTTCCTAAATATAGCTTTTCATGCTTTCTTATTCATTTATTGAAATGGCATTTCAGGCCTCAGTATATCCAATGTCAAATCTTTTGGAGTGGTTTGTACAAAGGAAAGGATCGTCCTGCTAATAATTAATAAAAGCTTTGTTAGGATTAAGTGTTCTCTCCTGCTGAAGATTTTAACAGAGAACTATGCAGGAAGCACAGAGTGAATTTAAATGCTCAATATATGTCCTCTTTAGTTAATTTCATTTTGAGTTATTACATAACAGAGATATACAGTTACAAATTTATTTATTAAAGTGAAATGAATAAGCAATAATCCTGATTGTGTCATTCACTGGAAATACAGCGATGCAGAAATAATGAATTCTTGATAAACTGCAAATACAGGCATAAGCATAAGTTAAACCTACTATAGATAAGTCTCTTATAAAAGACAACTTGCCATTTCTACCAATTAGTAACATCAATACATGCTTTAGTCAAGGATTTATTTGAAGATAACTGAGTACTATTAAAATGGCAGAAGGTCCCCTGTTCTGCAGTTTAAAATTAATCAAAGCATGAATAGGATCAATGGATAAAAATTTAACTAAAAGTTCTCTTGTTTAGACAAGAAAAATGAGGTTCAAAAAGCATCAGATACAGAAGAAATGATCAGTTAGTTTAATCAAGCCTTAATTAACGTGCAATACAGTAAAATCAATTGTTTTAAAAAGAGATGGGAAGTCACACTCAACCACTCAACAGCAAAGTGAGGGTTGCTTAAAACTTCAGTATCTTTTCCAGTATCTTTTCAAAAAAAAAAAAAAAAAAAAAAAGGGACCTAAGTTGCATGAGCTTCCTCTTTATACCTGTCCTCTCAAACTACAGCTCAGATCTTTTCCCTGAGTAATATCAGGCACAAAAGGAATTCCAGTGGCTTTGCAAATAAAGGGTCTTCTTGGGACAGGAGAAGAAGAGATACACAGAGATTTTCAAGAAATTTAATATAATAAACGAAGCCATAAATTTCATCCATATGTGAGCATCTTGAATTGTGACACTGATGCTCACATTCTCATTTCCTTGCTTGTTTAAGGTCAGATTTAGTACAAAACAGGGTTTTCACTTGAAGAGAATAGGATTTCATCATATCACTTTTGAAAATATTTCTTATAGTGGTTTCTTTGTCACAGAAAAGACATAATATATAAAATTCATACAAAAGGGATGTTGAAATGTAATTTTTAAAGACTTAAGTTACTTAAAAGTAAACTAGAAACAGTGCTAAAGAGTATATGACAGAAGTGATATGCTTAATTCTTTCTGAAAGCTAATCCAATTTCTGATTATTCTTAATTTACAACAGGTTGTTTTAGGTTTGTAGTGAGTAGTTTTCAGAACCAGATGTTACTGTACATAAATTACATAAATTGCATAGATTCAAAATTTGTTTAAGTACTATGAATTTTAATTAAGAATGTGTTAATATGATCTTTGTGAAAATTACAGTATTTGCAACACTGATGCATAAGGAAATCTGTTAAATCTGTTTTTCTACTTATTGTACTTAATATTTCAGCTTATTATCTCAGTTTCTACCAGAATTGAGTCCTACTAAAAACCAGGTCATCTCATTTTTCAGCATCTTTCCATCACCTCATCAGTTTTATTTCACAATTCTGAAAATAACACATTGTACAATACATTTATTTTATTACCAGAAGTGTGATTATTTGAGGCTGCCAACAGCTGCGTTGTCTACATTCCTTGACTGTTGGATGGGTAACTCCCTTGTAAAGGTACATGGTGAAACAGGTGCAATCAGAACAGATACATCACCAGATAAGTTGGATGGCATAATTTATGTTTGTTTCCTATAGATGTTTAAGAGGTAAGGCAGAGAGAAGTGTTCTGCGGCTGAACAACTGACCCAGAAAAGCTCAGGGTCTGTAGCACGTGAAGTGTGAAAAGAAGGACTGTTCCCCCTTAGCCAAGTTAAATGCAGTCCTTTGCCAAGTCTTTGAGGCTGATCTTGAAGAACAGGATGGAAAAGTCATTAAAAGCAGAATAAATGAAAAAAAGAAAAAGAAAAGAAAGCCCAGAACAAATAACCACAGTTATCCACTGCATGACCCTGAACACCCGGTAGTATTACCTTCTGGCTCAGATACTGAGGATCATGTTCAGACCACATAAATTACAATTTTAAAATATAAACAGGTAAAATGAGATCAATGGAAACAGAATCCAGTAAAAAATGTAATAGAGAGAAAAGATGAAGGTGTAGAATGTGTGACAAGGCCTTAAAGAAATGACAAGGTCACTTTTTCCTTACTTTCCTACCAGGCAACAATGTCATGAAACCCGTAAATCTTGAAATCAGAAGTATTTATAAATGTTATATCATCAGTGTATTGGTCTTAGAGTCACTTTTTCACCTTAACAGAGTCTGCCTAGATTCAGGAAAGCTATGAGTTCTTTTACAAAGGCTTCAATCCAGACATTTAACATTACTTTTCAAAGAAGAACAACTTAATTTCTTTTCATCTGTCTTCCCTGTTTTAGCTGTTTTGTTACTGCTTTTTGACTGAAACCCTAATTCTCCTAATCAATTTTCATTCAATCAGTTCCATAATCTGCTATTTATAGAAGTTTCAAAATTAGGGAAATGCTCTTTCTGGGAAGATGTAAAGAAATGAAAGCACTTAAAATATATTTACTCTGCCATTATTTAAAAAAAAAAAAAAAAAAAAGAAATGTGTTCCTGGGTTTAGCCCAAGTGCCAATGATTTCCTCTCTATTCTTCTACTAATAGCTCTTAAACTCAGAAGCCTAGATTGCTGAATATAAGTCAATCTTTTATCTTTGATATTTCCTATGTTTGCCTACAGCCAGGTTAAAAATCTCAGAAAGACTAGGCAGATTAATCCACAGTTCAGTCAAAGCTCTTAATCAGATTCAATTTCCTCTTGCTCTGATGTCTTTAAATCTCCCCTTATTGTCTGCCTATACCTTAACTAAAATCTTCCAAACATGGAAACAGCATCTCATTCCCAGATTCAAATCCCTTAAATCCATTTCTGCAGCTAATATAAATGCTGTCTGCCTTTAAACTTTTTATGTGCATAGAAACATTCCGTGTCTCTTCTATTGGCAGCTTCCATGAACATCAGGTGGCAGATTGTTTTTCTGCCCTCCTTTGTTGTTTAATGCCAGTGACTAGACAATAATGTTCTTGTATCTAATGCCTGCAGACTGAATCTTTCACTTCAAATGATTTTCCCTACTTGATATTTTAAATCTTACCTAAAAATCCATCTCTTCTACTGCTCTTCCAATACCACTCTACACAAGTGCAAGTTGACCCTGCTGAAGTTCACTATTTTTTCTTTGAAACTTTTTCACCCCATCCACCTCTTCTACAGGTTTCATCAACCTGACCTTACTTCCTCAAAACAATTACTGGGAACATAGCACCAGCTGTTGTTACAGTTTAAGTCATCTAACAACTAGGAATAAAAATGAGTAAGCTTTAGTTCCGTATTTACTAAAATGTCAGTGGAATATACAGTCCATATTCTATTTCACTGGCGATTACATCAAAATGTGTATGTAGCTTAATGATACGTATGAAAAACAGATATAATTCTGTAGTAATGCAAACCAGTGTGATTATTCACTTCTCAAAGATCAATCAGAATTGTTATGACATTTGGTATTTTCTCTCTCTGTTTTCACTCTCTGAAGAAGTAGGACTTTTTTTTTTTAATTTCAGATGGACTTTAAAAGAGAAATCTGACAAATCTTGTTAAGACTGTACAGCTTTCACACATCAAAGCTAACAATAGCTAACCTTTATTCACATTTAAAAAAAACCTGAAAATATGACCAGTGAAATTGGAAGGCTTAGCGAGCAAATAATTAGATTAAAACATATTCTGATTTATTTAAAAGCAGTTTTAGATATGATGATAATTTGGTGGTGTGACTCATACCCTGCAATACATTTGAGACTGTAATAGCCAAAAAAAGTTACTGTCTGATTCAAGAAATTAGACACAACAAACCTATTTCCTGAAAACCCTAAAATGTGAGTAAACTTAAAAGCAGTCTTACATAGCAGAATGATAGAAACCGTTGATACTGCAAGTAGAAAGGCAGGCCCCAACTCATGCTTTACAGTCCTTTTACTTGTTTCCACACTACTTGAACACCCTACAGAGATTAATGTTCACCATCAGTCCTGCTCCCAGGCAGCACAACTCCACCAGCACTCACCACTGGCCGGTGCACATCCCAAAACGCTCGCTCCTGGCTGTCAAGAATTTTCCTTTCTATCTTGTCTCTCTTCTTGTCAACTCTGTCATTGTTACGAGATATTTAAAAGAAACCGTATTAGTGATTTGAAACATATGAGGTTTCCAATATCTTATTTATCCCCTACTCCCTTTAAAAGCACACACACATACAAAACTCATCTTCAAAGGAACTTACTTTGCTTGTGCTTCAGCTTGCATAAAAATAAACTCCCACTTCCGAGCAAATGCTCGCTGTAGCCTGGCCAAGCTCTCCTGAAAACAGATCACAGTTTTGACAAGTTAGATAGCAATTTACTGTTTAATAGTTTTTGCCTTACCTTTTCCTTCTCCCATGCCTCCCCTCAAAAAAGACGTAATGCAAGCCATGGCGTGTACCAGTGTAAATGTACCTTATGATTTAAAGTGTTTGCACAAATCCAAAGAGGATAGAACATTACATCAACACTACTTTTTAATGTCCTCACTATTCTTGCTCTGAAAATTTGATGATAAGGATGGATGAAACCCTCTAACAGAACATGGGATTTTTGAAAGATTTCCATGTTCTGGGTGTCGGACTGTAATAATGCAAAACCACATTCTTGTTTTATACCTACTCATGAAAGGTAACAGAAGAAATTTCCATATTGAATGATCCACATGACAAATTCCATCAGTTGCCTGTATGAGTGACTTGTGTTTGATAATGTTGGCTACATACAAATGTATTTAAAATACAATAATGAGAAAGTAGGAATATTTTTGTAATGTAGGAGTCTTTCAAGCTATCCACTGCTATTCTCATTTCAAAAGAAATGCAGACTAAAGTTATTCAATCCTGCATGAGGAATGTATATATACTATATTCTACTACTAATAACAAGAAGAAGATTTTCCAAACCTTGAGAAAATTATTTTGGTGGCGCTGGAAAACAGTTCCATGGTCTGTGACAGCGCTTTTCTATCTGTCTTAAGCATAAGAGGCAGCAGCATGCAGTATGATAACATGGAGAAGAATGAGGTACTTACATTCATCAAGAAAGATCCCAGTTGCCATTGCACAATGTTTTTATTGAGATTAAGTGAAAAAACATCTTTAAACTTCCTAACAAAAAGTGTTGTGTTAATTGTATTTCTATGTATTGCAAAAGTCTCTCAAATAAATTCTTACCAAAAATAAAGATTATAGAGACTGGAAATCTTGTAAATACCAATAAAGGCTCTTATGAATAGTATACTAGAGGTAACTTTTCTAAGGTATGCAAATATAAAATCATACATATCTCACAGAGCAGTTCACTGAAAAGCAAGTTTGTGCCAGAAGAGGCAATGAAGTCTGTCAGCATGACGCTGAGGCTGGAGTATTTGGCATGTTGAGAGGTCTGGCTGACTATCCTGCTATCATGTCATAGTAACAGAGCTGGACAGCTTTCAGTGCAGAGACAGGACTGTGCATGAATTTTATGTTGACACTTTCATGAAAAATTCAGGAACTTTTGGGGGAATAGGGATGGAATCCAAACCATCTCCTTGGTCAGTGCCATCCTCATCACCTAATCAAACTCCTTCCTTCTGGCCCCAATTACCTTGCTTTCTTGCCTGGGGCAGAGCACAATATTTAGAGTGGGAAGTGCTTCTACTCTTAACAGTCTTTGCCTATAGTATAACTGATGAGATGTAAGCTCAAGTGCCAGCAACACTTTTAAGAATGAGATTCATATCTCTATAGCTACTAAATGTTTCTCAAAACATTGCCAGAGACTTTTCATTCAAGTCTTTATACTACGTAGAATACAGTTGCTTTCAAACACATGAGGTGTATGTGGGATTTGCAAGCAGCTGTTTCTGATCCTTGCATGATGATCCAGTATTGGAGACAAGCCAAACTGTCAACTCTTGCCCAGCCAGCCTTTGCTACTCTCTCTGAAACAGTTTTTATGACTCCTGAGCAATGTCAAACCCACATGCTGGCAAAAGTTGTACAACTACGGAATGCCCACAGTTCTCATGCTTATCATTATTTTACATGCTAATTAAGATCAGCAAAGAAATTTACTTTTCCTCGGGTACTTACAGCTTCATAGTCTGCTAGCTCTAGCCTTGCTTTATTTTGCATTGTCCGCTTGCAGAGGTAAACCGCTGAAACAGAATAAAAATCATACAGGATTTGCTACTATCTCACAAACACAGCAGAAGAGAAATCTAGAGCCTTCATCTATATTTTACTGCTTGCTCTCTTTTTCGTTTTGAATTCTTCTTCTGTTCTGAAAAGCTTTAAATGCAGGATCAATGCTACAAGTAATTTAACTGAAATTACAGGTCAGATATAAAGGTTCATTAAATAATTATAAAATGTGCTTTATGTAATAGATGTCATATATGAGAAATGCACGACATACTTGCAGTGAATTTGTTTCATGGCAAATTAAAGACAAAATGGCAAAAACATATTTAACTGTGTGTGCATTCCTCAGGAAATATAAAAATTGTGTACATAAAATTTTAATTAAAAACCGATTCAAAAAAAAAATTCAAGTATCATACAGGACAGTCTGCAATGACTTCCATTTAAAACAAGATTAGATCAAAAAATGAAAAAGGAGTAGCTTGTATTAGATACAAATCTTTCATTCTTTTTTAAAACCAAAATCATTCAGCAGTTCTGTTCTGCCTCCACCTCATGCTGACTGAACAGAATAGTAAAATGGAACTAAATACTGTTAGCATGAAAATGAAAGTTAAGGCTACGTAGACAGCACAGTTATTTCTATTTGAATAAAAGCTTGATTCTTAATTCTTTAGTCTCTATATTCTTTACAAATGAAGCGTATTTCTGACAGATTTATTTATTTCCCATCACCCCAAAACATTACACAGGATGCCCAAAAAGATAAGGAGGGCAATACAACTCCTTCTGCTAAAGACTGGCAGTGGTGTCTACCCACATCACTACTTCCAAGCACATTTTCATGTGTAAGATGGGAGAATCTTTTTATCAGTGCAGGTAAGAAAACCTTAATATAACAGTGGTTTCTGTGATCAGCAAAATGAGCCAATGGTTCTGCCTAGGAATGGGCAATGACTCTAACTCCCAACTACTAGCTTCTCCACTACACACACAAAGGTCATGAAGAGAAATAACTACACATAGGAACATCATTCTTGTAATCTCTAGAAGGAACTGTTTGTTTTGTATTCAACTTTTACTTTGAGGTAATCAAACCAATTATGTATATTTTACAACTCTGAAGGAAATATATTTATGTCAAACAAATCACTTGCAAATGCATGGAAATCCCCACTGATGGATGTTATTTTGGTGCAGTTGATGACAAGCACTTCTCATAACTCCAGCAGCAGCAACAAGTGTTACTTGACATAAGATGAAGTTATTTGATACAGTTTTTTGTCTATTTTTTCCTCATTTAATATATATAATCTAACCTATTTTCTTTCACACTTTTTCAATTCCTTTAGGAAGCAATGTCCACTTCCTCTGTTTGTTATACTCCCGCATCCCCTCTGGTTCCAGTGCAATTTCTTTGTCTTTAATATGTACGGATACAAATACACTAATCACACATCTAGTACAGCAAGCAAAGAATTTCTATAGTCTCTGTTTCCATACATTTTAATAGTACTATGCAATTACACTGTGCATTGGCACACATACTATAATGTCACAAAAAGATTAGATGAATTCTGAACCCTTTGTAGCTAGGATGTCTTCACAGTACTAGGAAAATAATAACGACAGAGATGGTCTTTAATATTTAACTCCTCTGATAGTGAAACATTTTTCCCCATTTTCCTTCAAAATAAGTTATTTTTTTGAACATGAAAAAACATTCCTAAAATGCTTGAAAATATCATCAATAAAATTTATACATACGGTGTATATTTCATAGAAATGTGTAGACAGTTCTAAGAATTCCAGAAGTTGTCCATTCCAACCATTTTAATATAAGCAAAACAACTTGCACTTGCTTATCCTCTTCTAAGTCATATTTTCATGTTCCCCATTATAGGCACCTTTAATTAGCTTAGCACTTCCTTGAATCCCATTGTAGATAAATTTTGGTATTGGCATCTCCTGCTATTTTCAACAAAAGTCACTGCTTAGAGGCAGACAACTGTCCACCTTTCTGCCTGAGGAGGCTTCAACAGTAGAGGCATCTTCAGATCACAGAGTACTCAGAGCTGGCAAGATAACCACTAGGTCACCAGGAGCAGATGCAGACAGAAGAATTAACTTTCTGGACTATTAATATAATATTGTGTCTGAGAAAATCCTTGTCTTCAATATGTGAACATACCACAGTATATTTCCTGCAGTTCTCTTAATGATCCTTTTTGCTTCAACTCCCTGGCAAAGAGTCCTTATAAGAACACTTGTTTCTCATCATGTACATAGTTAGCCAAGTCATATTCATCCCCTAGATATTTTTCTCCAGAAAAAGAATTTCTCTAGTATCCAGATCACCTCCCTTTCAGGAATATAAAGGTTATAATATTGATGGTTTGGAATATTCCCAGTAAAGGTTTAGTTACCTGGGAAATATAACATGTTTACTAGTGCAGAACAAAACAGCAATGTCTTCAAGAACATTCCTACTCCTTGACTCAATATACCATCATTGCGGTGTGCTAACAATTACATCCTTATAAAAGTGCATGTTTGAGGATCTTTTTAAGAGCTACTGTAGTCAGAAGAGAAGCGGGCAGCAGCTCAGGAATTTGAGTTCACTAATTCACAGTCTTGCCAATACAAAACCTTGGCTTGTCCATAACAAAATTTACTAATCTATTGGAATGCAGAAAGAATGTGAAAATCTCTCATTTTCAGACAGAACTTTTGAAAATACAGAGAAATAATGTTTCATCCCTTTGAAGCTTAGAGCAATGAGATCTGAAATATGGATGCTGCTGTCTTTTTCTGGTATCACTCCTTTTCTGTACAAAAAAATGTAGGTTCACATTGAGCAATGTGTCTCCTGGTCCTCTACCAAAAGACAGTCATGATCCCTTGGCATTTCAGAGTATGACAGTATCTGCTTTTCTAAGTTCATCATTTGAAGGAGATGTTTTTACAGCTTCATTTGGAACTACAATCTGCAGTAAGGTTCTCAAACTACAAGTTGCTCTATTTTCAGATATGCTTTTCCAGCACAAAAAGATGATGCAGCTAATGACAACATACCCAGTGTTGTGTTTCCCATTCTTTTCCCCAAAACATGAACATCTGCATTGGTAGAATGGAAATTACAATAATAGAGAAGACATTTCCAGCTCATCAGTGTTCATTTGTGATCTGCTAATGGGAGATTTTTGGAACTGCATCTTACATTGACTTACCAAACTGCATCATTATCAGATGGTCCTTGGTAACTGTGGTGTATTGGCAGTTTGACAGAATCTGTAAAATTCTGCACATTTCTTTTATGCCTGAAGGAAGCAAGTTGTCAAAATATTCTTTTTGTTCTTACATATCTTCTTGTGATCCTACTGCTCCACATTAGAACTGGAGGCATTTCCCAGCCAGGAATGCTTATGCTTAAATAAAAGCAAGAATGCTGAGAGAATGAAGAAAGTTCGAAAGACTTCAAAGAAGGGGGATTGTATCTGAATTCAGCCAAAATTTTTTGAAGCTGAGTACTATTAATTGACTGTCAAAAAACAGAAAGATAGGCTGTAACTGTTCTTTCAGTTTATTCTGAAGCAGAATCTGTTTTTGAGCCTGTACTACTCTAAACCAGCACAGGGGGAGGTCCATTAATTTGTAGCATATGCAATAAGTAAAAAAGACCTTTACTGAAAGTGACCCCCAAGGACCCTGCTCTTGGGTTCACCATGGAGCTGCAAGTGTTCTAAGCAACCCATTCCAGGACCTCTTCTGACCCATAGCTGTGTTCAAGCACTGCTTGATTTGTACAAGGTATGCTTGTAACCAGCCCTATATACTACCAATGCTGCCCCGACTTCCTGGCTTAAGAGAGGACTTTCATGGTCACTCAATACTTTATTGGTGAGGGATTAGCCCCTGCCTGCACTGTTGCCACCCTCAAACCTCATATATCTTCTATTGCGGAGCTGCCTGTGCTTGCTGTTCCCTCAGAGTGTTGAAAAATGCTTAACATATGGATGAATGATACACTGGGAACAGGGTCTGATTAATAACCTCAATTTACTAAATATGGACTGCCACATACAATCTTATTTTGGTGCCAGTGTATTCTAATGGATTTTGCAATCAACAGAATTGCCTCCATTAAATTGAACTATGTATTTAACACTATATGCTTTACAAGTTACTGATTAGCATGAGAAAACAGATTTTCCAGCAATTTAAAATGCAGTGTGAATATGTAACATTTCATGCTGGAAGATGGCCAAAGATATACAAGGGCTGTTCCAAAGTAATGCCTCCTATTTTATTTTGTTGGCCCAGAACATCAGATGCGGACGTTGGTGGTATGGCTGTAGAAGTTGAGCCAACCTGCCAATATTTAACTACATTTTATTGCCATGCAACAGATGGCAGCAGAGGGGCACTCTAACAAGTGGCATCTCACATGGAAGTGTATATGAAGCAAAGGTGTGGAATTGAATTCCACCATTTGGGGAAAAAAATGGCACCTACTGACATTCATTGATGCTTGCTGAAAGCTTCTGGACACCAAACAGTGAGTGTGAGCACAGTGAGGCAGTGGGTGGTGTGTTTCAGTAACAGCAACAGTGCTGTGAAAGACAAGCTACATTCTGGAGGGCTGTACAGATTTTTACGAGCACAACATGCAGGCTGTTGTTCATGATGGAGAAAATGTATAGCTAATGGTGGTGATTATACACAAAAATAATGTTTTATAGCTGACATTTTGATTTATCCAATAGTTTTTTTGTGTTCTTTTTATCTGTTGTAGTCCCCATGGAAATAAATAGGAAGCATTACTTTGAGTGACCTACATTATATAAAGGGGTATTTGAACCACAAACTGGAATTAAAAAGCAGTGTTATCTGTGAAGCAAGACTAGTTGTTCTTGAAAACTCTGTTCAGACATTCACAAAACCTGGACAATTGGAGAGTTGAAAGTGAAAACCAGAAACTGGAGAGGACTTTTCTCTCCTCCAAATTTTTAAATTGTTACATACAAAATAACATATTTTCATGGTTAATTACCTCTGTTTCCTGCTCAATTGCCCAACTGTACTTGAAAATTCACACAAACTTCTACAGATCACAGTGATAATTTCAAGTTTTATTCTAGAATCAAGAACTGGACTGCCTATTCGTTGTATTAAATAAACATACTGTCAGAAACAAAACAAACAAACACCTCAAAACACACAACTTCCAACTGAAAGTTAAAGCTGGGAATTTAAGGTTGTTTCTAAAAGGGGTCTAAATCTATACAGAGCAGAGAAAAAAAGCTTCAGCTGAATCCTATGGAAGTATACCCACACCTCTGAAGACCACAGATAACGCCACCTACATATCCACCACCATGTACACAAACTTAAAACCTCTTACGTAACTGTCCCAGTGCCAACAGTATTACAGCTTGATCTACCCCTAGATGGTGGGTGTAACATTCTGTGAACTTCATTTTCTTCACTGAAGCCAGATTAAATTTATAGCCTCTCTGAATCAAAACTCTCGTTTCAGAGTCAGCGCCTAGTCATGCCTAGTCAGTATTTAAAGTGCAAAGAAAACAGAAAGTAATGTAATCTCCAAGGGTTTCAGTGTGCCCTGTGGGCAAACAGAAGTTCTCCATATGTGAGTATCTGCGTCAGATGGAGAATTACAGGACAATAAGCACAGAGCATAACTACGGAACAGAGATAATGAAACCAACTCTCTTTTAACATCAGTATTTCTAGAGCTATTTATGCCATTTTAAGATCTGCTCTAAAAAAATAATTTTTGGTATTTGTGACTGCTGTTGAGTTTCTCTTAATCATAGGAAAAAAAGATAATTTTCTTATAGGTGGACAAATGGGTCAACCTCATTTATCAGTAAACTACTGCACCCTTCAGTAAATGCTAGTGACATTAAGCAAGACCATGACAGTTTATGTGTGCTAAATATCCAAATGGTCCAAAACAAAATTTCTGTAATAGTCCTACCATTCACTAGCTTTTACTCTGTGATCACAACATTTCTATAACATTTAAGGAATGATTATAAATTCAGAAAAGCAGAGCCAATTAGTTACAAATTTCTTAAATAAATCAAGGACAAGAAAGAAACCAATTTCAAAATACCAGGGAGTTCAAGAACTAGGGTGAGTTCAAGAAAAAGCAAGTCTATCTTTTTATACACAAAATTCTCCAGATTATGTTGCCAGGTAAAATTGTGCAAGGTGACAAAAAAATGGTACAGAATAAAGGCCACCCAAATCACCTAAATTCCCATGAATTTGCTATGCAAAACCCAGCTGCAGGGATGGCAATTACTTAGTGTCCACCTGGCAGAGGGCTGACAGGTTAAGGCTAAAAAAGACATTTGTAGTCACAGCCTGAAAGCTCTAACTTTGATATTAAAAATGAAACATTAAATATATGTATATTTATATATATATATATATATATATATATATTTAACGTGGTAAACATGGTGATTTGAAAGCAATTCTGAAAATTATGTTATGTTTATAAACCTCAGAATCTCTATTTTTAGGGGACCTAGATGCAGATTATCAATGCTTTTAAAGTAGCACTGTTAAAGTAATGCTGCCTACATTGGTATGAATATAAATGCCTTGGCCAAACACACTTTACATGTTACACGTATTACAGAGATAGATTACATAATCATGAAAAAAAAAAAAAAAAAAAAAACCAGGTAAGTGAGAAACTCTGAAATGGTGAGGGGATTGGAGAGCATTTTCAGGAAATGCCTCCTGCTTACAGAGCCCTAGCTGTGGTGAGCTGTCAATGTCTGAATTTGTTCAGAACAAAATTCAGGACATGCTTATTAAGGGAAACCTTTTCATTACTTACAGGACAGAAATAGTTCCTAATGAGTGAAATTTGTAGCTCTGAAGTATAATATAATAGGAAAAATCCAGAGTGGAAAAGTAGTTTACTTAAACCATCTTTCTGCTAGTGCAGTTCTCCTTAAAGCACATTTCATGGGGTTCTACTCAGATTAAATTTTATGCATATCAAATACCAGACCCAGCCATATTTTCTTGAGGGACAGTGCTGCTTGTTAGATTTTTAGTTCTCACCTAGCTCCATCACCAAGATCCTAGTCAACACATTTTGTGTATCTAGTTTCTCAATGAAAAGCCACTCACATAAGGAGTGACAACCAAGTAGTACAAATTTGGTAAATTATTTGAGATGGGTGGAAGGCACTGTTTCTCACTTCACCTGGAAAACCAGGCAATTTTGAGATATCCTGAGGCAGATCCTTACAATAGAGATCTTTATTAAAGACCCAAGAGGATTGTTTACAGGAGTCATTGCTGACATACTCTAGCTGACATGAGCTGTTGAAAAAATGGGTATTGGGCATCAAGATTCAGGATTATAGAATTGTAGAGCTATGCACAAGCTATTTACACTATATTGATAATTTTTTCCTCATTCTCGTGGCATAAATTTTAACAAAGATATTTTTATTCACATCTGACAATTTATATATAAGAAAAATGCTACTTTGCTACCAGTTTGCCCCAAGCTACTGACTCATATTTATGGATTCATTTCCAGAGATGCTGAGCACATGCAGTTTTCCAGCAGAGTTCAGGCAAGCAATACGGCTTAATATTTCTCAAATCGACATTGCTTACTGCTAAGCTGTTGCCAAGGGAATCCCTCCTGAGCATATGGGCAAATAAAGGACATAATGCCTCTTCTGTACAGTCCCCCTTCTTGTCACTTATTCCATGCAAAACAACGCAGAAAGATGTATAAGAAAAAAAAATTCCTAAGAAAATCAATATTTCAGATAGAGATTTGAAGCTAGTTATATGTAAAGTAAGTAGGCAACAAATGCTAGAGAGAAAATTATGTGAAAAATTTCAAGATGTGAAAAAAATGATGCATGATAGCAATTATTTTTTGAATGCTATGTACTTGTGTATGTGTGGCTGCAAGCTTGGCAGAGGACAAGCAGATGAGCCATGCAGTTGCCATGGCTCATGTTCAGACAGGAGCAGCAGATGCTGAACAGAGAGAGGTCTTTTTCAGTTTACTTTTACCTGGTAAGAAAGTTTCTTTTAGGAAGGAAGCTTTGTATGGTCTGACTCGTTAAATGAATTATCAAGAAAATTTAAACAAGACAGAATCTTGATTTTACAGAAATGCTGGAGAACAATATCTATGAGACAAAAGCTTTCACATAACAAAAAAAGATGATTTCTGTATTTTACTGTAACTCAGCTGGTAGGACCATCACGAATATTTACGGAATTGTCACAGAAGTTTACATGCAGCACTTGTTTTTATCTAGATAGCATATCTATTTTAAAGGGAGTAATTAATTAAGGTATTTTATTGTGTACGTGTTCTCATTTTCTAGAACGCTGCATTTATAGAACGTGTTTACCTGCAAGGCTTCTAAACATAAGTACATTTTCAAGATTTGTTATTATTCACAACAGAAATAACTTTGAATATATAGAAAATAGTCTTATTTAATGCAGTTTATAAAACAGATGGTCATATGCTCTTAAACTCATGTTGCAGTATCAGTTATTTACCCTGTTCTCTATAACCTACCAAAACTCTGCAAAATTCCTCCATTTCTAACCCACCTGGGGGGAATGCACACACAGAAATGACAAGGCTGAAACAGATCCTCTTGCAACTATGTAGATACAATTGATTATTGTCTTCCAGCATTAGTCCAAACTTCTTTTACATCATAAGTGACTGTGACACTTACAAAATTTTCTTCTGACTCACTTTGAACATCTTTTTTTAATATACAATCAAGTGTAAGTGAATGACTTTATGTCTCAGATACCTTTGAGACTAAACTTCAGCAAAAGTACACTAGAGAGAAAATGATTAAAAGTTACTAATTGTCCTTCATATGTTAAATGTCTGCAATCCTTATATGACTCTTGTATTGCTACAAATATTTCCCTGAGTTTGCTTAGACTTTGGCTTGAGATTCTCAAATGTGAAAATCAGTTCGCATTTGCTTGTGAGTAGATTCTTCCCCTAGACCCTTCTATTTCTTATGTATCTCATTCAATGAACTGACCCCTCAAATGTGCAAAAGCTGTGAGTCACTACAGCTCCAAGAGAATCAGACCAATTCCATGAGGCCAAATATATAAAGAATAATAATTTCCTATGTGACCAATCTTCACCAGTTCAGAAATGAAACATACTTAAGTTTCCATCTTTAATTATATCTTAATGACGTGAGCTGTTTTTAATATGCCAGGAAAAAAAAAAAAAATCTCTTAGAAAAAAAAAAAAAAGTAAGAAAAATGAAGATGACTGTAGGTAGATAGCACATTCAGCCATTCATTTTCAGACAGTTGTTTTTTTTTTTACCCAAAATCCAATTCTATCTGTCATAAAACCAGGAGAATTCAAGACTATGACAGCCCACAAGAAATGCAACCCACACCATCGTTTTTTTAAAAACAAACAAACAAACACACAAATACTAAAAATGTGAGATGTGCATAATTATTTTCATTAATAAGATCCCACTGAAACCAATGAGATTCTGCACAGAACAACATGTCCTGCATGGGTGGACTCCAAAACATATGGCATTAAAATGGGTGTCTTCGACAGATGGAATAAAAGAGTCCACATTTAAAAAAAATATATTTGCAATTTGAGTTATCTATCCTGAGATATCTTGCAGCATAATTTTCAAGAGAAGATTTTCTGCAATTTGTGAATATTAATGTTCTCTAAGCAGTGGTCTGAGAATGACCATACGGTCACTACATCGATAGCTAAAATCAAAACCAAGGCTGCACACCTCCACTTTTGTATTTGTTATATTAATCCAAGCCCTGTTTTTGCCACTGAGACACAGCAATGCACTATTGTTTATGAGTTGAACTAGCTTGAAGTTTCTTGAAATTTTGGAATACTGTTTTTTCTCCTCACATTTTCTTCATATATCTCCTTTTATTTTAGAAGCTAATATGGGGCAACCAATATTAATTCAGAGATGATAACATACTTTATAAAGTAATAAGGATATTTATTTTGGGGTTAGTTCCAGTAATAAACTATCACGTGCTGTAACTCATTTCATTTCTGGTTAGAGATTAATTATGTTGTGGCTGTATTTTACATTCTGGACAGCAGCCCAGCTATAGGTGAGTAAACATCAAGGGTCGGGCACAGTTTTTAAATTAAAATAAAGCTGTAGTGTGCTTTAATAGACTTGTAAAATTAGGTCCGACCCATAGAAAGTGATTTTCTTCTTTGTTTTCTTTGATAAACGAAGATTACACAGATTTTTTTGTTGTTGTTTTCTTGTTTCAAAAATACCTGCCATTCATTTCTTTTAGGAGGCAGAAATTCAAGTTTGTTCAGGACATATCCATGAAAACAATTAATGCACAGCACTGTAATACCTGACAAGTACTAAATCCATTTATGCACCTGCAATAGAAAAAAATCTACTTATTTTCTAGTAGGTAACAATTGCTCTGAAAATCTGCAGAACCCTGTTGGAGTGTGTTTGTGATGAAATTTAATATCATCAAATCATTTCTATCCTTCTTTGGGTTTTAGAGTATTATTTACTTGAGTTTTCTTTATTCTTCTAATGATCATTTCTTTACAGCAGAGATGATCCTTTCTGCAAACAGTTGTATTCTGTTCTCCCCTTATCTTTTCTCTCTATTTACAGAAAGCAAACAGGGGAAAAAAAAAAACCTCAGGCCACAAAGCAAAGGTTAACTTCTGGGTCTGGGAAGATGCAAACCCAATAAAAATGTTATTGAAAAGTAGCCTTAAAAGACTACTTTCCTGTTGATGCTCTAGTCTTAGTCATTTCTGGCAACACACAGATTCCATAGGTAGATCCAGTGCAACCACTAGGCAGATTTCTTACAGGCTTGCACCTTTGTCTTGTAATTTGAAGACAGCAATGAGATGGCAGGGTTGGGGCTTTTCCTTCCTTCACCCCACTGCAACAGAACTTAAATTCACCAACCAGAAATTATTATACTGGTCTTATGAATCTCAAGGGCTCTCAAGCCAGTAGACTTACTGCTCAACGAGGGTTAGAATCTGATCTCAAGTTGAATTCTGTATTTCTGACATGAAAAAGACTACACAGATTATATAAGAATTCTGTTCACCAACTTGTACATGTAATTCATTGCCCAGTCCAGTAATAAGCTGCATCTAGAAAGTTAATTTCTTACAATTTTGATTAAAAGACATAAAAGGAAATCTCCTCAGACCAACCATGAGTTCAAGTGTGTTAAGTACATACTTAAAATTCCCCCAGTAATGTCGTACACACTACAGCTGAAGAACTCAATGTCTCTTAAAACTACAGCAAATTACTTTCTGATATTTAACATATTAGGAGACTACATTGATGGGCTCCTGTGAGGAAAACAACTTTCAAGGAAAGAAAAAACATTTTAATAACTAGTAAATCAAGTATTCCTCCTTCAGTAATTAATTCCCTCATATGCAGTGGCTAATCACTCAGGTGTGGTATGAACTACCCTTCCTTCGTAGCCTTTGATAACTACTTGCAGGTTAATCTTTATAAGATTAACATTTTTCTCATTCTGTAGGATGAGGAAACTGGTACATTTTTCAAACTCTCCCTTGAAGGTACTCATCTCTGCAGTTTGAAATTGTTTTATGTAGCAGTGTATTTGAAATCAAATTTTGTGAGCTCTGGAAAAGCAAGAAGTGTCCATCGGAACCATCCATTGTCTTGAGGTTCAATCTAGCAAGCAGAACTGGTAGTTTGAAGTAAAAACTATGAATTGTGGAGAGTTTATTCTGCTCCTCACCCAAGACTTCCAGGTCAGGAGGTAGAGTACCCCAGTGATAACTGGTATGAATTTTAAAGACAGATGTAAAGAATGTGTTGAGAACCTCAGCCTTTTCCTTATCCTCAGTGATCACACTCTCTGCAGTATTCAGTAAAGGATGAAGGTTCTCCTTAATCCTCCTCTTACTGCTAATATATTTGTAAAAAAGTTTTTTTTCCTCTCTTTTCCCCCAACAGCCATGTTGGGGTAAAGCTGGTCAAGCTGGGCTTTTGCCTTTCTAATTTTCTCCCCACACATCCTAACAAATTCTTCATACTCTCCCCAAGTTGTCCGTCCCTTCTTCCACAGGAGGTAGATTCTCTTTTTCTCCTGGAGCCTTTGGAAAAGCTCACAGTTTATCCATGCTGGTCTTCCTCCCTGCCAGCTCACCTTGCAGCTCAGGGGGACAGCCTGCTCCTACACATTTAGGACTCCCTTCTTGAGGGGCTATCAGCCTTTCTTCCCTTTATCCTTCAGGAAAGAATCCCAAGGGACTCTCCCTACCAGTGTCCTGAACTGTTCAAAGTCCACCCTGTGGAAGTCATAGAATCATAAAATGACCTGGGTTGAAAAGGACCATAATGATCACGTAGTTTCAATCCCCCTGCTATGTGCAGGGTTGCCAACCACTAGACCAGGCTGCCCAAAGCCACATCCAGCCTGGCTTTGAATGCCTCCAGGGATGGGGCATCCACAACCTCCTTGGGCAACCTGTTCCAGTGTGGTAGTCCAAGGTAGTAGTTTTGCTGCCCCCAGTCCTGACTTTACCAAGAACTGAGAACTCTACCACTTCATGGTCACTCTGTCCAAGACAGATCCTGACCTCTCTATCCCCAACTAGTCCTCTTCTGTTTGTGAACAGCAGGTCTGACAGGGCATGTCCACTGGTAGGCTCTCTAAGCTGTCTCAGGAAGTTAACTTCCATACACTCTAGAACCAGACTGCTTGTTCTGTGCTGCACTGTATTTCCAGAATATTGCTGGGAAGTTGAAGTTCCCATGAGAACAAGGACTGTCAATTACATAACTTCTGCCAGCTGTTCGTAGAATGCCCTCTTCATCCTGGTTAGGCAGTCTATAACAGATCCCCATCAAGATGTCCACCTTGTTGGTCCTCACCGTGATCCTTACCCACAGAGATTCAACCATATCATTTCTAGCCCTAAGCTCAACAACATCAAAACACTCTCTAGCATGGAGAGCCATGTCACCACCCCTCCTTCCTTACCTATCCCTTCTGAAGAGCTTGTTCCATCCATTGCAGCACTCCAGTAGTTTCCATAATGGCAACTAAGTCATAGTTTGCATGCTACACAATGGCTTCCAGCTCCTCCTGTTTGCATTGATGTAGATGCACTTCAGCTGAGCAGCTTGCCTCATCTCTAGTCCTGTCATTATTCCCCAAGACTCCTCTCTAGGAGGCCTGGTTTTATCCCCTTCCCTCTTCATACCTGGTTTAAAGCCCTCTCAAAAAACCCTGCCAGTCCTAGGGCTAGGATCTGTTTCCCCCTTTGAGACAGGTGAGATCCATCAACCATGAGAGCCATTTTACCATGGCCGAGTAAACTGCCCCATGGTAAAAAAAAGCAATGTTTACAATTGCACCAGCCTCTCAGCCATGTATTTATGAGACGGGTTTTCCTGCCCCTCTCAGTACACAAAGGAATGTCTCTTCGGTCAGTTTAGGTTAGCTGACCTGTTTCTGTGCAGCAGTTTGTGCCCTCCAGTATTTTTGCTGGCAGGACAGCACAAAAAGCTGAGAAACTGAAATGCCTTTGGCTCTGTACAGCACTGCTCAGCAACAACTAAAACATTGGTGTGTTACAAACATTATTTTTCTCCTAACATGGAATACTGATAAACCAAGACTCAGTATCATACCAGAAGAAAATCAGCTCTGTCCCAGCTGAAAACAGGACATACCCTTACAATGACCCCTACAGTTTTCAGCTCCCAAGCACTGAGACAGAATTTACCTTACAAGTGAACACCTACATAAATTTCCAAAAGATTTTAGGGGTTTTTTTTTTAAAAGGTAAGCAATCATGTATGTGCTTAGTACCCTAAATAAGTGACCTTGCCTTCAGATGCAGTGAGTACTTACAGCCTGCACTGGAATGGAGACTACATAGATTTTTTTTTTTTTTTAATGGAAAAATTAGGTTATTGTTTGCTGTACAGAGACATTTAAATCTGTTATCAGTTTTTGAAAAGCTTAGCCTAAGGATTTTTTGCAAGTCTAAGTACACATCAGTAATCATTACAAGCAAGTTAATGAATAGAAAACCAAAAAATGGGGAAGTAAACAAGGTATTTTCTAATGCACTTCATATTAAAAGTGCAGCAAATAATTTTACATGTCACATATAAAAAATAAGAGACCTAAACTCATTCCATCTTTGGGTATTCTGAATCTGAGAATAGCTATTGTAGAACTATCAATAAAATGTGTTCTGCTTCATTAAGACTTTATCACTGCAAATGATTACACTTCCTGGCAGAAATAGAAAATGTAAATGGTAAAATAGGTTGGATGCCCTTTGAGGATTCTTTTTCCCTCAACACCAAAACTGACTTCTGCTTTAATAAACTTTGAAAAGGGTAACAGCATATTTGTTTCAATACCAGCAAGTATTGCACAGGAATTACATGACATTAATTATGCTTCTAACTGTGGAATGATTAAACAAGATAGACTGCAATGATATGTTCATTCATATAATACATAATTCCCGAAATAAAGAGGAAAGATTTCCACACTGACCATAGTCTGTGTTTTCCGGCTCCCAACAATTTGATGGCCAAAAATAGGGTGTCTATAGACAAAACAAAAAGTAGGGAATTCAAGTTAGACAATGCATGCATTATACAGTTCTTGGATTGATACCATTTCTCAAAATTGATTTACATTTTTGGCAGATCTACTATAATATTAACTTGATGATTTTGAAATAGGCATCAAAATAGAAAATTACTTTTGTATGCTCATTTATTGCACTAGTGTCAGAATGGCATTGGAAAAGAAGAACATGTTCTTTTTATTTTTAAAGTTAAGGGAACAAAAAATACAAGGTTATGTTGTGAGTTACTTTTTCATCTTCCCTAGCAACATACTCATCACATGACCTAACAATCAGCTTTAGAAGCAGAAAAGATGGAACATACTTTTGGATACATTGCGTTCTTCATTGTGTAGAGTTTTCTTTATTGTATGTAAATACTCAATACTGTTTTCTAGAAGCTTTTTGTTAAAAAATGCTAATTAGCATATCCAGTTTTTAGAGTTATTAAATTTGTTTTCATTTATGGAAGTCTTTTTTTTTCTAATTACTTAACGTCTTTTAAAATATGATTTCTAAATGGAAAGCCAATAAAATGATCAATAACTAGTTTAATACTATGATAATGAAAACTGCGAATTGCATTGCTAAAACATTTCTTGTCTACCAAATGAAGAATATAAAACAATATAAGGATATTTCACATCAAGAACTTCATTTTTAAAAACCTAAGTTTCTAGTGAAAATTTAAATGATTATGATATTTATACTTAATGCATTATTTTATATGTATCCACCCACAAGAATTATATATAATTTGAGAAGCTGTATTAACCTAACTAAATATATAGACTAGTATGAGCAGATGTATTTCAAACTACAGATACCTCCTTGGGCTCACTTTCTGCTTCACTCTCTCTTTCCTGTTGTTTTTTCTCAAAGATCCCTCAGCTACACAAATGGAAACCTCTCTTGCTGCCCACTTATCTTAAAATTGTTTTAATGTTTATCCAGAAATCAACAGGACTGAAAGGTGACACATTTACACCTACTATCAGGTTAAACACACATTGTGAAAAATCTCTCCATTGTAAAAATGGCTTATCAACTTTAATAACTGCAATTTAAGACTTGCTTTTTACTAAGTAATAACAATGAGCTAAAGGATGAAAAAATAAAATCACAAACTAACTTTGAAGGTTGAGACAAGTTTCTTGCCATTTTTTTTCTTTCTCTCTAGTGGAGAAACAATAAGTCATTCTTCCTACAAACTATTCCTTCACTGTGCCACTAAAAGTGAGCACTATAAGCACAGATGGAAATAGAAAATAAACTCCTCAACAATAAATAGCAGCAGTCAGAAAATGCTGGAGAAGCAAGAAGGTAAAAAATAATTTAATCATGTAAATCATATAAAGCATAAAGTTACTTTCATTGAAGTTTTCAGAACTGGGGAGAGAGAGTAGTCCTTCCTTTGACACGAAGTGCATTTTAGGAGACGCCTAAGAAGAAAAGCTCAACAAAAATCTGCTTTCATTTGTCCAAGCTAAACTTATCAAGGAAGAATCCAACAAGGGGAAATATCAAATATGTAGAAACCTCACCCACTCAAACAGGTTCTGAGCTGAAACTGGCTAGAGTTCAGATATTGTCTGTGAAAGAGAAGCAAGCTGTGCTGGAGGAGGGCTAGAAAAAGATACAGCAAAAGAGCCTTTTCACTAGTAAAAAGGCAAAGATTCTTATGATTGTGAAAATACTTGCAAAATTTCTCATAAAAACTTTGGATTTCTCTTTAGAAATTAGATAAACAACCCCCACACACACTGATGATATTTGAAAAATAAATTCTGTCTTCTGATTTTAACCCAAACCCATGACATTATGAGCCAATGCCAATGCCTTTGCAGAGGTTATTTTAGGCATGGAAGGTCCCTTGGGAAACTTAACTGAGGGATGAAGAGGAGGAAGGGAGATCACAGTTATGGAAAGAGACCTTACTAAGTGTTCAATTACCTTTAGAGAGAAAGCACAGAGACAGACCAGTAAAATCACACCAGCAATCTCCAACTAGCTAAAGACAAAAAGAAATCATTCAAAAAGCAAATAAGAATATGTATGCTAGTAAGGGGGAGTCTAAGCTGTTCCCATGCCATCATCCCTCTGGAGATAAAAACAGAAGATAAAACAGAACGTATGCTTTAATTAGCGAAGTACATAAAAAATCCTTATAAAAGATTTTATAATGTGTTGTAAGGTAAGCCAAAAGAGAAAATTCACCACAAAAGAAAATACTGCAACATGGGAAAGGGGTTCACATAACAGTACATATAAGCACAGGAATGCATTCCTTGTTTGAGCCTCCAAAAGGAAGGTGACTGTGAAAGACAAGAACCTTTCTGCCAGGGAATAACAAGCAGGTATGAGCTCTCCTTGTTGCAGCTCTCAACTAGGCAGACGCAAGCAGCCTCCCAGCTGCAAGCTGTGACCTTGTCTGCATGGTGCTTGAATGCATTTAATGGGACCTGCTGAGAAGCACAGCTCAACAGCTCTGGTACTGCAAGGTGGCCAGGGCTAGCCTCAAGCCAGCAGGCTCCTAGTGGGAACAAAGTTCAAGTCTCCTCACAATCAGTCACATGAATATGCCCCAAATTAATTTTTATATGAAGATAAGACTACAGGATAAAGTACAGGGAGAAAAAAACAACAAAAACAACAGGAAGAAAAATATTATATGAGCTCAGATTGAGGCCTGATAAAATATGTAACAGAATGCTTAAGGAAAATCATGTTTTCATGTGGGTAAACTGCAGGTTTATTCATAGAAAACAAAGCACAAAACAAAGACTAGATAACTATTATTCACTTTCAATGCAGGAAATGGCACTGGTGGAGGTAAAGACAAGAGAAATTCTCCTAAGGCCAGTCATAAAAAACGACAATAGAGGATAAGATTAAAACTTCAAAGGGAAATCTAAAACCCACACTTAAAAAAGCATGAACACTGGTAATGAAACTTGATATAAAATCAGATTCTATTAAAGAATTTTTATAATTCTGTGTTTCTGTGAAAAAAACAATAAACTTGTACATAGTTGAAATGACTTTTTCCCAAATATGTATGCAACATTTTCTTGCTTAACTGTTTGGTATTATCAATCATGAAGTTCTGGTCTTAATCTACCTTGCCATCTGTCATGCACAATGGATAAAGTGGAATACTTCTTGAAAAATGGTTATAATAGAAGAAAAGCTAGCTGAGAAAGGATCCAAAGACATATCACAAGTCTTTCACAATAGTACAATCAATAGTTAGAATAATACATTCTGCTTTCATGGGAATGGTTGTCAATGAGTCCCATTCAGGCTGGCTGCCTGATGCACCAGGTAGGTCCTTGCTATCTCTGCTCTCCAGAGGGATTATCCTTAGCATAGCTCTCCAACTAAACTTCTCAGTCCTAGTGCCACCAGCACAAAGATGGAGACTGAGGGTCTCAAGGACAGAGACTCACAGTCTGACAGCAACAAGACAAGAGGGAATGGCTCCAAACTAAAACAGGGGAGATTTAGATTTGGATGTTAGTTGGAATTCTTTTTTTGTTACTCAGAGGGTGGTGAGGCAGTAGAAGAGGTTACCCAGAGAAGCTGTACATGGTCCATTGCTGGAAGTATGCAAGGCCAGGTTGGACAAGGATCCTGGGCAGCCAGGGTGGCAAGTCTGCCTGTGGCAGGGGACTTGGAACTAGATATTTTTAATGTTTCTTCCAACCCACGCCATTCAAATTGGTGATTCAAAACCTCAATTCTTCTAAAAACAAACAAGCAAACATCAAGAAAACACAGCAAAAGAAGTCTGGAGTATTACTTTGTCCCTTACATCTTATATGTTTTTCAGTTTATGCACATAACACATGGCTGCTTTCCTCCACTTCTGTAACATAAGAGCTGAGTTCACATCTTTTCTCTTCTGTTCCAAAAGTCTTTAGACAGTTTCACAGTCCAAATATCTAATAACACCATAGAAGAATTTGCTTGAAAATTTATTTATGAAGACTACGTGACAATGCTTTTACCTTATTCAACAAAGAAAGATTAGGAAGCAAGAAAATATCAATAGAAAGAGCTCTGGTCTCAAGGAATGAGGTTAGGAATAAGAAGAGGAAGGATGTGCAAAGAAGAAAGCTGGCTGCTCTCCTCTGATCTACTAAAACAGCCCCACAGTCATGCAAGGAGACCCTGCCCACATAAATGAACTTATCTATATCTGGGGAATGCTAACAAAGATTGGTTTAACTATTTCTTACAAATTATATTTAGAGTATATTGTAGTATTATTACAATATCCATTAAGTACCACATAGTCCTATAATCCAAACATTATACAACCAGTGTACCCTGTCTCAAGATCTAGAAACTCTTCATACCTTATCCAGGAGTGTTTCAGATGAGGTATAAAATATTATAACTCAACATGACCATTTTCAAAGGCAAAATTATAAAATATGAATTAGCTTTCTTTGTGAAATGTAGAAAACCTGATGGAACTTTACTTTTCCTCAGCAGGAAATGTGAAGCAGTTCATCATGAAATAGTATTAAAGAGGGAACATTTGTCATTTTGCCATGACATCCCACTTATAGCCGGAAGGAAGGTGGGTGGTAGAACAGTTTGGAGAAAGTCAAGTACTGTTTATCAGCGCAGGCAGAAACAATGCTGCCAGTTTTTATCAGTATGCACTGATAAGGCACTTTGTTTAACTTTATCTGCAATTTGAATAAGCAACCAGTCAGCAGCTAGAGAAAAGAGGCTTACCAAGCACAATATGTGCTACCGTGGAACCATTTAAGGACTCAGAACAGAACAGGCTGTCATAAGGTTCTTCGTGACCATTGGCAGAGCACTGGTTTTGCACTCAAAAAAGCACTCTGTTTCTCTTGAAGTATAGACTAATATTATAAGCCAGTACTAACCACAGAAATCTATAATCCTCCTTTTAATAAAGTCACATGAAACAAAATCTCATAACATAGTGCCTATTCCACACTAAACAATTTGTTAGAAGTGGCTGTTATGCATGGTGAGAGATCCTGTGATAAAACAAATAGATCTGTTTTGGCTTTACTGTTAAATTAATCACTAATAATATGTGAAAAAATAAACAGCCACTTGTGAAAATCAGTGTTGCCTGTCAGCCTTCATAGAGCATGATTAGTTTCTATGCATTAAACTGTATTACTGCAGAAAGAAACCATTAAGCATCTTTCAGCTACCGTTGCTGATAGTAGTAAGAAAAGAATCGTTTCTGAAGCTGCTCCACTCCATAACATTTTTTTTAAATTCAGTACCTGGAACACAGGAGAATATTCAAATCACCCATAAACCTTCCTTTGCATATTACAAAAATCACAGAGTCGTAGGGCTTGGAATGGACCTCTGGAGATCATCTTGTCTAACTTCCCTGCTAATGCAGGTTCTCTACAGTCGGTTACAGAGGAAAGCATCCAGGCAGACTCTGAGTATCTCCAGAGGAGACTCCACAACCTCTCTGGGCAGCCTGTTCCAGTGTTCTATCACCTTCAAAGTAAGAAGATTTTTCTCAAAGAATCACAGAATGTAAAAATGTGCCTGAGCAGATTAAAAAAAAAAAAAAAAAAGAGAAAAGGGCACTGATAGGACAGGCAGGAAGACAAATGGTCTTGAAATGATTTTTCCTCTTTCAAATCTCAACTGCACTTTCATATGCTGTATATGAACTCAAGAGACAATAAATTAGTTCTTGCACTTGAAATTTCTAAACAAAATCTGTCAAGTCTGGATAAGATAACCTGCTTCTTTTTTATTGCAAAACCTGACTTCCAATAAAGCGCTTCTCTCAAGGCACAGATGTTCCAGCAAGACAGTGGACAATAGCTAGAGAGCTGAGATATTCAAACATACCTTAAACAGACAGAGGCCAGATTAGGACTGACTCCTGAGGTGGTTAGCTGAGCAGGGTGATTCAGTGATGTTGGCAGTAACACTGTTTTGCAACAGAGATATTAAAAGATCCCTACAATGACTGCTATATATAATTTCCACTACACACAGATATAGGAAAAACAGGTTGGAGAGTTAAATGTATTCATCAATAAAGTGTTACAGTGGTAGAAGACATCACAAATGAAACCATCTTGCCAAAAGCATGAATTTTGCTGCTATCTTTACCAGAATCAAGCTTTCACAATAATAAATTCTGTTCTCATTTCCACATCTGTTCTCACCTATGTATGCCTCCCAACTTAAAAGTCATAAAATAACAGAACCTAAACCTCATCTCTGAAAGTTCAATCTCTTAAAAAACAAGTGTGATTATCAAAAGCCTCAATATTCTAGGAGTTGGTTTAAAAACAAGAAGTATTAAAAAACACTACTTTGATTATGAATGTTGAAAGACCCTATGCTGAGTATGTAATTTGTAAAATAAATCAACATTCTTTCCCCAGGAAGCAATTACAGAAGCATAGTAGCTGAAAGGTTAAATCAAGGATTCCTCACCAGGTCAGCCATATTATCAGCTATGTGGATACTGATGAAAGGCAGTCAGTGAGTAATGCCTGGTCCTTAGAAGATCTTTCCAAAGTGCACTTTGCTTTTCTTATTTAAACCCCTTATACATATTAGCCTTTGAGTGCAGAAAGGTAGGAAGTAGATATTCAGTTCCTTCTTTTGGCCCCAGCTTTAAATAACATGCAAAGGCAATATGCCTTATGTTCAGAATGGTTCAAAAAGTGTCACTAAACCTAAGCTTTCACTTTGCTCTGTTGAGACAAAAACTCACCTCTCTCCAACTAAGGTAAATAATATTTAGACCTATACCCTTTGAGTTAGATTGCTATAGCAGGAACTGATCCAATTGAAACAAAATAAGTCAAAGAATGATTAGGAACAATCGTTTATTTCTAAAGCCACACTGTTTAAAAGAGCAGATAAAACTACAATTTTACAGCCATCTTGGTTGCAAGAGTAATAACTGAAAAAGCATAATTTTGCCTGTAGAAGGGCATTTGTGCAAATGAAGCACAATCACTACTGCTTTTAGCTTCTTCTATACAACAGTAGTTTGTTTAAAACAAACTGGAAGTAATTTTACTGTCAGGAGTGAATGCGTCATCCTTTGGAACACGAAAAATGAAGTGAATGGGGAACGCTATTATAGCTAGCCTGTTTTTTGTAGGTCAGGTCTTTTTATTGTAGGCAAAGGTTTCTCTGCAGGGATGGCTCATGAACTTTTCAGTGCTGGAAGGTGCACTGTTTTCTCTTTCTATTTAATACTAGAAATTTGTGAATCTTGTCCAAGACTCAGGGGGTTCTGTTTCTGAAGCATCTAAACAGCTATTCCAGTGCAGCATTCACACATTTATAGTTATTTTCTCTATAGAATATGTTATCTTCATCTTCCAACTTAACTGCCTCAGAAGTAGATTTTATGCTAGCCTCATTTTGGTACGGAATGTGGAATTTTAATGACAAATCTGGCTGGTACAAGTCCAGTTAACAGTTTGACACCACTATAGATTTCTCTTGCGCTATATATAAAGAGATAAAATTAGATTGTTCTAACATTGTTAGCATGGTAATAGCAATGCAACAGGTGCCACAGAGCAGAAAACTGCCAAAGTACTGCAGTTATATACCAAGTTACATTTTAGAAAAAAAAAACTTATTTCACACACAAATGTCAAATAGGAGCTAAGTCCCTAATTTACATAAATCAATTGACATCATTTTACCATCTAAACCTAACTAAACCTTCATGTCCACATACGTAAGCTGTGGAACTCTCTGAGAAAAGTCTGTAAAAGGCTACCTGCAGTACTCTCAGCTGTTCACAGTGCAACTAATAATTCACCTACACTTTCCTTCAAAAGAAATATCATGCTAGCTAGGTGATGTTTTCTCATGTTTGAAACAGTAGTACACTAGTAGCAATACAGAAGTCAGTGCTCAGCACACCTATAAATTTGTCCTATTCTTTGCAAAAGAAAATTCTCAGATACTTTGTCCTCCTGACCACTGCTTACGGAAAGAGCCAGAAACTGAAGCCTTATCTCATTATTTCTTTCCACTTTTTGCTTACTCCACAACCACATCAACCCCTTTCGTTCAGCAGTAATTCCCTTCACCCATATGCCATCCCTCTCTTATTTACACATGTGGTCTCCCACAGGGGTCAGCACTGAGACCAATACTCTTTAATATCTTCTTCAGTGACACTGACAGAGGGGTTGAGTGCAGCCTCAGCAAGCTTGCTGATGACACCAAGCTCTGAGGTGCTATCAACACACCAGATCTAGGCCATCCAAGGGGCCTAGACAGGCTTGAGCAGGGGGCCCAAGTGAACCTCATGAAGTTCAACATATCCAAGACTGAGATCTTGCACCTGGGTTGAGGCAACCCTCTCTACCAATACAAGCTGGGGGAAGAAAGGACTGAGCAAAGCCCTACCAAAAAAAGATCTGGAAGTACTGGTGGATGGGAAGCTGGACCTAGCAGCGTGCCCTCACAGCTCACAAAGCCAACTGTATCCTGAGCTGCATCAAAAGATGCATGGCCAGCAGGTCAAGGGAGGCGATCCTGCCCCTCTACTCTGCACTGGTAAGGTCTCACCTGGAGTACTGCAGATGTGGAGTTCTCAGTACAGGAGAGATATTGACTTGTTGGAGTGAGGACCACAAAAATTATCAAAGGGATGGAACACCACTCCTACAAGGACAAGCTGAGAGAGCTGGGGCTCTACAGCCTGCAGAAGAGAAGGCTCTGAGGTAACCTGATAGTGGCCTTTCAGTATCTAAAAGGGGAGCTACAGCAAAGAAGGGAATAGGCTCTTTAGCAAGGCCTGATGTTACAGAACAAGGGGAAATGGCTTCAAGCTCAAAGAGGGTAGATTTAGGATGGATATAAGGAAAAAGACTTTTACAGTGATGATGGTGAGGTACTGGAACAGGTTGCCCAGTGATGCAATTGATGCCTTGTCCCTGGAGACTTCCGAGGTGAGGCTGGATCAGGCTCCAGGCAACCTGATTTACTTCTGCATGTCTGTTCATTGTATGGGAGTTGGACAAGATGACCTCTGAAGGTCCCTTCCAACTATAAGGATTTTGATTCTATGATTCCTTGATTCAATATGGAAATCATCACATAAGAAAGACTATCTACATTAGACTTCACTTTTAATCAGATCTCTTCTACAGGCTTAATAAGAAAAAATTAAGCCCCCTCTAAATTAAGGCAATTTTTGGAATCAGAGTCTATAAAATAATTTCATTTCCTTTACTATACTTCAAAGATACTTCTACAGTTTTCATTATCACATTTACTAAATCTAGGGGTTAAAAAGGTCATTATCATCTTAGTACAAGATATTGTCTTCATTTTCTAAATTAAATCCTTGTACTATATTTAACTTCAAGAGGAATTGCTACCATTTACTAGGTTACATAAGAGAGAAAGTATTGTTAAAATTCACTATAAACCTTAGTATGAGGCCTTTAGCATAAGCCTCCCTTTGTACAAGTCAAGAACATCTCAAAAACACTTACCTGGAATCGATAAAATGTGCCATCATCCTTTAGTGTTAGAACATGGTCTGAGATTGGAAAAAAATAACCATGTGCTGCCATCAGTGTTCCCAAATGTAGAGCTTCCACTGTTTGAATATCAAAACAAGATAAAAACAATTTTAGAAGTTAGATAACTTAAGCAATTCAGTTTTCTATTTCCTGCATATAGCCTCTTACTCCAGGTCCTGGCATCATGAAAGATTCTTTTTTTTTCTTGGTAATGGAATGATACAACAAAAAAAGTCTTTACTTTCTTTAATCACTGGCCATTAGACATTACATTTGGTAGCTGTAATTTCACATCAGCATTAGTGGGTGGCTACTGTGACATTCACATACTTGCTCCAAAGGTGAAAACAGCAATCACTTTTATCCTGTTGGCTTCATTTTCCTCTTCAGAAGTTTCAGATTACACAACATTAAAATAGTTGACTCCAACTATATTATATATTCCTCACTAGCTTTACCAGAAAAATAGTAAAGAACAGAAGTTTTCTTAAAAATCTCTCAATATTGGGAAAATAATGAAGGATTGCAGAATCACAGACTAACTAAGGTTGGAAGGGAGAGGTGATCTAATCTAACCCCCCTGTTCAAATAGAACTATCAAAGCAGGTTGTCCAGGACTGTGTTCAGCAGGTTTTGAAGATCTCCAAGGACAACACTCCACAGCCTCTCTGGGCAATCTGTGCCAGTGCTCAGCCATCCACACAATAAACAAGTGCATCCTGAGTACATCCTGATATTTAGATGGAACTTCATGTGTTCCAGTGTGTCAATTGCCTTTTTTCCTGGTGGTTGGGTACCACTAGAAAGAGTATGGTTCCATCTTCTTTACGCATCCCTCTTCAGGCATTTTTAGACATCAGAAAGATCCCATTGAGCCTTCTTCAGGCTGAACAGTCTTAAGTCTCTCAGATTTACCTCGTAAGATAAATGCTTCAGGTCCTTCATCTTTTTGCCCTTCTTTGGGTTCTCTCCAGTGTGTCCATAACCAGCCGGTACTGGAGAGCCCAGAACTGGGCTGAATTCCATTCTCTTTAGTGAATAAAACCATCATACCTAACAAGTCACAATTATATGTGTGCTTGTATTTTCAGTAAACCATTGACCATTATCAATCTCTGAAGTCTAATTCATTATTGTTAATATTTGGTTCATAATAATATCAAGGAAGAGATGGTCATTAGTTAGAGTCATTCTCTTGATACTGTATTTAAGTCCTAGTCTTTAGCATACTCTTTATTAACAACGTAAAAACTCTAGTGCATGCCCCTAAAATATCTGTGCATATATGTGTGGGGTCTAGGAGAGGTGGAGCCAGGCTCCACCCCTTCCAGTAGCACAGGTGAATTACCTTCACCTGTGCTCCCAGGGCTGACTCATTGCTCATCTCAGGTGGTCAATCAGAGGTTGAGGCCATGATTCAGCAGTTCCATACAAGCATAAAGAGGTTTCAGGCACAGTATTATCATGCAGAAAAAAACTTGAGTTCTCAGATCTGTGTTCTTTACAAGGATGATAGAATCATTTATGTTTCGACCATTTTCACTTTGAACACAAGGATGAGATGCAGATATGTTTTTTCATTGATATTTCATCAGCATTCCAGAAAATTCCCTCTTTTGCCTATTTGCTCTCCTAAGGATGGATATTCATTGGTATACAAGATACAGGAGGTAGAGTGGGATGTTCTTAAGCTATCCCAAAGCCAGCAAGCACGTGTAAGAAGAATGACAGGGGTCTGAACAGTAGTTTATTGAGAGCACAACAACCTTAGAAGGGCTTATTTGATACCCAACAATCCTTGCGATCTCTGTGTTTTCCACAGTCTGTGATCTCTGGTTCCTGCCCCTCTGGCAGAGCCCTTATCTAAGAAAATCCAACACTCTCTCTCTGGCAGTGAATTCCCTAATCTGCTATAAAATGCCATAGCTCTCTTAACAAGTCTTTTCCAAATTACAAGCCTACAAGAAAATTCAACGAAAGAATGCAGTTGCATCTCTCCCAGCACTTGGGATTTGCAAACCCACACATGAAGTTTATCCTAATTAGCTTAACCCCAAGTATTGTTGTTATTCATCTACCTCAAGCTACAGAATTATATTATCCTTTGGATAAGATACTTTGAGCAAAAACATTTTGTGGTGAGTCAGTTGCTGATTTTCTTTTCATTTTGGTTGACTTTGCTTTTTTAAAAATTTTATTAATTGTTTCTTTGTTCTTCACACTGCAAGTTTATAAAGGTTTTTTTCCAGGCATTATGAATCTTTGTGGAATAAGAGTAAAAAAAAAAAAAAAACAAAGGAAAAAAATGTGCTGACTTTTTCAGGGAAAGATTTCTTAGATTAAGAGATTAAGGGTGACAGGGCTTACCAAAGAGTTCTTGACGCAGATGAGAACGCGTTCCATTCAGATATAAAAGAAACTAAATATATTCCAGATTTGCTTCATGCTTTTCTTGATTTCTTAATTGTGATATTTTTCAAGAACACAAAGAGATCACATTATTATCTTTTACCCAGCAACCATTAGAGTACATCTGGGCTACCATGACCAGTTGTGAATACCACATCCGCTTCAATACAAGAAAGACATAAGTGAACCTGGCTGAGTCCAGTTAAGGGTTGCCGAGTTGGCTGGGGAACAGATCACTGCCCTGTGAGGAGAACTTGGAGGAGATGGGCTTGCTCTTGAAAAAGAGAAGATTTTGGGTGTGCCTAGCAAAAGTCTTCCAGTTACTTAGAAGAGATTACCAAATAACAGCCATGATTTTTATAAAGGTGCATGACAAACGAAAATTAAGAGAGACAATGGTCATAAACTAAATCAGGGGTGGTTCTGACTTGACATATGGAGAACGTTTTCACGCTGAAAGCAGCTAAGCAGCAGAAGAGGCTGCCCACATAGTCTGGGTCCTTGGTGAGTTTCACGACTGAAGGAGCTAAAGTCCTGGACAGCCTGCTTGATCTTATAGTTTATGCTAATTAGAACACAGCATTGGACTAGAGACCTCCTGAGGTCCCTCTTAACTTGAAACATATTACAGTTCTGTGACTCTTAAGTGGATGAAGCAGAAGTGAAACAAAGAGCAGAAAACAGGGATGTGGACAGTTGAAGAATAAATTATTTGAAAGCTGCCAGAGCAGCCTATAATCCTGGGAAGGCTGGTTACAGTAGGAGTAAGAGTTGATACTTCTCTAACTTACTGCTGAGAAACTTACTGTGTACCCAAGTGTACAGTCACTACTGGCTCTCTACAGAGAAACAGAAAAGACTGTGATAGTTTTCTCTAGGCAATTAGAGCAATTAAGGTCAACTGAGATCTGAATTGTTCCCCATAGCAGCCTATGTCTCATTTTCAGCTATGCATGGAGACTAAGAAGGTTATACTCTCACCTCAAGTACCTTATTCAATTAGGATGAATCTACACTGACTCAGTGTTAAGGTATCTCTCTGTAGAGCCATTATGAGGTAATAGGGACACATAAACTTCCCTGTATTTTCCTTCAACTAATAGACAATTAATTTAAATTTGTATGACTATCAATCTAGCAATTTATTCCAGCACTGCATAAATATAAATGAAAAAAATATATTCTTTTAACAGCAACCTAAGATCCTCTGTAGCTCACACAGGTAGGAGCAGTACCTGTTCTAATAAAAGAAAAAAGAACAAAAAGAAAGAAAGAAAGAAAGAAAGAAAAAACATAAGTGTATGGTATAATAAAGACATTAACAGAACCATTTACTTGGTAGTCTAAAATCCTCTACATTAATATAACCTCACAATGATGCAACTGCATAACCAAAGCATTTTTGATTTGTACAGAGACTGTATAACACATAAATCAAATACAGATCAACTAGGTGAAAAATGTTCACAAAACTGCAAATGGTTGAATAATGTCAGAAATCTGCAACCCTGCCTCACATCAGACTGACTCAAGAATAACACTGCTCTTCTCTGCAGGACGGCAATGTAATTTCCACATAGAATGAAAGGATTTTTATTTCCAGGCTACAAAAGGAACACTTAGATATACATCTGATTTTGCTAAAATCAGACTGAAAATCCAAATGAAGTACAATTGTAGGATTCAGGAAACAAAACCAGGAAACAAAACCATGAGCTTGAAGAGGAGAATGTAGCCAGCAGCAGACTAGTCCTACATGCCTAAATGCCTAGAAGTTCAGTTCAGACAGCTTCATTAGTCCCCAGGTATTCCTGTATGTGGAGTTAGGGGATTTTGATCTAAAAAAGCATCTTTCACCTAGAAGAATGGCAGAGGAAGATTAGGAACATTAAAAACATTGTGAAGTGAATTAGAAAAAAGAAAAAAGAAAAAAGAAATCTGAAAAAATACTTTTAGATATAAAAGTTACCACTTAAGAAATTTAATTACTTATATATATTCAGAATAAAAAATCCAAAAATAGGAGGAACATAGACTAAAAGCAATAAAATACTACTTCTTACATGGCAGCTGTACACAAACATGTAATGTGATATATATATAACAATTATTTCCAGGTAGTCAATATGCATATGAATATGCAATACATATGAGACTACATTGTCAATTTCACCTAGACAGTCTCACTGAGAAGGTATAAGTCAATTGCAGCAGAGATACCACACAAAAATTTGAAAGAAGCAAATCTCACAGAAGTGTAACTGGTAGAACAGAGGAGATTTCAGCTTCCTCTCTTCTTGACTGCTTGTTTTGGAGATGATTAGTTATATGAATTAAGGTTCCAGGCATAACTTCCTAGCAGTGACAGTACAAGTAAGTAGAAAGAAATGTTCAAAAACCAAAATCACTAAAATCACTCTTAATTTTTTGGGGTGAAAAAGGGCATTATACTGCAGGAGTTCTACGTTAAGAATATATAACAGAAAAGTATTAACTGAAAGACAAATTTTGGTCTTTATCAGCCCAATTTATTTCAACAGGATATGAAATATTTTGATATGAATTCAAAATACTGCTGTGGGTGGAATTTTGACTCTTACTGTGTATGCTATTGCTGGACTAAAAGCTGAGAAGAAGTTTAAAATTTCATGTTTCCCTCTGCTGTAGAACTTTAGCTGAGTGGGTGAAGTGAACAACAACTGTACATTGATTAGCAATCACATTTGGGAGAAATAACACTGCCATGCCATCCACTATGCCATTACAACAAGAGTGATTTTGATGGATTAAATGCTGGTCACTTCTAATGTACTTTGTTATAAGAGAGAATCAGGCTATTACAGCACTTTAGGACAACACAAACCTGATGAAGTCTGAAAAATGAAAATACACCCTGATTGTTGAATTTTCATTTTATTTTATTTTCAAACGTGGTTTGGTTTTCTCCTTACTGTACAAGCTATTGTATGGATTGAGCGATTGTTCATCTTAAATTGCAGGCTGTGGTAATAAGCATGGAAGAAGTTGTTTCTTATGATAACATTCACATGGGAGGACTAAAGTGGATGGATTATTTGTTTTTCTTTGGAATAAACTTGTTTTTCTGCTTTGAAACCTCTCAAAGGGTATGATTTCAGTGAGAAGTCTGGATTCTGCTTTTTCTTATCCATCTCAGGGTTTTAGGTGATGTAGTCTCTATATTTGTGTTTACTCTTAATTCCATAAAACACTTTACAGTGTCACACCACTGTAATTTCAGTCTCACCACACCTGAAGTAGATTGCAGTATTCTCTGAGGGACAAAGGAAATGGAAACAGGTGTTTCTCAATTCTGTTCCACTTTAAAATGTCATTTTTCAGAGCCTTTTTATGTTCTTCCATGAAACTTCCATGCAAGTCCTAGAGAAAAATTTCCTAAAAGGAACATCATTTGGGGCATTTTATGTTCTTAAGACTGTTATATGACAAAAGTAACAGTAAAAACCCCAAATTTGCAAGTTTATCGTTCACTTTTCATTATGGCCATGTCAAAAAAAGGAAAGCTTCCCTTTCCATCAAACAATAAAGTGTTTGTTAGTTGGGGCTTTTTCTCTAATCTAAAATCCATCACCATGCTCAAGTGCATGGCTATGCCACATGGCTGCCTGGAAAAAGAATTAATGACTCAGAACTTCACAAGCACACATTCATTTTAAGTGCCGAATGCCAAGACATTATCACTTACTCTCACCTCACTCCTGCTGTCATTTCATTGCCAGTGTGAAAACAGGCTGTAAGAATTAACTTAAGGCAATAAAATAAAACCCACTTCTGATGCTCGCACAAAGCGTAGGAGAGCCTCCCTCTCTGGGCCTGACTGTGGCATTTAAAAAGGGGAAAATAAGAGAGCTAGAAAAGTTATTGAACACCCACATGACTCTAAACTGTTCTCTTTTGTCCCATCTGAAGGATGGAATTGCAAAAGGAGCAGTAGTCACTGAGAGTCATTTCACAGAGAAGCAAAAAAGACAGTGAAGGAAGATGTACTATTTACTCAAACACACTTAAAATGAGATTCATGCTTAATTGCAAGATACTCATCACAAAATTCTTTATGTATCACCACAGCATGTAGGGAGGATTTTTCTTGTGCCATGTGCTAGACAGTGGCTGCTGATGCCAACAGCAAGCCAGAGGCATCAGTAGGAATATCACTCAGCAGGTAAGGAGGAAAGTCTATCAGAGATCTGCCATGAATCCTCACCTGCCCAAGGACTGGTAACAATCACCTTGACAGTCTGACGATCTACATCATGAGGTCGCATGCACCTATCTCAGGTCTAGAGACAGGGATATATATATATATATATACGTGTGAAATAACTACTTTATTCACAAAAATTTCCAGCAAAACAGGTATTTGGGAACACCACCAGTCTCGCCGCTTATGCTAACAGGATGTGGGTGAATTGAGACTAACGTGACTATGACATAACCCTGGTAGGATTTTACTCAGACAAAGTCAACAGAAGTCATGTCACTATGAAAGACCAACTGAAAGGAGAAGACAGCCCCCTACAAAAGGTAGTTGCAATCTGAAGTCTCATGAGGCAGACAAATATGGAGCGAGGTTCTGAAACTGAGCAATGTTGAAACCCCACATCTAAAAGGATTGGTGTGTTTGTTTGGTTTTCTGGGAGCAGGTAGTTACACAAAGTGGAAGAAATTCATCTAAGCTGCAAGCATTATGTAAACCTAATATCAGGGAAAATAGCATACAGTGTCAGTTGGCCACTAGATAATCAGTTCATTCAGCACACTGTGATGGAGAGTAGCTTGAATCTATTTAAATTTGCTGTTAGTTTCTTTGTCACCTTCTCATTTTTTTTACATGCCTACATATATCACACTAGCAATGAGACCTTCCAGTGGGGGAATTTAGCTCTCTTGCCAACGACCCATGTCAGCATGTAAAAAATATTTCTTCTAATTTCACTAGTACTACTCTTGAATTTTTATATTCTCAATTTTGCCAAAATCACAGAGTTCAGGATTATTACTATTATCATTGATATTTCTCGTCTCCTAAAACTGAAAAGATAGAAAATGAAATCCAGATTCCTTTGAAGTACTGCCTCTCTCTTTTTTCCACTGGCACTTCCTCTGAAGTGACAACATTTTAGTTTGAGCTTTGATTCACATACTACTTCAAGGCAAAATACAGAAAATAAAAAAAAAAAATTGTCTTGTTTCCCCTAATAATAGTCTGAACTTGTCTTCATAAGATATTTCCTGACGCTTCATTCATTTCTCTCCCTAGTATGAAACTCTGCTCTAGTTTATACAGTTATATCCTTACAGCTTTGAGAGAACCTGCAAACAACAAAATCAAAATTCCTGCAAATACAATACTTCAATTTCTCAATATTTTTTTTCTCCACAATTTCAAGTATCAATAAAAGATACAAAATATCGGACATAAATCACTTCTACTCAGTAGTAGAATCTTTATATTATTTCGAGTTTTTCTTGTGTACTGTTTGTTACTTGCTATTTGTATGCCAGATCATCCAACTTTCCTCTCCTCCAGTGGCGGAGACTGCAGATGTGTGATCAATTCATTTGGCTGCATATATTTGGTGAGGGGGTATGCAATTCTCCATGGCATATGGTACTCAAAAATTTGTGCAAGCACGCGCCAGCCGGAAAACACATTTTACATCATGGTTCCTTCAAATATACCGCTCTGCATGATGGCATGCTTCCCTGCGACCGTGTTACCACTTTTCTCTTTGTTTGTGATGCTCAAGGCAAGGCACAGCTAGCCACATGCAACTCCTCTCTGAATCAACTGTTTGGAAAGTATAGGCCCATGAGCAGTCTGGGGTGGGGTTCATGGGAGGAGACAACTATGTAAGGTGCTGAAAAACTGGTGTGGATCAAGTAGCACTTGGATTTGTGGCCACCAGTGTTGCTCAAGAGTTGGCACAGGCTTTTTCAGTGCAAAAATATTTGTTCCTGAAGGAACTATAGAATAAGAGGGATGTCAGCTAATGTGTTTTTTTTGAAGTTGGGTAAGGGTAAACAATAGGTAGCACTATCTTGCTGTGATTACTGCTGGTTAAGATGAATCATGACACTTTTTTAGTCTCCGAGTCTGTTTTGATATCAGTTGCTTACCACATCAACCATTAATTTTGTATTATTGTTATACATTGCTATCATAATCACAGAACACCCACTTATGACCAGGTAGTTCAGATAATACAAAGAACATGCTGCAGCAGCTCAAATAATAGCTGCCTCTTTCACTGCACTCTACACAGTAAAGATGAATTCAATCTTCTTCATAACAACTTTACAGCTAACTGAGGGCATAAAAAGCTGAAGATAATGTATTTCTTTCAATGGGAAGAATGCTGTGCATTTAAAGTCCAGCAGGATTTAAAAGCTTTGTAAGTTAAATGGTGTCATTCAGACACACAGTAGGAGAAGTAACCAAAGCTCATACAAGCAAACTACAAAGATTGTGGAGAAAGCTTTCCAGAGACTAACATAGGAGTGTGATCTGCAATGTCATTAGATACAGTCATCTGGAATGAATATATACTAAAAAAGGCAATTAATATAAACTTAATTCTAGAGAGTTCTCTCATAATAATTAATTATTATTATTTTGTCTGGTAAATTATATATATTTCACTGACCACGCTTTCAAGATATTTTAAGACTCCATTTTTTCATTTTTCTTTTCTTTCCTAAAGTCTGAATCAAATGTTCCTTCTCTCATAAAAATCCCTCTCCCAGAGCTTACTTTTCTTACTTCCTGTTGTAGCAGATTTACACAGATAATTGCAGAGCACTGACATTTCAGCCAGATACACTCACGAACTCTGCTGCTAAAAAAAAGGAAATACTGAAAGAAACTTACCAGCAAAAATAGTTCAATGAAAACCTTTCCATTAGGGCTTCTTTTCCCATAGAAAAAAAAAAAAAAAAAACCTTCTCAGTGACTGACCTACTTTTTCTCTATTGGCAGGATCTAAATGTAGAAAGAAAGGATAGCACTGATGACAATAACAGCAATAAAAAATTGAAAGGCTTTAAAAAAAAATTGATAAAATGAATAAAAAACATCTTACTGGGTCAACAAAGTGGTCATTCATAATGGTGATTCTATGCTTTTAGGCAAGTCAAATATTAACTTGCTGAACTGTTATCAGTAGTGAGCAATTTGTCACTTTAAATGACCCTAAGTGGAAAGGAAAGAAGCTGGAATATATGTTCTCAGATTTTAGAAAGATCTACAGTTGTAATCAGGGGCTGGGGAGGAGGCACATGAATAGAACAGAAGCTCATAGACAACAAGATAGAAAGTATAATAAAGTGGAGAATGTGTTAAATGAGACAGAAGGAAGACAGCACACAATTATTGGATGCAATGTTTCAAAAGTGTGAGTGTTGTCATGTGGAATTAGTGAACGTACAAGGTTAAGAAAATCTGGACAACATATTAACTTGGACTTTATGAGGGTTCTTGATATAATTCCCCAAAACGTCTGTAAAGGAACTAAATGGATATGTGATAGAAAGTCATGGAAAAAGAACAGTTAGAAAGATAGGCATAAAGGTTAGCCACAGTAGATCAGTTACCACAGGGCAGGGAGGCAGCCACTGTAGCTGATCACTCTCTTCAGAAATTATCTGCAGAAGACTTTGATTGATGATATAACAAAATTTGCTGACAGTAATAATTTCTGAGGTAAGTAAAAAGTCAGTTTTGAAGAGTCACAGAAAGACTTCACAGTACTTCAGTAGACAATGCAACAGAAGATGAAATTGATTTTTGGTAAATGCTAATCATTTCAAGTACAAACTCTTCATCCCCATGTTCACATGGGGCTTTAAGTTAGCTGCTGCTCAAGAAAAACTAGAATCACTGTATACAATTATGTGAAATTTTTTGCTCAAATCTCAAACAGGATCAATTATTTGAAATGGAAAACAAACCATAAGACATCACTTGCATACAGGATAGCATGCACACACCATAAATTCCAAGCAGGGAACTGATCATTTCATCTTAAACTATGTATGTACGGAGAGGGAAGTTAAAAATCACAAGAAGAAGGGGAATATGGACTGTAAGGGTTCCATACAACAAGAGATACATGAATACATAAATACATAAGTGGATGGTGGAGGACAGACATTAAAGCAGTCAATAAAATCATGATGAGACAAGAGGAGTTGAATTAATGAGGAATAATAATTTGCTAATTCTCATAATTCAAGAACTCAGTGTCAACCAATGTGATGGTCAGGCATACTCTTCCAAACAAAAAAATACATCTATAGTATCAGAACAATCTCTGAAACATATTTTCATGGAAAGTTTTAAATGCAAAAATGTCATATAAGTATTATTAAACATGAAGCTGAAAACAACTGAAGGTCAGTACCATTACACCATCTTTCTCCTTCAGTGAAGCAAAAGGGACTGATCACTGCCAGAAATAGTTAATGTTTCAGATGGTCTGATTCCAGTGCTGCCTGTCTTTTGTTCATATTGAATTTGTTGTACAAAATTCATTTAATCTCTACTGTTCTGGAGCGTGCACTGGATATAAACTAATTTGGATTATTAACCATACTTTCTCTTGCTGTGCAGAAGTTTTTGGCTTATTAATTTAAAAAAAAAAAAAAAAAAAAAAAAAAAAAAAGCTATTATTTGCAATCATTATTATGCTTAAATGACCTTAGAAGGCACAGTTTCTTTTCATATTAGAAGTGAAATTGCAATATATTCAACAAGTTAATTGCTCTTCCTGGCCATATCTTTGACATGCATGTAAGAATATCTTCCAAATTCACTATATAGCAACTTAAATACATGGTTCCATTTCTACTTTATTCTCAGCCATCACTACTATGGTAAAAACTGAATTGCTAAATTATCTTTAATCTGTTTCCTGTAGGCATAAGTTTTGATCTACTTCAACTAACTGAGAGTATAAATTTTGCAAAAGCTCATTAACATGAACTTTAAAACCCCTGGAATCTTACAGTCAATGTTCTCTAGATAGTTTTTCCACATTGAGTTTTATTATGATAGAGGAAGTTACTATTATTAAAAAAATTCAAGTCAGGTATAACAATGGAACCGTAAATCTCTATCCTTAATTTCTTCAAACCAGACTACTTTAAATATTGATAAGTGAAGTTACTAATATATGAAACTATCTCAAGAAATAATAGTTTCAACTTTTTTTATAAAGAAAAAATCAACCATTTGTTATTACCCTGAAAGACTTTCAGCAAAATTTATTGATACAGCAGTTATTATGACAAAGCATTTTTTTTTATTTTGCTTTGTTATTTGTTATGCTAGTGATTACATTTGAAGATGTAAATAATTTCACAATTGAAATATGCAAAAATGTCACATTTATAGTTCCTCATAAGCTTCCCCAACAAGTTTTAAAGCTATTTAAAAGGTTAAGTTTTCCAGTTCATCTACAAAAGAATTTCCTTAAATTAAACATTAATTAAGAAGCAATCTTTCAAAAACAAATGTAAATTACTTGTTATAATTTCTGTATGTATAGCTGAGATAAATAGGATTTTTCATGGTTGGGTTCTATTAAGCTATACTGAGTTACAGCTTTAGTGGGAACTGAAATTTTTACTTTGTGGATCCCAGTATTCCAAAGACAAATGAGATCTTGCAGCTACAAAAACAGAGTGGACTCTTAATTTTTCAGCTTCAATTTGTCTGTTTTCCTATGTGACTGAGAATGTGACCAAATGCAACCAGTGAAATTAAAGAATATGTAAATGAAGAAGAAAATGTGAATAACCAACAGCTCTTAGCAGACAAAAACCAGAAGACACACTGGTAAAACTAGGGGACAAACCATGGAAATGAAAATGGAAAAGACAGAAAATGAAGAAAACGAGAGAATACTGAAAAACAAGAGAGAGAAAGGAATATTTTTCCATTAACGATGGCATAGCAAGCAATGTCTTTTGCTTAGTAAAAGAGAGTGCCCAGCAGTTCACTTAACCTTGAACCTTCACTTTGCTCTTATGTGAACAGCTGCACTTCTCTACATGTGCCATGATAAAATTGAAAACCCACTTAAGGACAACTAGTAACAAAATCAAAAGAGGACCTTACATTAACCATTCAGTCATCAAATCAAAGATATTTTAAAAAAAGATATGAAAGATATACAAGTCATAAAATAAAGAAATATCAAAATATTTTTGTTCACTTGGTTATAAATAGTTGCAGCAGCTGCTGGCAAGATGAAATAGAACTTCAACTATTTTTATTTAATTAAGTTGTTCAGATATATAATCTCACTTCCACCTACTTGTGCTTTCCATTGCCATACAACCGAGTTCTCCGGGAAACAAGGAAGCAGAAAACTAATGAAGTCTCTAGACAATTATTTAGCTACTTTTAATTAAATATGCCAGCACGAATTGGGATTTACTAAATATTCTTCATCTTAAACCTCTAAAACTTGGTATGATCCCAAAGGTTCAAAAGGAAAATGAAAAACAGGAAAAAAAGTCACAAAAAAATCTTAGTAACTTCAGTAGCAAATAGAATCAAATATTTTATTAGGAATATTATTATTGTTTAATTCATTAATGAATAAGCTTTATTTCTAAGAGAAATCAGAGTTATTCTTACAAAGACATACCTTTCTTATGATTCTTCAGTTGTACTTTTGACATTAGCTAAGTTGATAAATAAGTTTCATTGTTTTTAACAGCGATAGTAATACAGCAGGTTCTGATCATGCTAAATAAGCAAAAAGTGGCAGCTAGTAATGTGCATTACGAAACAAGCAGACAAGATGGAGAACACATAACATTTAAATTAGTAGCATTTGGTATCCAAAGGCAGTTATTCTAAAATCTGATATGTCAGCAAGAAATTAATATTGGCTAGCAATATGTTTTCTTACTCTGAGATACTGGCTCCATATGCTGATTGATGACATCAAGTAATGCATACAGTACCCACAAGGAGATACCCAGTTTTGGTCCGCCACTTCTTCTAGAAGTACATGGAATATTTTCAATTGAAAACCATGGAACAAAAAAAATGCCTGATTTATTATTCAATTCTAAAAGAATTGAAAGATAAGCTTTTGGGAGAACTCAGCACCAGTTTTCAACATATAATTTTACATATAATAAAATAATAGCTTCATCATAACACTTTTTGATGAAGCTGTGTACATTGGAGGTAATTTGATGGAAAAAGATTTCAATCGAGTAATTTAGATTTCTTATAGACTAATTTTTTCTGTGACAGAAAGGATAAAATAGATTCCTTAAGCTGTTACAACAGAGCATCTGAAGCTCTTTCCAGTGAAATTACTTGAAATTAATCCTTACTGATTTTTCAGTATCTAGTAATAGTTTTAGCATTAGCTTTTTATCAGAGTATCTTCTTTAAAATCATTTTTCTACTCAAAGTACTTTGTATTCTATTCAGTACCTCTTTATTACTCCTTGCTCACCAAGACTCTGAAAGACCTCAGTGAAATAATGCTCATATTACCTTCTGAATTCCAAATAAAATGCTGTTTTATAAATATTATTATTAATATTATTAGCTACAATTTTAAAATTCTTACTGGCACATAAGAGGAGGGAAAGCTCATTCCAGGTTACTTCTACTGCTCTGTATGCTTCTGGGAGTTGCACTCTACACAGGGTAACATGTTATACCAAAATGGAAAAACCTTTAGTGGAAAAGCATGAAAAAAAATGGTATCCTTTAAGTCTGGCTTCTCCGGTGGCAATTAAATTACTGTCAATACATCCTTGTTCACCATTTCTAAAGTCTTTCCTGGGGCTTTGGACAAATACAATCACCCTGCAAACAAACTTTTACCATTTCGGCTCTGAATCCTCAGGATTGGCTAGCAGCCCATCGACTATCACAGACTGCTAAATGTTACACCAACCTAAAGAAAAACTGGTCTATACAGTTTCATCACAACATTAATACAACTGGTACAAAACACCGCCTGTAAATGTTGATATTTTCTATTCCCTGCCTTCTTTCTATTCATCTAAAATTACAGATATTATTTAATTTAAATGCTACAGGACCTGACAAGCTCAGATCAAATTCACACTTGTTTTATTACCACTGTTTTGATTAATGCAAAAACTGCAAACAGAAGTATAATCTCTCCACTCTGTTCTTTTTTTCCTTTCACAAGAGGCTATTTTCTCCTTTAACAAGCTCTGGAAAGGGAAACACTCCTATGCCTGCAGCTGGCTGGTGCTGTGTCCCAGGTTATAATGATTTGCTGCTCTTTGCTGCTGCCTTCCTGCATATGCATGCAAGGAAGGGGTAGAAATAGGTTTCCAGCTACACTCAAGTACACTCAAATAAAATACACTCAAGTAAAAACCCTAATACTTTTCAGCTAACTCTTACAGCAAACAGTGCATTATCAAAGATATTGTTGGCACAGCTAGTGCTGGGGAGAGATTTAAATACAAAACAATGGAAGGAAAAGCAAAAGAAACAGATGTTGTCCTACTGAATTGTTCCTTTTTCTTGCACTGGGTTAGTGATCACAGTTTACATGGCTGCTGATACTGCAACTCTATTAAAGCAACCACCCAAAAACAATGTGCCTTCAGCCAAATAATTTCCATTGGCTTAGCAGATATCAATAAATTAAACATACACACTTTGAAGTAAAGATACTATGGAAGAGAAAGAAGGTGATGGCTTAACATATTATCAACTCCTACAGACTCTTTGTGAATCACCTATATAGAAATACTTCATGGACTATGTGAAGGATGAAATGAGTGTTTGTAACTCACACACCTGTCTTTATGAAAATACTAATTATTCTTTGCTAAACCAAAAATTGATACTGATTGCATGTAAGAACCAAGTACAGAGCCAGAGACTGGGAAATTTCAGCAGACATCTTTAAAACAGGTCACTAACCCTAACTCTTCTATTTTTGGATTGGAAGGATTTCAATCTCTAGTGTGGTCGGCCTGGTACATTTCACAACACTAATTGCTACTTAAAAAAAGAAAAATATATTGTAGAAAAATGGAATAGATTTTCTTCAATGAGATTAATTGGTACCATCAGTGAAGAGTCAGCACTTACCCTGTAATGGCCAATTCAACAAACATATGTCTAAGTGCCAAACCACACACCATTACGATTCTGTAAACTCAGTTAATGACTTCTTTTCAGGTTGAGGTCAGGCTTATTTTTATGAGCTAAGCTTTAAATTAAAAATAACTTAGATATCTAATTCCCATTCCTTAAAATTTTACAGATAATTTGTAGGCTGAAACACAAACATTTTTTTAAAGTGCATACTGAAAAGTAAATAATATAACAGCAACTGTACATTGCACACAGCTATTCTGGGCACTGTTCTACTCCACTGAAACAACATCAGATCTGGTACAATTTAGCAGAATCCACCCATCATCCTCAGTTTATTTTCTTGACAGAGATTTAGTGTAGCAAGCCAAAATCTTACAAATCTTCCACACAAACTGTTTTTCCGCTATGGAAAAATGTGCTTTTTTGTTTTGGTGTTTGTTTTTGTTTTGCTTTGTTTTGTTTACTGGCAATTTACACTTGTAACATTTTTGGGGGTTGAAATTACTGTTTCCAGATACTAGCTTTACATTGATTATCACAGTGAAAAGAAATTTTGCTGCCAGATCTCTTCCTCTCTTTTGTTTTCCCAGTATCCATAAAGCAGATTTCTTCCCTGTTAATGTTACTGTATTTGCATGCTCTATGCAAATCAAAGAAAAAAAAAAAAAGGCACTACTTCTAATTAGTTATTTAATTTACTAAAAAAGAAGAATCTGCCTATGTGTTTATCCTCTTGATATCAAATTTGCATGCGTTGCTCATGTGAATAGTTCACACTGACATGGAGTGATTATAAATAGTTGTTAGCTTTTTCCAGAGATTACAGAATATACTCTTAAAGTATATGAACCAAGGTCTATATTATGTTGCTGATACCAGAATTTGTTGGAGAGTATAACTTTCAGTGCAAACACAAGGCTTATTTATTTCTGCATCACAAAACTGCACAACAGCTTGGTAACACGACTTTAAGGAGTAATTTTAAAAGAGAGCCATAAACCCTGGCATATTGGTGAAAAGTAGACAGAAGATAATGGAAATCCAAATTATGGTGACAACAGCCCTCAGAAGGTTAGGGCTTTTTACAGGAAATTCTGGACAGTTCTGTCTAGAACTGGAACAAAAAGTCAAAAATCTTCAAAGATTTTACAAACCAGAATTTGATCAAAAGCTTTGCCCTGTGGATAGTCCTTGATCACCATCTGTGAGGCTCATTGCTATCTGGCAATTCTGAGTGCTATCACAAGGCATCATTTGAGGTGGTTGGCCTTCCAAAGATTTGCAGCCAGACAGCTGGCTTCTAGCTGTCCAGTCCCTGGACTAGAACCGACGTGAACCAACAGAATAAGACACTTTTGTTATTGTGGACAGTCTTTCCACTCATGCAATCCAAGGAGATATAACGCAGCTCAGATAAAATTACATTAAAATGTGTTCTGGTTATATATGCAAGTGCATGTGTGTTTGTTTAATTTTAATTGGGTATTAACAGTATTAACACAGGAAACCATGTTTCTCATTTAGTTTAAGGTTTTTTCTATTGTAAAGTTTCAAACAACCAGATAAGCTGAATGATAGCCTACCATAGTAGTTCAGTTCTGGTTTGACAAATAAAAGTTGAGCTTCTATATCAATGGCAATCTTTCAAACTCTGATAAGAATAGGCAGGTAGGTGTTTTTTAGTTGACAACTGAGAAACACAGTATCACACCCATTTATCTAGTGACCTCCACATTGTCTTCAGGAAGAAAACATATGACACTCTGTGGGAAGTAATACTAATCCGGCAGCAGTTAGCGATCTCCTTGATGTAATAATTTAGATAATTTGTGAATTTGTGAATTGTTTGCAGATATTGAATTATGCACCTACAATATTATGCAATTTATAATTTTAAACACAGTGATTTTACTCTTTCCTTGAATTCCACAATGATTAAACTTCATTTCTAATATAACAGATAACATGTTTAAAATTAAAAAAAAAAAAAAAAAAAAAAAAGATAGAAATTACATTCCCAAAAGTCTGAAAAAAGGAACAGGAAATATTGGATTTTTTTTTATTATGCTCTAAAGATCTTTCCCCTAAAGAAAATCGAACAGGAGTTTCATGGAATTTATTTCAGATATTCAACATTTTCTACTAGAAAACACTCATTTCTGGAAATAATGCACAATGACATAAAAACTGAGCTAGGACCTGGTCATATAAGAAATGTGTGGCACACTTGGAACCAAAGCTTTACTTCCACATTCCAAGGCAGTTCATTGAGCACTGATGCTATTTGCAGTTCACTCTCTGTTTAAGATACTATAAAAGCATCTAAATTCAAAAATGCAAACGCAGCTCTTGCTAGCAATACTAGAGCACATTTTATTAATTTTATTTATTCACTGATCTATTCAAAATTCTGTCAGGAAAACGTCATGTGCTTATGAAACTATTTAGTACAACTATGAGTTAATTCCTAACAGAGTAGAACATAAATTAATTTTCTACTAATTAAAGCATTCATTTTCTTGGACATCCTCTTGCTTCCCAGTACGTGCTCCAACAAAATGGATAACCAAAATCATCAGATTCTTAGCAAAATTTTCTGAAGCTTGATGATGTCTTTTTTTTCTGCAGAAATTACACTGATGAAACACAGTCTCCGCATTGCAACAGAAGACAAACAGAATGCAATCCTTTAAAAAGATAATCTAGAATTTTCTAATATATATAAAATATATATTCTAATATTAAAAAGAAAAAATTACCTGGATCTTCTATAGATAAGTTCTTTGTCAACCACTGAACAATGTCTGAACCTAGGAACAAAGAAATAGATATTTTTAGATTAATAAGTTTTCTCTTCCTATTCTATTCCCTAGATCTATTAGTATTATTCTACATGTAAAAGAAATCTCTATCTTTTGCTGAGTTTGTCTAAAATCACCCAGATTACTATATTACTTTTTTTTTTCTTTTTAGTTTCTCCACAGCTTTGGCTAAAGAAACATACTACTCCCTCCTTTCCTTAGGTCAAGACTTATAAAAAACAGAAATGTCAGATAATAGCCTACAGTTTAGATATTATTGCAAAATTTGCATTAAAACCACTCTTTTAGAAGTCAGAATGATAGTTTCCCTACATTCCAAATTAGGTTGCAAATGAAGCCTAGGAAAAATAAATGCAACACAGATGATTTTGCAATGTATGACACTATATGCTGCAGACCATCTCTGATAAAAGACCTCCTTGGTACTAATAGGTACCATTCTGAGTTCACTTAAGGACCTCGATTGTTCAGCTTAGCCTTCTGACTTTTTATCTTTAGCTCTTGATAGAAGTTATTTTTCTGTGGTGTTGAAGCCCTTTCCTTACCTCTCCAGACTCCGTACTTCTTTATCCCTGCATTTACTGCCTATCCATTTCTTTTGTATTGCGTTTCTTTCACTTATCTTAAGGCCATATGTTATTGCTGTCCTCTTAACAACTCTGATACCAGACTCCTTGCTGTGTTTTACGACGAGTATTCTTCCAACTCTACCTCCTGCTTTCTAACTGTCTCTTGGCCATGCACTTCCTATCACACTTCACACTTTTCATACCAAGCCAAGCTGAAGGATGTCTCATTTTTCAGACTGCAAGCTGCAGTTGGACTTCACCACTCTGAACATACTGAATTACAAAATAGATTATGAAGCAGTTTGCCAGACAAAAAAAGATATTCATGATTTAAGCAACTTTAAAAACAAAAACTGGCCTAAGGGGAAAACATACTCTAGACAGTTGGGGGTGAAGTGCATGTTATCTGCATTGCAGCATGTCTCTATTTCAGATAAGTAATCTAAATGAGAGTCATGTCCAATTTTTAAGTTTCCTTATCCACTTCTAAGTGAACATAATAACTTCATTTCTAAAAAAAATCATAACTCTAAAAAGTGAAAAGATCATCAAAATCAATATACATCAATATGAAAAAAGTCAAAATAATAAAATCTCACAAATAGGCAATAATATAAAATACTGGAATCTGCAGATTTCCCCATCACTCTCAAGACTCAGATTTCTTCCTGTAGTTCTAATAGTGCATAATTTTCTTTTATCTTTGTAAGACAAGGCATATAAGGCACTAATAAACCAAATCAGAGAAGAAAGGAAATCTATTTTTACTCTCTTAATCACAGAAAATAAAATTTTGTTGCTTCTATTTTATTACATTTAGTGAACAGATTTATCATGTATTTTAGAAAGCCTCGCTGATTTTAATATAAGTTTTCGTGTGCATACACATTACTAAATTATACAGCAATGAAAACTGTGGAGATTTTACAACTGTCTCCAGAGAAAGTTTTTCATTACTTTATTACATCTAAATTTGGATAGATTAAACTTCAGTGGCAAAATTTCTCATAGTATTTACACTGAGTTATTTCTTAAGTGAAGCAATCTACCTTTACATGCTCTTAGTGTTGGACATAAACAAAATGTTTCAGACGGATATTCCTACCTCAAAATATTATATTTTCGTGTATGTTTATAAATACCATTCCTATCTTTATTCATATGAAGTTTATGAGGTTGATGTTGGAGGATATATTTTAGCTCAGTGTAAGAGGAAACTTCATAGATTTCAGTGACACAGTTCCAAGCCTAAGCATATATTTCCATCAGCTAAACAGAAATAATCAGCCGTAAATATTTCCCTAAACCTTTGCAGGTCAGAAGAAAAAGTCGTTAGAAAAAAAACATAGAATTTTTTTACACTTCTGTTTCCTTCAAATTCCTCTGGTACCCTATGGGAAGAAATTTTCTGTTTGATCTCACCTTAAAATGCTTCATTTCTCTTTACCTCTCCTGAACACTTTCCTACAGTGACATATTGCAAATCTTAGTCCTCAGCTCCTGGCATTGTATTTGTGTATGTGATCTACACATCAGAAATTTCATCTCCATATGTTACACTGTCTTCTAAATAACAGTGGGAAATAGGATTGACAATTATAGTATCTTGTTTCTGAAAGATCACTACAACTACATATTATTTTGTAATGAAGCCATTTCCCTGGTACCAAAAGCCAGAACAGCAGTTTAAGTCAGCTATCACATTTGAACACTGCCATGATTTGAACTGCATGATTTTGATGACAAAAGCTCTGGCCAATAAACATTAACATTTACATTCTCTCTATTGTGAAGGGCATTCAAGTGAAGCAAAGTTGCAAGTAGTTTGTCACACCACAAGTGAGAAATTTATCTGTCCATATTCCTTTGGGAGATTTTGTGGGCAACTCTAGTTCTAAAAAGAATAATAAAAGTACCACCTTTAATAACTAAGTGTTTTTTAGATGTTACTTTAAGTGTTTAATCAATAACGTGATTTCATTCACTCATACCTGTCCCCTTTCCTAGAGTTTATTAATTATGCAAATTTGTTTCTGAAAGTGAGACCAGTACTAAAATTTCTTATCTCAAGAAAAGGACAAAGCAGCAAAACAGGTAAATGCTTTAAGCAAAAACAGTATTTCATTCGAGTCCCAGATTTGAAAATCAGGTGACCAGTAAATTCATGACAATTTTCATACACTGTACTTCACATCTAAAGAAATCATCCAAGAACTAGGATGGAAAAGGTTACAGACTTCATTAATTCTAAGCAAGAGCTAATTCTTACGTGATAACACACCTTTAACCTTAAATCCTGAGTCCTTCTCATCACCAGGGATCTATCAAAGTGACAAGCTAATGGACAGAAATTGCATAGAAGCATTACCTTGGTAAATGAGCCTCCCAAGAAGGAAATAAAACCAGAGCATTTGCATTCCTGAGTTGGAAGAGAGTACTTGGAATGCCTGATGATGTTGTCCAATGATAAAACATCATAAAAATTCAAGCTATTTAAGATAATTCCTTTTTATAATTTGGAATTACGTAAAACAAATAAATCTTTTTTACTATAACAAAAAGCAGCTCAGGAGGAGACATTACAATTCTCTACTTCGAAGAGAAAGTAAAGTAATTTGAAATAAAGTATCCAGATTGTAAATGCTACGTTTGAGAGATTTAAAGCCACAATCCAAAAGATTAAAAAAATAAAACAGAATGTAATAACATTTTCTAAGGAGATTCCCAACTGAAATTCCCCAAGTCTCCATGTCTCACTTCTGGGAGGCAGCTAAAGGGGAAGCTTGCTTTTAGATCTCTAATGTGTCAGAGACCTTACAGACCAATCACCATTTCAATTTTGAAATCCAACAACCCTCACTTCTCATGCAAATTCCTGCATCAAATACAACTGAACATTATGAGGGGATAATCCTCAGAAAACATTAGAAAATGTTTGCAGATAACCAGATCAAGGAAATAAAATTCACAAGATCTTATCCAAGACTGCAAATATGAAAGACTTTCCATTTTTTAAAAGATAGCAGCAAAAATACGTAAAATGCATCTGCTGAAAAGCCAACTGTTGATTAATTTTAAATGAAGCAGTCTGAAAATAGCAGTTGCTGAAGCTGTCACGACATCTTAAGGATTTGCCAGGGCAATGCTAAAGTTATCTTTCAAGAACAAAATCTTTAATTTAAACAAGCCTCTACAGAATACATTTTAAAAAGGTGTGGATTCTAAACTCCAACAAAATTAATGGGAATTATAGATTTGTTTTTTACTATGCTGGGATGCAATGAGCCATGAAACTCTGATCTGACAAGGAAAAGGTGTAACTAGATCTGAAAAATCAAATTAATATTAAAATGTTCTATTATTTTAAAAATTCAAAATGCATTTATCTGAGGAACATTGAAATTCTAATAAAATGCACTTTGTTAACCAGAGTCACAAGCCAATGAGGTCACTGAGGAACTTAACTGAGCTACAGTGATCTATCATTTCACAAGAAGAGAGGCTCGATCATGCAAAAATATATATTATTTTACTGCTAATACCTAGGTATTGTGACAAAATTCTATTCATTTTTTTCACTTGTAGTATTCAGAGTATTTATATATAATGAAGTACATGGGAAGTTTGGGAAGTTTTCTGCATTCCTGATACCAGAATAAAAGATTTTGCTGCTGACAACCCAGCAAATACTGTATCTTCATGAAGGTTTTTGTCATCTGAACTCTCAAGGGTAAGCTAATCATTGCAGAGTTTCTCCTGTACTGTAAGAGCCAGGAGGCTGGGCTTGTCCAGCAGCTGCGTGTTTGCTGAAGGGCTTCACACCAAGTTGCAGGAATCTGGAGAACAACTTACTGTAGGGAAAGTTTAATAAACATTACACACAAAGCATCAGTTTCTAAATTTATGACAATGTGATTGTTACTAATTAATAAGGTAAGATCACCACCTTTCTATTGGTTTATTATTTTATTTTTTGTCTTAAGACAAGGGACATGTGCAATTTTGGTTTCTTTCTTCAACATCGTTGCTTTGTCACAGTGGGTGAAATATTACAAGAAAATAAATTTAGTTGTTGGTACACACTTCAAAATCCTTGGTCGTGACCAAAAAAAAAATCATGTGCAAATGTAGTCCTCATCATTTATTCAGAAAATGGAAACAGAAACTGGATGTAGATCAGTTTCTCAGCGCTTGCACTTCTTTGCTCTTCACCCACTCAATAAATTGCTCTTTGATGGAGTTGGAGATGAATGGAAGATGATCTACATTCTACAAGTTTTCATGGTTACAAACCAAACCATGGGTTATCACTGAATTATTTCACCATAAATATTTTACAGTTTCTTTCTTTCTTTCTGAGAAGTATAGTTTGTGTATCAATTCTGCATGCATATATCTGAAAGAAATCAAGTGCCATACATATTTTATGGCAGAAGGGTTGAGAGAAAATAAGCAATGGCTGCCAACTCTCACTGCCAACTCTTTTGATACACTTAACGTTCTAAATATATTTTTTCCATACTTGCATCCATATTGGTTTATTTTCAGATTATTTTTTTGTTATGTGAATCACTGGTAAGCAAAAAGGTTCACATCAGTCACTTGGTAAGGCTATGGATAGAAAAGTAAACAGTAAAAGGGTGTAAGGCTTGCAGTGGTGCCTGAAGAAATAATGAGTTATTTCATGTTAAATTACAGCTCCAGTCAGTGCTAAACTGGATTTCAGTCTAATAAAAAAATGAATTCAAGGATTCTTTCATTGCCCAGTTCCTAGATTGATGTAAGCTGGTAAAAAGTGTTTCAATGATTGAAAAAAAAAAAAAAAAAAAAAAAAAACCAAAAAAAAAAAAAACCCCGAGAGAGAGAGAAGAGAAATTACTGACTCTGTAATACTTTGTATTAATTTAGATGCTTTCTACCTTGAATTTTTATTTAACAGCTTTTATTTTCTCTATTCCTTTGGATTATTGGAAGACAAATTCATAGACTTAAACCAGTATCATGGTCTAATATAAGTGGCAATAGAGCTGAATTTGTAATAATTTGAATACATTGCTGATTACATTTACATATTTAACATACTGACCTTTACTATTTAAATATGCTGGCTTGTAGAAGAAAGACATCACTGATCAAAGTGCTGTTTAATTAATGAAATTTGCATCTCAACTTTCACACATCTATTTCTGCCACTTTCTCTTTTAAATTACTGATGAAAACAAATGCATAAACTTACTCTTTTGACTTACTGCAATTGAAGTTGTTCCACACATTTGCTGTAGTCCCTTTACACCTCAAGGAAGCTTGTAGCTAGTTGCAGATTTTAAAATCATATTTTAGCAATACTCCTAACTGTACAGAAAATACAAAATATCTTAATGAATCTACTGCAGCACACACACACAAAATAGAGTTTTCTGAATTAAAAACAATATAATAAGCCATGAGGATTTATCTTTCTCTCTTTTTTTTTTCTTTTCTAGTGTAAATTGACTGAGGAATTTGCAGAAATAGTCTCAAATGAATCATCTTATTGCTTTGAATCAGACGATTTCATTCCAAGCTCCAAACAATTCTCAAAAACACTCAAGCCAAGAATGACAGAAAGACATGTTCTTCTGGCTAGCATAACCACATGAAGAATAATACATCTCTTGATATTGTTCAGTTACTGAATCTCTGCTTCAGAGAGGAAAATCCATTTATTTTCATATTGCAAAATAGCTAATTCAAAAGAGCTAAGATGTGCAAAATCTCTTCTAACTCCCATACCTACACAAAAACACTTACTAGTGCTGATCAACAAACTCCAGTAATGTGAATTCTGCAGTTACACCCTGCGCCATACCCAAGCTTCAGAACAGAAATTCTGTTCAATAAACACAAAAAGAGCAACTAGTCTAATCACGGCTGTGTATCTGTGCCCACCCTTTCTTCTAAAACCACAAATACCAACAGGACCATGCTTTCTCCAAGCAAAAGGAACTGCAGCATTGTTTCCACCAACATTTGCCTCTAAAGTTTCTCAAAAGACATTCTCTAGTCAGATCTCTTCAACCGCCACAAGTGACTGTTTCATAGATGACTGTGGCTGTGCTTAATTGGCAACATACCAGTAACCACAGATGGGACCTCTGTAATTTCAAAGCTGTTATAATAAGCACTAAAGATTAGCATCTTGCTGAAGATCCCTGCTTCATGCTAAACATTTGCAAGACAAGAATGATACAGTTTAGAAAAACTGTGTGCTCTGAAAACCCGGAACAGATTTTTACAGTAAAGGAATTTTTATGCTTCCTTTCAATACATTGTAAAGCAACGTGATCTTGTTTGACTATCAAGAAATGTCAGTGTTCAGATGCCACAGATAATGAAAAGACTATTTTGCACATTCTTGCACAGCAGAAATGCACAATTTCTTCTATGTAAAAATTAACAGTGGAAAAAAAAGAATCAGGAAATATAAGTAAAATTTTGAATTCCGTAAGGTCACCTTGAAGAAATCTATTCTTGAGAAAGCTTCATCACCAAACAGAAAAAAGAAAAAGCCTTAATTCTAAAATACTTGACGTATACTCCAGTCAACCAGGAGGAGCCCAGGAGGATTATCAACAATACTTACTTGATTTCCTGCATGTAAAAATCTTAAATAATGATAAGAGATTAAAAGCTAAGTGACTTAAAGTTTTCTCATCACTATGACCTATCCGTATTCTCCTGTCAACCATTTCTGAGAGAGGAAACCTTCAAACGCACATAAAGACATTTGGGTAATACTAAGAGAGAAAAAGATGAGAATTCAGAAACCCATCATGTCCTTCCCCCATTATGTTTGGGAACTCTCAAGCTAAAACCCATCCTCTGGTTTGCATCAGTCTTCATGTGGAATCCTCCCAACACCATGTGCAACTGTCTAGCACTCTTCCATACATGAATGTGCACTGCACAACTCAACAGGCAATGAAGATATAATGAAATCTCTGTCCCATCTCTCCCAACCCCACACGCACCGCTCGTGCAGGTGAGGGCCCAGCCACTCCTACCAGGAGTACAAAATTTTTTTTGGTCTCCCACTGCCTGCTGTTTCTGATATTTCCTGAAGCACAATCTTCACCCAAATCTGCTTAGATACACGCAGCTCCAGGCTTATTAACCCGAATGTCTCCATCTCAGTCTTCAGGCATTATTGTCAGAGCCTCTTTTAATTGCTTTACTGGAGCTTTAACACTTTTGTGTTAAATAGTTTTGGAGATAACAGGAGAAAATAGATACAATTTACTATCTTACTGGGAAGAATACTCATGGAGGGAGTAGAGCCCCTGGACTCCCTTCTTTCCTGCTGTTTTATGGAAAGAACAGCATCTAGGTGCAGCCATGGAACACTACAGCACTCACCACTATATAAGCCCCCCGCCAAGGAAAGCATTCATATGTAGAGAAGGAAATGGTAAGGTTGCCCTCCAGTTTCTGAAATAACATGTAAAAGGGGTGCAATAATGCCACTGTTCTTAACTTGAATTCTCACTCTAACTATTCAGCCAATATCTATGTTTTACCTCTGAGAAAGACATTTTTGAAGAAAGAAAAAATGCTGTTTACTGTAAATAGTAAATCTAGCTTTACTTTTAAGTCTGTTAAATGTTTCACTGTGTCTTGAAGACGATTTTTTACAGAAAATAGGTAGATCAATAAGCACAAATTTTTGGAGTTCACTGTTAAGGAGACACCCCAACATTACATTGATCACCTCCTAAGTCTTCTTTCTTAATTAGTAAGCAAAAAAACTTTCATTTCAAACTAAAATAAAAATATTTTACTGCTAGTTTTATGGCAGAGGTCTCCACAAAGGAAAGCATCACCAAGGCACAGGGTTGGGTTTGCTTTCCCCTGCACGTTTAAATTCTTTCTTCTTTCTACTAATTCAGCAGTAGCTGAAACTTCTAAATATACTTATTACCTTAGTCATTTGAATTGCTTTCTTTCTGTGGGGAAATAAAAATAATAAATTTATGCTTTTAATATACTGAGACCACATGAGAGGTATGCTAGGGTGAGAGCCCAGAGCTCTACTGCTGCAGAGCAGACCTGGTGTTGGGGTGGAATGGGTTTGTTTGAGCAGACAAACTGACACCATCATTTTGGGCAGTGTATGCAGATGGGGGCAACCACTCTAAATTAAATTTCCACATTCTCAAAAATTACTGGTGTTCATTACATAAAGAGTAAAGAAATCTAATTTTACTATTTGCAGTTTTTAACTCTCAATTACTGTAACTTCTACTTGCTTAAATATATATGTATGTATATATATTTTTTATTTTGGAATTTTTTAAGAACAAAAAAAACCCACCACGTAACCAATTGGAGATATTATTTATGCTGTTTTTGCAGATTTCACAATTATAGTCTTGAAAAGAAATACAACCAGTTAAAAAAAAAAAAAATCAAAGTAGCACTATCCAAAGCAACCTTACTAACTTTCTGCAGTGATGTCATCACAAACTGCAGCTTCTGACCTCTCAGTTTTTCCTAAAATGCATATTATCATTATTCAAATATTTTCTTCCTTTCATATACACATCAGTAACTGTGTTCAAATTGCATATTAATAATCTCTAAAATGCAGTAAAAGCTGCCTGAGATTGAGATACCTGACAAAATAAGCAGTTTTACTTTCTTATTTTTATGTTAGCAGTTTGAAAATAGTGGTTAAAAGCCATTTTCAGGTCCAACAAAAGGACGCTGTAAAAATCTTCAGTACACCATTGCTTCAAACTATTCTGTATTTTTTCGTATTTTCACTTACATATGTCTAAGAAATATTGTATTTTCCATCTGAAATGGTTCTTCTAATTCTTGCCATACTGCCCCCCAAAGACACCCACACACAGATGGCAATGGAAGGAAGTAAGGCAGCAATGTAATTTTTACTAGGCGCTTAACATCCACTGAGGAAAATCCTGAAGTCCTCATTTATGGGTAGCGGATGTACGTACATAAGCAATATAACATTTGTCTTGCGATTTTGACTGCAGGAAAAAAGCTGGTGGAGACAGGACGACTTACTGTTTTGATATTTGCCCAGCAATAATATCAATGTGATTCCTTCATCACAAAGAGCTCCCACACAATAGTTCATTTATACAGCTGGTCTGGAAACAGGCTTTTTCGCTACAGCTATTTCAAAACACTCTTCCAGTGACTCATGCTCTTACTCTTCTCTATGCTTAAGAAAGAAAACTGATACTGAAAAAAACCCTTTTGATAAATCATATATTTACTGAATTAAGCAAGTTGTTTTACTTAGATATGCTGAATAAAATACATCCTTCAAGGAGAGGTAATGATGCTAATTACAACAGCATAAAGTGATGCTAAACAGCAACTCCTGATACAAGCTGGAGAACTTATAAAGAACTTAAAAATTTGCTCTTTAGCTAGTCATTCTCACAGAAATATTTACAATGCATAATTTCATTCATGATAAAAAAAGAAGCCATGGTACAGTGACCGCACAAAATACTTGCATTCAGAGATAGCACCCAGTGTGAGGGCATCAGCTATAAAAAAGAGTCCCAAAACACAAATTTAATGATACACTGCCATAAAATTTGGGGATTAAAATACTTTGTTTTGCCAAAGTAGTCATCTTTTTTTTTTTCAGTGCTTTTTAACACATACATCCCACTGTTTCATGACATCCAGCGAAGACTAGCTGTTTATCAGGTACTAGAAATAAGTACATAATATATGAGAAAGTTTGCTGAAACTGAGCATAAGGATTCATACTTAATCCCAATACTCAAGTGTTACACCAGAAGCATCATAGAATCACAGAATGGCTTGAGTTGGAAGGGACCTCAAGGATCATCAAGTTCCAATTCCCTGTAAAACTTTGCTCAAGGCTCCTTTTTTCTACTTGAAATATGAAATATTTTAACATTCAATAGACTATAGGAAGTTCAAATGAATTTCTATTTTTGATTAAACTGTACTGGATGGTTTTGTGCTGCTCCCTCCAGATTCATGGCTATTTTAAAACTGTTGTGTCTCAGAGTTTACATATCAAATATCTGCTGCACGGCTACATTTTCAAAAAAAAAAAAAAATTAATGAACTACAATTGCAAGTACCTATCATTTGGACCATTTGTCTGGCTGAAAATCTAATTCCATTCAGCTTTTACCAAAATATGGAATTGTTTCAAGACTTTATTATGCTCAAGTGCTTGGTGTAGTAAAAATCATTTACATCACACAGCAGAGAATGAACTGTTAGAAGTGAAACTGATATTGATACTTCCACCAAATTCAGTACACTTTTCATTTGCAGCCTTTCATCTTTTTTTAGGCATTATGAATTAATTCATTCTCAATATCAATAATTGCACTGCTCTCCTGTCTGAAGTAGATATGACTGGGTCTTTTCTCAAAGCAATATAAATCTCTCGGTTCTTTTCACAGTAGTTCTCTACACATGCACTTCAGCTGTTCTATAACAATGATTGCAAAATGTATTATCTCTTCAAGATAATTCCTAAAGAAATGTAATGTGTACCGACAACCAAAATTCTCTAACATGATTAATCTGTCAGTGCATATTTATCAAAAATTAAAATAGACATGAACTATCATTTTAATACACAATCAACAGTTCTTGAGTTTAAGATATCCTTAATCATACCATCCCTAACAAGTACAGTATTTCATCTAAATTTGAAAATTGAAGCATGGTGAATGCTCATATAGGCCAACCTTTTTCAAAAAACTGTGCCCCCTCAAATCACAGTAAACTTAGCAAACTGATTTACAGAAAATAAATCCCTCTACATGTTAGTTCACTAAGTTCATTCCTGTGCTGATGAGTTTTCTTGGGGACATTCACAGTAGCATTTCTGAGATATTAATTGTAGCTCTGTATCTAGTACCAGCTCCCTGATATTTTTACATGAATTGAAAAGCAGTTTTTCTACTTTTACAAGTAACTTGGTAACAATTAAACAAATGTCTCTTAGAAGCAAAGCATTTTCTTTTCCAGCAATATCAGCTTCTGATAGCAGCCACGAAGCCACCATGAAAGGCTCCAGTTTAGGAATGTTTCTTAGTGTCTGGACAAAACAACGACCATTCCAAAAACCACCCAGCTTCTCCCATCCTTACCTTCACATTCATTATGTCTATAACTACCATTTGATATATTAATCCATTTGCTTCCAGAGAGTAATTGGAAGTTTATGTGAGAGAGCAGGAGAGAGCCATTTTCAGCTACCTATCATCAGGCAGAGGAACAAAAAAAAACCAAAAAACAAAAAACAAATTTTCTGAACAATGTTCCACCACTAGTCTGGTGTAAATGTTGGCATGTAAGAAGGAGGGATATTTACCTCTATAGTAAAGATAATAGTTACCCATAATGTGCTGTGGATTCAGGGGATTGAAAGAACAGTAAAGTGCATTGAAAGGATTTACCTGTAAGTATTGGTATAATAGATAACTGTGTGTCCTGGAGCATGGATTCTATTCATATTATTTTAGTGAACATTTTCATGTTTTATTTCGTTTAGATGAAATAGCTGAGAAGGGATGGTGCCCTACTGTGAACACAGAATGTGTATTTTACAACTTAATCTCATGAGTATAGAAGCTCTTTGTGAGGATGAGGCCGTAGCTCTCTTTTTTTTTTTCTTATTCACAAAATGCAGAGAAAAAAAATGAAGTTCATATGGTTGCCTAGCAGTATGCAGTGACGTCAATACTACTTTTAGCACCTGTTGAGTCTTTGCTGTTTACACTCAAGAGTAAGAACCTTTTAATGAAACACACACAAAAGTATTTACAGACATATCTAAACCAGCTCCCCTTTTTCCCACCCTCCATACACACATGGTAATTTTCTTATATGGTGGTCTACCTCTTCAGGTATTACGACCTGCACATATTTTATCTAAAATTGTTGATGGCCATTTCTTCCCTAACCATTGATTACAGACTCAGGAAGGATCGCATATTTTTACCTTGGGAAAATAAAAGCAGGATCAGTTAAAAAAAAAACAAACACCAACAACAAAACATAATACAAACAGGTATCCAATACCTTCATTGGATTCACTCCAGTATGTCCATGTCTCTTTTGTACTGAGGAGTCCAAAACTGGACTCTAGTCTTCCAGCTGTGACCTCACCACAGAGGATACAAGGAGAAGGATCATCTCACTCGACCTAGTGATAAAACTACTCTTCCTCTTTTGCATCAAAGGCACTTTGCTGGCTCATCTTCAGCTTGGTGTCCTTTCCTACCATGCTGCCTTCCAGCTGGGTGATGCCCAGCATGTACTACCATGTGAGGCTGTGCCCTCCCTCACACAGAACTCTGCAGTTCTTAATGAACTTTATGAGATTCCTATCAACTCATTACTCTAGACTGTGAAAGTCACAAACACTAACAGCTAGTAAAACACGCACACCTAGAGATGGTTAGTTTGTCACAAAACACACAAACACAACTGCAATTCAGACCAATCAGGAAGAGTCAGAAGTCTTTGTTCAGCTTAGATTCACTAGTTTTCATCTCTTATTGGCTATGTAAAGAGTATATGTTTGACCACCTTTATTTCGGGAACATACATATTCCATGGTTTTAAGAAACACCTGCTGCAATATTTGAGTGCTGCTCCGAAAGTAATGCCTCCCATTTTATTTTGTTGACCCTGAACATCAAAGGCAGGTGGTGGTATGGTAATAAAGGCTGAACCTTCCCACCAATATTCCATAACATTTTGTTGCAGTGTGACAAACTGCAGCAGAAGGGCAGTCTGACAAAATGACCTCTGACATGGAAGTACATATGAAGCACAGGTGTATAATTGAATTCCTCCCTGTGGAAAAAATGGCACCTACTGACATTCATCAATGCTTGCTGAATGTTCATGAAGATCAAGCAGTGGATATGAGAGCAGTGAGGCTATGGGTGGTAAATATCAGCAGTGTCCACAGGAGGTCATCACTGTTAGTGCAGATTTTTTTGAGCACAGGATGCAGGCTCGTGTTCATTGCTGGCAAAAACTCCATAGCTAATGGTGGTGGCTACGATGAAAAACAGCGTTTTCTAGTTGCAAACTTACTTTATCACACAGTGCTACTGTGTTCTTTGTATCTGTTGTAGTTTCCCAGGAAATAAATAGGAGGCATTACTTATGTATTCACACACTACTGAGATGTTTTTAGAATAAACTGACTATTAATTTAGGTGCATATATTAAAAAATATTTATAGATTCAATACTACAACTTTGATTTTGATATTTTAATAATAGTAATGAGGCTCCCCTCTGATATCATGCATCTAGAAGTCAGGATCACCCAGGAAAACAGAGTAACAAGATTTCATCATAAATAACACATCTTTAAGTTTCAGATCTTTTTCCTCATTCTGTGTTTAGAATCATCATATAACTTGGCTTATAAGAGATGTATTTCTAAGTTGGCATTTTCTTCTTTTTAGCAAGTCAGCTAACAAAGATAGACAAGTTCTTTTACAAAGAACAAATGTGCACTGAGAAAATAGAGGAAAATTACAGATCTGTGCACAGTTCCTTAAGATGAAGCACCCACTGTTAACTTGCTGCACATCAAGCAAAAATATACACAGAAATAGTACTTGAGTGCTGCTTAACTTGTTATACTCTAATCTTAGTGGAGACAATACCCAGGAAGCCAAGTACATCACCGAAGGCATAAGATATGGCTCAATAAGTTGCTCAATATAGCCCCTTCCTTCTCTGTTATCCTCTGAGTTTCTCCAGTCAAAGGCACTAGTTGATGATCCTCAAAAGGATACTTTGTGAATGACTGCAGAACTCATTAAACACCAAAGTTCTCAAACTTCATGTTATTCTGAACTGGAAGCCCAACATCAAACATCAAACTCTGCACAAAAAGAAAAATACCAAAATACTTTCATGTTATCAAAATGTTTAATTCAACAGAGGCAAATTCTTTTTTTAGTATAAAACAAACAGTGTTTCATCTTCATCTGTCTGACTCATAGGAAAAACTTCTAATAGTATAATAGAACAATAAAATCAAAATGCAGTATTTCAGTATTTCCAGATAACAGTATCAAAAAAATTCTCATGAAAATTCTTATGAAACAGTCTGGCTGTGAAAACACTTTCCAGCAGAAAACTGATTTGCTGCATAAAGCTTCACAGAAAGCTCTTAATGGATAATTCTTCTAAATTAAGCAGATGCAGAAGGTTGAAACACAACTAAGATGGATGTGCTTCATTATTCTGTGATGTTCTCACCTTTTCAACTGGCCAGAGGATGATGCTTTATGATCTGCTATATTGAGCACACAGATAAAGTAAATTGATAATTTTAGATACAAGAGACAAGAAGAAAAAAGAATAAAGGTCAATACCAGCTTCCATTTTCTCTTAAGATATCACCTTGTTAATGGTTATCTCTACAAGAATGAGTCAAAATTGTTATTAAAATTTTAATAATATGTTACTTTTATTATAATCTAATCTGAATTCAAGGAAATTCTTATAATGCAACATAAACACTAACCACAGAGGTGATAACTCATATCATGCCTTGCTGTTGATAATTAGTCCTCTCTCCTCCCACTGAGTAGTAAAGAAAATGTATGAGTTTTGAAAAGCTACAATACTTTTTTCAATTTCATATAGCAAATACCATTTTGTGTAATTACAACTCTTCTAACTACTATATCTGTTTCCAAAGAGTGAGTTATGCAATGATGAAAACACTTGGAACTCTTTAAAATTTAGTTTCTAAAAGATGATCGCTTGAAAGGTGGAGTAAGAGTCAACTTAGTTTTTCAGTAGTTTTAACCTATGTACTTTTAAGCTTTACTTTTATGTATATCTTCCATTTTGGTGCTATACTATAGTACTATACTATACAATTTCTACTTACTGACTGTGAAATCCAAAGGGATATCATAAAATCATTCTCTAAGTTGCAGTGCAAGTCCACTATAGTCAATATAGTTGTTTTGAATGTTTCAAATCAATATAGTTTGAGAAAATGGTTAATAGAATTACTGAAGTATATCTCAAATTTCTTTCAGCTGGGACAAATGGTGAGATTCACAGCAAACAAATTGAATCTAAGTTTTATAAGAAAATTAAAGCCTACTTTTAAATTTTTTCTCCAATGTGCATGCACGTAAAATTGTACTGAAGTCAATAATTTAGGGGTATTTAACTTCAAACAAAAACGGAACTTAACTATACACTACTGTACAGTTTTATCCCCAATTAAACCCTTGATATGTTTGTAAAATCTGTAAGTGTCCTTATAGCAACTCATTTCTCCACAAACTGACGTCATTTTTTTTCATAGGCAGGTGAAACAAATACACAAAGAACAAGGCTCCAATTCTCAGTCTTATTAAGGAATATGTTTGGAATGTCTTTCATGGAGCTTCCTGCCCTATGAGAATTGAGGCAACTGTGCTCCAAAATGGACACCGTCACAAACTATTCTTCAGAGGAAGCATACAGGCTACTTTGGCATGATATACTTTGCTTTACAGAAGGCACTAGAAATGTGATATTATCTTTCTTATAAATCCCTCGTATCATTTGCACTGGTGTCTAAGCATACAATCATTTTTTGTTGGGGTGCATATTTTATTAAGCTTAGCATTTTCTTTGGTTTTAATATATCATATTCTATCCTATGTCTTTTTGAAGAAAAGAGATTTGAAGAGGCTTGATAGACTTATTTTCTTTTATATAGTTAATGGAAAGTATTTGCAAGTAAATTTGTCCAGTTGCACAACAAAGCATGAGGTAATTATATTTCTCATCACAGCTGACTACCACTGCCTGCCAGAGGAACTTAGAAGACATTTCTTTGAAAAACTTTATTCTTCTAGGGTTAACACATTAGAAGTTAACATATATTCATATTATACAGCATTCATTTAAATTTCTTCTCTACTGCTTCTAGCTGCCTCCTATAGCTAATTCTTCATTCTTCTTAGTACACAGGTTGCTATTTTATTAACCACAATAAGATTGCAAAGGTCTTGATATTGCAAGATAGTAAGCTTCCTAGGTAACAATGCCCTTGAGCTATATATCTTCTCACACTAAAACATTTTCTTGTGTCCTACTGTTTAATTGTGTAACACTTTTCAAAATACATTTCTGGATTTGTTCTTTGTTTTGTTTTGTTTTTAAGGTAACATTTTGAGTACTGATATTTGACTCATGATTCAAAACACAGACTTCATTGATGAAACCAGATGGAACCAGATGATGGAACCATTGATGAAACCATTGATGGAACCAGAGAGTTTGCACTACCTAGTCTTCATTTTCTTAACTCATTTTTCTGTATATTGACCTAAAATACTGTCCTAATCTTCAAAATTTTGATTCTACTTTGCATGAACAGGCATTGCACCGTTTTGTCAGGTTTTCATTTTCTTAAACTGGTGAAGGGGAATGTAAACTGAATACTTGACTAATAGAAAGAGTTTAAATTCAGGCTTTATCTTTCTCTCAGCATTCTGCCATCAACATATATTACTAACAGATACAAAGATCATGAGAAAACTGCATTTCTGTAATACTTGTCACTCCTTAATTCCCACTACATTTTCTTTCCACTGCTCAGAGGGCTAAGATGCACTCCATTCGATGTACTGCACAGAAACTGTTTTGCAAAATGCGCTTCTTTATTTTGCAGCTATGTATAGTTATTAAAGGACAATTTGTGCCCTTTGATGCTAAGTTTGATACTCTTAATAAACACCCTCAGCTGGAAACTGCAGAGAAGTATCTTGCAGGTTCTGGGAAAACGCCTTCACATACCCAAGGCAAAACCCCAGATTCAAACTGTCGCATCCACATTTTGTCAGATTTTAAACATAATTAGAGAAGCTTCTGGCACAGCCATAGAAGAAGACTCTCTTTGATACGAGCGTACACAGAGCAGCACTGGTTGAAAGTAGCTTATGGATCCCCAGCTCTGCACTTCAGCAGGTGGCACCTCCACAAAATTGGCAAGTCCTCAGCTCCCAGCAGTGGCAGAAGGAGTACAGACTGACCTGATGACAGGGGTGGGTGGTAGTGTTCTTGGATTTCTCTGGCCTTGCTAGGTGCTGTCTCACTTTTAATCAATTAATGTTTGCAGATGAATTACTGGTAATTATAAAAGCAGATTTCTGATGATGCTGACAGACATACTTTATACAATGCTCAGGCACATAGTGCAGTGCAGATTCTGAGTAAAGAAAGACCTAGTTAAATCTGTACTGAAGCTTTTCTTCTGCAGAAGATATTTTAAAAATGTGTGTGCATACAAATCTTTCTAAACAATCTGTTCCTTCTGTTAGCACTACAATTTTAATGTTTATTTCACAAGGAAAAAAACTAGTATTTTATTCAGTTTGAGAAAAAGTGGATATTACTTTTATCCAATAAAAATACGTCATCTAAAACTACCCATGCTCAGTGCAGGGGAAAGGCACAAAATTTATTTGGGATTTTTTGGTTTCTGTTCTGTCCTTCCAACTCAATACTCGTTTCAGATCAAAATCATATTTTATCTTTAAATGATGTCAGCACGAAGAATGTTTTGACTTCCTAAAATAATAGAAAAGATAGTTCCAACGTATTTCTAATATTGATCCAAATCTTTATTACATCTGAGACACAAGGCTATAATCTCCTTTTTATTTGACAGATTTGTTGATTTGAGCAAAGTTTCAGGTGACTGAGGACATCTGCAAATATAAAAACTAACCTATTTGATTCTTTTGTGTGCTACATGTTCTGCTTGTTTTTATGCTTGTTGCATAGCAGTAAAACACAAAACAGGAATTCTTTCTTGTGATCTGTGTGTTCTCTATTCTTATATCATTTTTCTTTTTTGTGGGGGGTAGGAGGGAAGATATGTGGAATTAAGTGTCCTATTTGGATAGTATATTATAAAAAAAAATAATTTTGCATTTAATTTCAGTGAATCCATTAATAAATCCAAAATGACACTTCAGCTTAATAAACAAATCTTTAACTTACCAGTACCTACTGTCTCTAACAGAAGACTGTAAATCATAATTCACGAAAGGACTATCACTCTTGAATTCCTCTAATTCTCACTTTTCAAACATTTGTGAAATAATTTTAAAATTCAGACTTCAATAGACAGGATGCCAACATAATGCATCAGACAGTCTAGCAAGGCATGTGAACAGTTTTACTTCTGGTCTTAGTGACAAAGCATTTTGGTAATTGTGGGAGCAGTGTACAGCACAAGGAAAAGGAAGGCAGTGAAAGCCTATTTACAGAACTCCAGAACTTCACTTTTTTTCATCACCTTTCCTCATCAGCTTGTTTTTCTTGCTGTAAATCATGGCAGTGAAAAGATGCAAGCAGAAATCGAGCACAGTTTCAGGTGATTCAAGAGTCATACTCAGTAGGAAAATCAGCTTCACACTCTTCTTCCTCCTAGCCCTTCTACATTAGGAAAACATTATTGAGCACATATAATAGACAGTCTCTATCCTGGTTTGACTGATATTACAATGAACACAGGGGCTCTGCAAGTTTTGATGTCTGAGTTTTTCAGTGTGGACTAAATAGCCAGGCTCCTCAAGTGTGCCACAAGAACATTCCACAACCACTGAATTACAGATTTTCCCTCACTTAGAACAAAGGATATTTGTCACAGAATCCTTAAACTGGGGTTAACTTCTCAGAAGAACAATAATCATTTGATTCAACATAGATCTAATATATAAAGGATTGATTTGCTACTTTATTCTCTGACTTTCATGGACATTTTTAATCAAAATTGGAAGGAAATTTCCTTTATCAAGCTGTTCAGTCAAGAAGTAGTGACTTGCTTTCAACTGAAACTAACTAGAATATTGCATTTTAAAGCACAAGCACATGGGTATGCATACATGAAATGCAGAATGTATTCATGGGCTCCCTTTCAAAACCGTGTAAGAATACAGGTCATTATTGCAATCTAGTTAACAATACCATAGAGAATGAGGACAAATAATATCAAAATGCGTAGCTTGTCCTGGATGACCATAATGCAGAATGCTCTAAATTATAACACCAAAGATCTTCAAAACTCAAATCACTGAGAAGATAACATTTTCCTTAAAAAATACTGCTGCTTCCACAATAAGCTATTTCTTACTCTGTATTACATAATTTATGTTCTCTCAGAAAGGCATTGATCCCTAAATTAGTAAATATTGTTCCCAAATAATTTGAACAGACTTTGTACCTAGATCAAACAAAGAGTATTTTCAAGTAGCCTTGCACTGGCAATGCTTCACAATGTGTTTCCTTCCCTCAATTAAAATTTTATTCTGCCTTCCATCTTTTCTTGTTCAGGAATCTATTGCAATTCTCCCCTATAACAGAGCTCATGAGTCTCTTCCTAAGATGCAGGTGACCTTCCCTTTTTTGGCTGACACTTTCCAGTTGGCAGGCTAGCTTAAATTAATTACTCTTATCAACTCTTATCAATCATTACTCTTATCAAAAGCCCCTATCTGGGCTTTACTAAACACATTTTTAAGAGTATTTGATGTTCACTTTATTTTCAGTTTCAATATTTCTCCGAAATGAGAATTTGAGCTAGAAAAACTTCCAACTTTTTGTCTGCTACATTAGCATGGTTTTTCATAGGTCATCCACTGCGGGTTTTTTAGAATCATAGAATAGATTGAGTTGGAAGAGACCCTTAAAGTTATCTAGTCCAACTCCTCTGAAATGAATAAGGGACGACTACAGCTATGTACAGGTTGCTCAGAGTCTGGTCCAGCTTCACCTTGAATGTCTCCAAGAATGGGGAATCCACCATCTTTCTGGGCACCCTATTCCAGTGCCTCAGCACCCTTACTGTAAAAAGACTTATTTATATCCAATCTAAACCAAGCCTCTTTTAGTCCGAAACCATTTCCTGTCACAGCAGATGCTGCTAAAGAGACTGCCCATTTCTTTCTTAAATTCCTCTTCTCCAGGTCGTAACAGCCTCAGTTCTTTCAGCCTGTCCTCATAAGGGAGATGTTCCATCCCTCGGATCACTTCTGTGGCCCTCCACTGGATACACTCTAACAGGTCCACATTTCTTCTGTACTGACAACTCCATATCTGGATGCAATAATTCAGGTGAGGTCTCATCAGCACAGAGGGGCAGGATCACCTCCTTTGACCTGCTTGCTGGTTATGCATCTTTTGATGCATCCCAGGATACAGTAGGCTTTCTGGGCTGTGAAGGCACATTGCTGGCTCCTGTCCAGCTTCCCACCCACCAGTATCCCCAAGTCCTTTTCAGCAGAGCTGTGCTCTATTCCCCACCTTGTACTAATAGCAGGGGTTGCCACAACACAGGTACAAGACCTTGCACTTGGATTTGTTGAATCCCTAAAGCTCACCTGGGCCCACTGCTCAATGCTGTCTAAGTCTCTCTGAATGGCATCCTGTCCCTCAATCGTGCTGACGACACCACACAGCTTGGTGTTCTGCCTAATATACAACTCCATATTAATACAGCTGCCTCTGTATAACTTTCTTCAGATGCTTTATTAATTTATTACTTCTGTTTTACATATAATAATTTAAAAGTAGAAATAACAGTCTTAAACATCATCAAGAAAGCACAGTTACATCAGACTAAATTCAAAACCAGTTATGTGACTGGCTAGATTAAACATGGTACATAGTTTCCTATGTCCCTTGCAAGACAGCCTAAACTATGATCAATACAGAGAGAATGAGGAATATAACACTTGAGCTTTTTTGGTTGATTGGTTGTTTCTTTAAACACAGAGAACTGTATTTTTAAGAGGCAAAGAAAAGTGAGATAAGCTGCTCTCTCTTTCTTTCAACAACTGTCGTACAAGAATGATTTGCTATGACCAATTTTCCAGACGCTTTCTGGAACAATAGCCTCAATTTCAGGTCTTTAAGTGGTCCAGGATTTGGGGAAATAATCTCTGACAGAAGCTTTCATTTGAGCATGAGACAAAATCAAGATTAACCTCCTAAATCCAGCTCAAATAATGTGATGGTCTTGGTAACACAGCTGTATTTCTCATCTACTTCCAGCCCAGAGAAACCAGCCCAGCACACAAGCAGAGCACCCTGGGTCCATCTGCAAATGTTGATCATTGTAACAGTGTTTTTATGACTTCTCAATTTAGAACTCATGGCAATTTTTTAGATAATCTATCAACAGTCTGAAAAAAATGTAGATAACATGCAATTGTGTTTCTGTAGAACAGTATTTGACCAAAAGCACAAAAACAAAAGAGACAAGTAACTGCCTTCACCTTTCATTGAAACATAATTCTGATCTATTCTATTGAATAGAAGCCTTTGTAAGTATGAAAGGACTTGATAAAATTGTTTTAGAACAGTTCAGACAGCAGGAACACAAGAACACTACTAGCCCAGAAAACAAGTGAATAGAGAACAGTGAAGTTTTTTTTTTTTTCACTTAAGAGTACATAAAAAAGGAGATGTCAAGATTACTGAAAGCAGAAAAAATCAGGAGAGAATAAATGGGTGGGAAGAAAAGCAGAAGGTAGAATTTATGTAAACAAACCATTAACGGGCAGGCTTGGCCCAATGCCTTTTCTCTGTTCATAAAATATTTCCTGCTCTAGAAATAAGTGAAGTAGTTTGGGTAAGAACTGGATTGTTACTTTCTTTAGTATCTACAAATCCTTCCTCCTGTTACAAGTCCATAATATATCTGAAGGTACTCTTGACAAAAACTATTGAGGTCCATGGGTCTATAAAGCATTTCTACATTTTATCTATATCACATTCAATTATAAGAGGTTTAACAGCAAAAATACTGACATCAGACAAGCAAATGGAGTGCCGCCATCCATAAGATACTCATGTGCACATGCTAATTTTGTATTTGGCTCTGCAGAGAAAGAAAAATGAAACTGATGATCTACCACTTCCAACTACTACACAGCTCTTCTCAATATCTTCCACAAGCTCGCTATATATTCTGAACAAGAGTTAGAATGCCATGCAGTAGTTTTAAACGGCTAATATCCATGCAGTTTACTACAATTTAATGAATAAAAGGAATATTTGCATGTACTGATGCCTGAACCAAACAAGTATATTCAAACACCTACAATGCCTTGCTGGTGTTTATGTATCAAAACTACACATATAACTGCTGTAGTACAAAAAATTACAGACCTTTTCTGTGGCAAGGAAAGATGTGCATCACACTTCAGCTTTTAAGAACAGCTTTTTTATTTTCAAGTATTTAACACACTTGAGAAGGTAAGTATTTCAGGAAGAGCAGAGGTAGTTCAATTGTCTGCTGCAAACCCCCCATGACTGGTGTTTTTCATGTGTTATAATAGAGCCAAATTCTCAGCAACAACTGAAATCCTTCAGATATTATATTATTCTAACAGTGAGACACTCATCAAATACCCAGAAGTTCCACTTTCTGCTCCTTCACTCAAGCACTACCAGGTCTCATAATCAAAACTATTATGCTACTATTATGTTACAAAATGCTTGTGTAGTGCAGGGAATATTAATACTTATTTTCTCTTCACCTTTATATACATTTATATAGAGAGAGAGACAAACAAATAGAACTCAATTATTTCCAGAGGAGTTTGACTCCTCTCTCCATGTTTTGATAAGGTCTGTATCCTCCTTCATGCCAATAATGGAGGATTCTGTAAGGGAAGACTTTCCCAGAATCATGGGCTGCTGCTCTGTTCCTTGTCTTCCTACAAGGCTTGATTACACACACACATAACAGACTTCAGTGAGCCTATATTACTAATTGCTTCTCCAGAAGCTTACATAAGCTTTGAAGTGATTATTTTTTTAAGCTGATAATTTATGCACTATTTCTATGGATAAATACATATGATATACATATGAGTGCTATATATGCTCATATGTGCAACTTGGGGGAGGTCATTCTTTGTGTAAGTACTGCTCATTTTTGCTGCTACAAAAGCAACATAACAAAACAGTTGTTAACTGGTGTTATTACACCAGAAAAATAATGGCAAGCCAGCTAAAGTGAAGTTGTGATAAATTGAGAAATTCTGCTACTTTCAGCTTTATGTGAAACAGAATCAAGGCTCCATTTTCAGCCTAACATTTTCATGAATGTTACATGTCCAGCATCCTGTGACTGGATCTCAAGAAATGGCAAAGTACACCAAAGTAGTTCCACCATAACAAAGTTTTCTCACATGCTGCTCAGACTTCACAGGTACAATCCTCTTCCCCAGTAAGCCCCCCAAAGAAATAAAATAATTAAAAAATCAGGCAAATTTTTACATACAAGAGGCTTGGAAGAAGAAGGTACAAGGACTGAGGGAAACATTTTCAAGACAAAATAACACATTAGGAGAAGTTAGGAAAAAAAATTATTTATAATCAGCAAGCCCCAGAGCTATTTATCTGGAAGCATGCTCAGAGTTTATGCAGCACTTGGGAAGCAGGGAATCATCTAATTCCAGCAGTGCACTCCTTACAGATGAACCACAAATAAAAAATGAATGTTTCCATTGATCTCAAATCTCTACGCAAAAGAGCAATTATTAACATCTTTTTCCTGTAAATGCATGACTTTTGAACCTGTTTATTTTGCAAATATCTGTGAAATTAAGCTTTTCATAATCTACTGACTTTAAGGGAACAAACATTTATAATGACTGTTATACGTACAAATTACTATAAAAGACTTCTCAATGGGTTTTCAGTATATTTCAGTTTCTTAGAACAATTTTGCTAAATTATCTTAAGACTTTCATTACTGTATTTTCTTCTTTTTACTAATGCTTCCAATGGTAATCCACTGAACTGAAAGTTAAACGAGTACTTTTTTTCGTACTTCTTCTTTTGCTTGGTTAGGAGGAAGCAATAAAAAATATGAATTTATTCTGTTTAAAATAACAGATGAAAATACTTACACATTCTGAAAAGATTTTAATTCTGACAGAGATTAGCAAAAGCCTGATATTATCACATGCCTTTCTTGAAATGAAAACAGGAAGCAAAATTATCATTGAATATCAAGGTTATTCAAAATAGTTTTTCACTTCTTTCATTTGCTTCTCATTCCAATGGAATACAAGCTGAATGTTCTAGGGTGGTCACAGCCCATCCCAGCATGTCACACAGTAATTCCAAGCTCTGCAGATACAGCACTGATTGATAAAACACAAAAGTCCTGTCAAGTTGTAAGCAGTTTAAGATCACCCTTCAATGGCCCTATTTCCAATATGCATGAAGTGGCTAAGACAGACATGCAAACAAACAAACAGGAATTGTGAGGCAAACATGTGCAAACAGCACTTAAATATCTACTTTTGTTTTGTCACGTGGTAAAGCATGCAAAGCATCACTCATTAACCAGTTCATTATCTCAGTATCTTGAAATGACTGCACGTCCAATCTTACACTGCGACTTTAGGAAGTTTTTCTACTAATGTCTGAAAAAATCATAAACATGATATCAATATATAAGAGCCTTGTACTGAAAAATATCAACTCCCAAAAGACTATGAACATATGAATGCAAATCAGTCACCTTTTGACAAAATAATAAATACAATACACAAGAATGATTGGTATTTTAAATTCAAACCAACTATTCATTTGGGGATAGAGCATTGTTAGTTTTTATTCTCAAAAGCTCTGGTTTGAAAACTGACACTGTAAAGATGGCAAGTTCCTGTCTTTGTGAAATAGCAGAAAAGAGGGAATAAGCCAACTTCTGTCATTCCTGTACTGACAAAGATCTTTTTATTTATCAAACCTTTTACTAAGATTGAACCCAATCGAGCCTACCAACTTGCAGCTTTAACACTGAAGGCTGTTTGCAAATAACATACCTTGCAAATAACTGCAGAGTATTCAGCAATTAATATTGAATTCACTGGAACAGGCTGCCCAGGGAGGTTGTGGAGTCTCCTCTGGAGATATTCAAGACCCGCCTGGACGCCTACCTGTGTGACCTGGTGTAGGGATCCTGCTTTGGCAGGGGGGTTGGACTCGATGATCTCTGGAGGTCCCTTCCAACCCCTACGATTCTGTGATTCTGTGATTCTGATTCTGTGAATTATACCTGCAGAAGAATGCAGGATAAAAGGGGAAGGTGGGGGGGGACTTGAAGGAATTAAAGAAAGCAGGAACTTCTTACCAACCTAGCACTGGAGATACACTGAAGGGGAAAAAAGTACATAAAAATCAAGGGCTTGGGATAAGGAAATCCTAGATTCTCCTGCATGGTTAATTTATTCTGGAAAAGATACAAAAAATGGAAATTCAAAACTCCTTGCATTTACCTATAATGCAATATTACATTGCTTCAAAGGTACCAGATGACTGACGTATTATGCTTTGGTGGGGTTTCTTCTCTGTCAATCCAAGTGGTAGAGCTTTCTCTTGTATCTTTTCAGTAGGTAATTTTCAGTACCAAATTGGATAAACCTATCAACTCATTTCATATGCAGCACTGAACAGTCATCAAATGCTAACAACTCATTACTCAGTTGGGCAAGATCAAAACTAATGACAGATGAAACACTCTTGTCATTAGTCCCCTGAGTCATCCAGTTTCCTCTGTACTGTTCTTTATTTTTTGCTGCTTGCCTCTATATAACAAGCAATACTGTTGTTGTAGGCAGCTCCTGTGATTCATTCATATCTGGGGCTCAACCATCGATGATCTGTGGGTGAGATGGGCTACCATGACACTGCTTTCTTCTGGAGTATCTCTCACTACCTCTGACGAGACTACTGCTAGTCTGCTTTTGGGCTGAGTGTTTGAGGGTTAAACATATAGACTCCTTACTTTCATCAAGCATAATATAAATGCTAAAATAAAGATTGAAAATTTATGATTATGTGAAGTGAATATATTCACAGATCAAAATGCAGCATCTCATTATCTTAACAATTTTCCCAGAAAAAAAAAAGAAAAAAGCATTTTTTGAGATTAGGAAAACTGATTTATTAAAATGTCATATGATGGCAATAAACTTTCTAAAAATGGGAAAATGCAGTGCATATACGGAATAGGCACAATGTCATCCTCACATCTAGGAATGAGAAAAAAGCTAAAGATTTTTTATGAATTATATTTTCCTGGAAAAGATAAATGAATCTTTTCACCTTCTCTGTGACTCAGGAGACTTTATAAACCATCTTTCTACTGACCTTTGCCTATCATCGCTGGTTCAAGCTGTGATGCCTTTCTAAAACCATTGAGCCACACAACAGAAACAGCTAGGAACAACTTGCATGAAAACTCTCTCCATAGATACCTTTTATTCTGCCTCTGCGTGTACACTTTAATTGAACTAACATTTCTCATACATCTTCCCATTCCTTCAAAAAAACATTGAACAGCATCTCTCACATACATTTACACACCACTCAATGGGCTATTCTCCACAGATTTTGCTCAGTTTTTCCTGCCATCATGTTTATCTGCAAGCATATCTGAGTACTACATAATTTAAAATCCTATAAAGCATCACACTGGTAATCTGTAACAACCATGAAATCTCTACATCACTATATCTGTTTTTAAAAATATCCACATTCTGATTAGCTTATGAAGCTTTCAGTACTAGTATTGACCATCTGCCATGCTAAGATCCCTAAAACAAACCATTGAATATTTCAGAGCATTATCCACAAATTCTGAATGCTTCTTTCTGCTGGAAAGTGAACATCAAAACTTTGGCATTTACTTGCTATCTCTCCTTAGTAAAAATAAAAATGATATTTTAGAGCTCCTCCTAATCCTTATGATTCATATGTCAGACTCCCTACATTCATCATCATTTCAAGCAAGTTTTTTATCCGTTTCCAGGCCTAATGGTGAACCATGTCCCTGGCAAATTGCCTTCTTTTTATTCCTGATGCTCTAATCACTGTTAGTAAAGAACACACATGACAATCTTCATGCAATTATTATTGTTGACTGGAAAGATGTCTATATAAACATCTTCACTCCTCCAAAGCATTTTAAAACCATGGAGACAACAGAAAGCCCTTCCTTTGTTCATCAAAATGAAAAATAATCACATGGAAAGAGCAAATTCTCCTGCTTTTTTTTTTTTTTTTTTTTTCTTGGAGCCTTTAAAGTTTCAAATCAAAGCCATAATATACAGCTGATAAATAACATAATTATGACTTCACCTTTAGACTACAGATTGTAGGCCTCTGGGAGGTCCTGAATTATTTTAAGTTTAGTCAGCTATCAACTACTGTTTCAAATATATGCCTCCTGAAAATTGAATGCCTATGACTGGGGTCATCAGAATTAATAGAAAATGACTTTGATCCAGAGACAAGGATAATTAGAATTTTACAGCTGAATGGAAAACCATCAAATTCCACAGGAACCACATGGACACAACACAGGTGTCAATTCAAGCTCAGTTTTAGATGCCCAGATTCGTAACAATATGCTTAAAGCTACTGAAAAAAATGATTTACTTTCTCCCTAAAGAAACTTCCAGCTTACATGAACTGAACCAGAGATATCTTAGGCTCTCTTATATGCTTCTAAAATAACACATTTTTTGTGTTTTAATAATTTAAAAACAAACAAAAGCCACACATTTGTACAGCTCACCAGTTCTAAGTTGGAGTAGTGCAATAGAAAATATGTTATGTAATAAACAAACTCCATACAAACATCTAGTTTACCAGCTTCTACCAGATCATAATTTTATACCTTCATGACTGTCTACTTGGAAATAAGTAAATTTCTTCTTGTTTCTTGAAGCCAATAATTTAAGTAGGATTCTATGGCAGACTCTATATTAGTCTTAGTAGCTCAGTAACCTGATCTTAAAAGACATTCTTTAAATCACTGTGCAGTCACTAAACCCTCAATAAAGGTTATGAAGTTGTGTGGTGACTAGTGAAAGACTATACTGAAGCACGGAGATCTATCCATTCCATACTAGACACTGCAGTGAACTGGGCAAAACTCTCAAGAAAATCTTTTGTCTTTATCATGTTGCACAATAAAGAGAAAACAGCTACTTTCAAATTATACTTACTTGTCTTTCCATTATCTCATGTGTGAAATACTCAATTTATCCATTAGCCCTGTTGAAAATGCAGCCTGTCTCTACGGAGATGTACATGTATGCTTTATTCACTGAATTCAGATTTGGCTATCAGTTATTCCTGAGTCGTCTGTTCACATAGTTTCTCATTAGCTCTCATCATGGTCTCTGTTCTGCACTTTTTGATACAGGCTCAAGGTGATCAAGAGACCTAACAGATACTAAAAAAGCATTAAAATGATTCAGACACAACAAATAATGCATATAGAAGTCTGGGAGAACATTCAATGGAGAAATAATATCTAGTTGATAGCCTGCTTCTGTTTTTTTCAGAAACGCTTACTATAGATCACGCAATTAGAAGATGAACATGAAATGCCCCCTCCTGGAAGCATTCAAGGCCAGGCTGGATGGGACTTCGAGCAACCTCGTCTAGAGGGAGGTGCCCCTGCCTAGAGGAGGGGGGTTTAAACTAGGTGATTTTAAAAGTCTCTTTCAACCCAAACCATTCTGTGATTCGATAAGATGCCCAAAGACAAACTCCATGGCTACTACAAATTATTAAGATAATAAAGTGAATGGTCAGAAGCAGACTATTTCTTCGTAGTAAAAATAGTTATTCCACTTACAAAGACCCAGAAGTTATTATTTGAACAATATCTTCCACTATAGTGTCGCAATATGCTTAAGCAGTCACCAAATCCCAAAATATCGTGAGTTGGAAGGAACCACAAGAATCATCAAGTCCAACTCCTGGCTCCACACAAAACTAACCAAAATTCAAACTCTATTCTGAGTATTGTTCAAACACTTCTTGAACTCCAGCAGGCTTGGGGCCAAGACCACTGCCCTGGGGAGACTGTTCCAGTGCCCCGCCACCCTCTGGTGAAGAACCTTTTCCTTATGCCCTGATGCAGCTCCATGCCATTCCCTCAGGCCCTGCTGCTGTCCCTGCGAGGAGCCGCAGCTGCCATGAGGCCTCTCTTCAGCCTCCTTTGCTCTGGGCTGAACAAACCAAGCCCGTCCTCATCCACCTTTCCCTGTAGAGCCTTCACCATCTTTATAGCCCTCCCTTAGGTGTTCTCTAGTAGATTTCTGTCCTCATATTGTAGTGCCCAAAACACAGTGCCCGAGGTGAGGTGCAGAGCAGAGTGGGAGAGCCCCTTCCCTTGCCTGGTGGCCATGCTGGGCTGGTGCACCCCAGGGTACGGTTAGACCTTTGGACTGCCAGGGCACACTGTTCACAGATTAAACATCAACCACAACCCCCACATGCTTTTCTGCAAGGCTGATCTCCAGTTTTTCTTCCCCCAGTCTATATATATATCCAGGGTTTTCCTTTCCCAGATACAAAATGCAGCACTTGCTTTTTGGAGCATCATATGGTTGGTGGTTGCCCAGTCCTTCAATTTGTCAAGATCTCTTTGCAAGGACTCTTTATGCTCAAGGGACTCAGCAGTTCCTTCCAATTTAATGCTGTCCACAAACGTACTTTGTATATCTTCAAGTCCTGTATCCAAGACATTGATGAAAACACTGAAGAGAACCAGCCCTAAAATGGAGTCCTGCAGAACCTTACTAGTGAATGGCTGCCAGTCTGATGTAACCCCAACTCATCACTACTTGTTCACCCAGAAGACAATCACACACCTTCCAAAAGAATTACCATTAGCAATGACCAGCGTGGTACTAATAATACAACAAGTCTGTGTTTTAACCAGTGATGTTCTAGGATGCTTAGGCCCATTAGTCTGTTTTCTACAAAGGCTCTACATGTTTGTTCATCTGTTCGTATCTACTCTGAACCTAGTTGCAAATAATATTGTGGTGAATCAGCTTGATGTAAACTATCATTACAAAGACCATCTGCTACAGCACATTGTAAGTTCTTTCTGTTCAAAGACCTCACAAGCACTAGCTGAATGAGGTCATTTAGCAAGATTCAGTAAGGGCTAACATCTAGTGTAAAAATATTATTGGTCAAAATCACACTAGACATACAGTATCCTGTAAGAATGGCCCCAGAAGTCAGTTAGAGTCAGGACTAATCAGTAAAGTGCAATGCTGATTAAGCAATTTATAGCTGGGTAGTCAGTAGAATATCTATTCTATGAATGACACAAACATTGGTATAAAAATATTGAATGCAATGAAACCATTAGCTCATCACATCCAAGAAGAAACACTGCGGCATAATTCTGAGGTTTGATATTTTTGTTGCTTGCCATGACAAATTAAAATGCACCACAGACATCTACTGACAAGCACAACAGGTTATAGGACTGCCAGAAATACAAATAGAAGTCAGTAGTCAGCTCCCAATACTGCACTTCCAATGACTCTTTTATGCAAAGTGCCACTTGGAATTTAGTCAAGGATGCATTTTTTCCTCTTCAGTATTTGTTCATTAATATGTATAATAAGCCCTATCATTTCTGTTACAAACTTTGCAATACACTGAGTTGTTCACCATAGCTATTTGAATAATATGAGGTATGATTTTATCGTATAAAAGAATTTAAATGAGTATCATTAACATCACTGATGCTAAACAGCTGTGAAGAACTTCTCCAAACCAAGGGATGGAGTATAAGGAATAGAACAAGTGTCAATTTTTGTGTCTGTTTTTTACTTCCTTGTTTTCAACGTTTTGTATTTTGACACACTGGAGTTGAGTCAAGAATTGAGGGTTTTTTCATAATTCATTTCACCTCCTAAATGTAGGTGACTGAAACGCTGTTATCCAAATTAGTCTGCAATTCACTACTAGTAAGTTTACACCACAGATAAATTTGCTGCTTATTCAATCTAGCACACTCCCAAATAAGTGTATATACTCCTGATAAAAATATGAGTAGTATTATGACACATGTATGGGTCTGTATTCTTCTTCATTAAATGGCTTACAAACTCAATCTAAGCATATTTTAATCTGGTAAACTCAACTAAATTATTTCTTTTTGAAAGATTTCAAGAAAGAAATCAAATGAAAATAGTGTTTGAATTCAAGCAGCTTACACACACTCAGGAACATATTCATCAGGCTTCAACATTAAGCAACATATTTGCTCTCCATGAAAACATGAAATATAAAGAAAATAATATATTTTTTCAAAATTTCACAAGCTGAAATAATCTTTAACATACCATTATTTTTCCTTTTGTGCTCTTGTGAAGAATAACAATGCATAGTGTACTGGCTGTGAAGAATTACCTGTATCTGAAATGTTTCTCTGTGTGTATATTTTACTTGTAAAAACATCATAGGAGTGACTCAGTAAATGAAATAATACAATCACATTGTCCTATTTTTTATAATCAAACTTCTTTTGCTAATTTATTCATCCTTAATAGACATAGTCAGTAATTCTGCAATAAAATACCACTTTTGCTTTTACAGTGATAGCCTATAAGACAGAAGTACAGAATTGGAAGTGACCTCTGGAGATCATGAAGTCCAACTCCCGGCTAAAGTAGGTTGCAGAAGAAAGTGTTCAGGTGGGTTTTTGCTATATCCAGAGAAAGAGACTCCACAACCTCTCTGTGCAGCCTGTTTCAGTGCTGTGTAATACCAATGTAAAAAAACTTTTTTCTCATTTTCACAGCAAACTTCCACTTCTTCAGTGTGGATTCATTGCCTCTTGTAGCTGGACATAACTGAAAAGAGGCTAGCTCCATCCACTTGACATCCACCCTTTAGATATTTATAAGCGCTGATAACACCCCCTCTATGTATTCTCCTCCCCAGACCCTAAGGATATCTATAAATTGTTAAGATTAATTTTAAAGATTGTTTAAAGTCTGTAACAGGTATCATCTATGGCATAGACACAAGCATGAGTCTAAGCACCTGTAGAAACATGACTTAACTGTGGCATACCTACTTATTTTTCTCTCCTCCATCAAACAATTGCAAAGTTCTTTTACAGGACGTTTTCCTGGGCAGCTGGCTAGATATAATACATGCCTTTAAAAATACACTCAAATATATAAACTACTTTTTTTTTTTTTTTTTTTTTTTTTTCTTTTTTTCCAGCAGAAGAAATGTAAATATTAAGTGCATTAAAAATACGGCTGTGCTTTTCTGGGAATTTTTTTAGTAACCTACTGCAAAAATTACTGCAATTGTATTGGAGGTAGAAATGAAAAAAATGAATTGCTATGCTTTTTCTTCCTCCCCTCCACATCCTCCCAGTCCTAACTAAATAGTTGCTAGTTAATACTAATTAATTAAAAAATGAACATATTTTTTGTGTATACAACAGTACTGGCTGTTACCTAACTGAGTTACCTATAAAGTTTATGGCTGTTTTGCATGTTGTATGGGAACTGCTGAATCATGGCCTGAACCTCTGGTCAACCACCTGGGGCGAGTGGTGAGGCAGCTCAGGGCATGGCTAGGAGGGGGTGGCCCGGGATGATGCGGGGCCAGCCGCAGTAGGCAGTTCGCCTGTGCTGCTGGAGGGGGTGGGGCCTGGCTCTGCCTCTCCTGGATCCTTTTTGGGAGCTGACTGGCAGTGGGGGGAATCTCTTCTGGAGATTCATTCCACTGGAGTTTCTCACGTGAGCCCAGGATAAGGGTGAGTGTCCTTCTTTCTTGCTCCAGTATAATAACTACATAGCCAAGCTAGTGGATATACTACAACATCTGTATATTCATTAATTGTACACGTCATCACAGAAATCTCAGCCTTAGCTTCTTGGGCACCAGCAGCCAAAGCTCATGAAAGCTGAATTGTAAGTGTTGTAAGAAATATCAACAATTCAGCATCAGTTGTAGAGTGCTATAATTATTATTTTCTTGTGCTGATACTGTGATAGTTCTTATATACTAGTCTATATTTTAAACTATTTGTACTTGCCATATAAACAAGTTAAAAATCAGTTCTGAAATGCAAAAACACTGCAAAAAAAAAAAAATTGAATTTTTACAGTAAAGTAAGTACTGCCTGCGGAAAAACTACTGGACAAAAACACATACGTGAAAACACATTCTAATGTGCAAGAAACATATAAACAATTTTCATTATTACAATTATTATTTTTATTATCAAAGTACTGAAAGGGTAGAGTAGTTAGTTTCTTCTCAGACCAGGTAACTGTGAATTCCCCATAACACTAAGGTAAATGTTTGCCATTTGAGCATCCTCTTACACAAGGTAAAATGGGAATCTTAAATAATATCAAAATCACGCTGTCTCTTACCAGAAAAGACACTGGGGATCTTGGAAAGAAAACTTTTGACTGTACGAATAGGAATCCCATTTTTCTCATCTTGCATGCGAGCTATGACGTCTTCCATCTGAACACAGATAAAAAAAAAAAAAGAAAGAATAAAGAAAGTCAGAATTATTCCTATAAGAACTTCAACAATAAATTCTAAGTCAATTTCTCAAATTAGAGGTCCATTCTTTCTATTTTTTTTAATTTACAGTTTTTATTTTAGATTTTTTTTGAGCAAGATAAAATATTGGAAGTACTTTACCACAGTCAACAATAACTTAATGTATGGGCTCAAAGTCTTTAGAGAAGGAAATATCAGAATAGAAAAGGCGTAAAGTGGATAAAAATGGTTAAATACTATTGCTGGATGCAAAATTTAATGTTTGATGGTATTACTGGTATTGTATTGAATACGAAAGTATAATACATTCATTCACGCTTCCACGGTCCTGACACAGTTGTCAAAGGCTGTTCAAAACAAAAAAAAAAAGCCTTTAAGTTCAAAGCAAAAAATCCCTCTTTTCTTTTGAGAAGTGGAAAAAACTATGACACAATGGAATTTTGCATCCCTGGAAACAGCGGGGCCAGAAACAGAATTTTTTTTAATAGCTAATGAAGTGGATATAAAAACATTTAAAATGATTTTGCTGTATTTTTCTCATATTTTCCTCATTAACTCAATCGTACAGTATATTTTTGTCCATATATTTTATAATTCAAGCTCAACCCAAAGGTTCATTTTCATTTCAAGTACAAACACTTTTGTTGGAAAATACAAAGACTGTTTAGATGGAATCATTGGCTGACAATGCAATTTTTTATTTTTTGCAAATTTCATAGTGGATTATTATCTTAATGACATAACTTTCACCTTTCTTCCTTTTCTTTCTTTAAATGCCTTACCTCTCAAAATATAAAATAATATTCTGATAAAATAACTTACAACTATCTTCTTTCCTTAATTACCAAAGAAAACTGAATCTCCATCTGACTGAACATTTCATATTACTAGTCAAATCGTAAAATAACTGTGCTATCTCATTTATGTTCCCTAGTAAGTAGTAAGTCTGGGGAAAAAAAAAAAAAAAAAAAAAGTTTTAAAAGTTTGCGACTGGGTGATGTGGAAAAAAAGAGAAAAGGAAATTATTCTAAACACTTTTTTTCCGCATAAGTCTGATGACTGCAATCAACAAATAGCAAATCAGCATTATTAGCAGCTTTGAATAAATTCCCATAGTGGAGATGTCATACAAATGCAGGAAAGGGAGAGGGAGCTGGGATCACATACATGGTGTACATAGGAAAAAAAAAAATAATAAAAAAATCCATACCAAAAGTGAAAACAAAATCAAACACTTCCACTGCTTATGGAAAACCTGTTTATGCAGTGTCTGGAGATTCAAATCTTCTCTCTAGTAACAAATCACATATTAACAATCCAAGAAACACAAATCCAGTGGCATAGTCCAAAACAAAGAAGTACAGAGAAAAAGCAGACAGTGTCCAATAGCAAGATATGGAAAGCTGAGATTACTGTTCTCATTTAAAGAATATACAAATAAACTCCAAAGAAAGGCAGCAATGGTTTTTTTCTGTGTCAATTTATGACATTCATTTAGCATGACATTTTATACTTTAAGTAGAAAAAGCTACAAAGAAACAGTCAAGTAGACAGCTGTTGTCTACAAAAGAGAATCTGTCCCTACATTTATTGTCGATACAAATAAGTGAAAGTTTCCTTCAGCTCTCCAATTCAGATAGGAAACCATCTTTCTGAGCCTCTAAATGTGAACAACGTCTCTCAAATTCAAGTGAATATCTTTGCTTCAAGCAATAAAGTACACTTAGAGATTTATGGGTTTTCTGCAGAAAAAACGTACATAAGTAAATTTGATGATAAATTGTGCATATGCATTGTAAGCAATGTAAAGCAATATGATAAAGATACATTTACATTATAATAAGTGGAACTCAATTCGGAAACATGATATTCCAGGGAGTGATACGCGGATACTTCTTTCTTAGGAATGCACAAAAGTGCAAACAATGACTATTATTCATAAAAATTATTCATACCGTTGGCAATCAGTCTTTTGAGTGTTTATGGAATAAATTGCTAACTGATGTTCACATATGCTTCCCTAAACTTGCGTCATGAGCAGGTTTTAAGCTGAAGTGCATAAAACATAATAAGGACAGTGAGATCTTGGATGGCTGAACTGCAAAATTACACACCTCCTGCAGGTCTAGCTCAAAATATTGTTCTGTGTCAACTGTGAACATCCTTTATGCAAAAGTCAGCTTGCATGCCAGACATCACTGTTGTGAGCAGCTTGGTTAGTTCAGCATGAAAAGATTACTGCATAATAACTGGAAATAATCTGACAAGATAAAACACAACACACACCTTACTAATTTTAATTGACCTTCTAGTGTTTTCTATCAATCAGACTACTAAGCTCTTATTTGTCTTGTCCCTTTTGAACCGAAAAACTAAAAGGTCTTTTGTTTTTATGGTCATCTTAAACCTTGAAGTGTGATTTTTTATTTTTTTTTTTTAAAAGGAAAGCTTCAATTAAATATTCAAAATCATCTAATCCAGCCTACAAAGTTGCACAGTTTAACTTCAAGTACATGTAGTCCCTTTTTCTGCAGTTTTGGCTGTTTTAAATGCAGCAAACATATAATCTCTTCCACAGAAAACATGTCCTCATTTAATAATATTTGGGAAACAGCACTCGAGGCTGCCATTCATCAACAGTGACTTAAAACAATGAGAAGGGCAAAATGTTTTAATCAGAATGATAAACAAAAATATTCATCTAAATTTGCTTAAGATTTCTAATCTGAGAAACACAAGCTGATGCCTGATACAGAAATTCTCCTTTTTTTTTTTTTTTTTTTTGCATCTGAGTAACCTGACCTGATGCTCATAAGGGAAACATAGCTCCTTCATTTCCCCTCACAATTAGGCTTTCCTAGTCTTTTATCTCCTGCTTACCTTGCTAAACCTGACCAGCTTTAACTATGCAATGGGATTAACTTTTTTAGCCGTAAGCCTTCTTGGAGAGCTCAAAGAAAACAAGTGCACAAACAACTGCCTCATGATCATTCTCAAAACAAAGCTTAATATGCATGAGAAAAAAATAAGTTATATAAGCATACTTCATACAACTTCTCAGACACAGTTACAGAATTAACAGAGAAAGTATACTAGAAAGTGGTTTCCAATGCAGCAAGGATTCTGCAGGTGCTTTTCTGAGTAATTCCAAACATCAAAGACTGTGTCATTTATTTACTACTGAGTCAGTTCTAACCCTGGCAAAACTCATTAAACTTCTGATGCCTAAGGCAACTCAGACCAAACTTAAAACACAATATTATTATTTAAAACTTCACTCACCTCCTTGTGAAGATAATTTGCAATCTTGGTCTTGAGATACAAGTGTACTATCAAATTTATTTCAAAGACAAGCTCTATGACAACACTGACAGTGCATCTTACGTGAAGAAAAAATATGACTGTGAGAGCTAGGAATGGGAAAGTACATAGCCTACCACACGGGCAGAACACACTGACAGCTGACAAGCCCACAGGCAGTGGTATGTGAGTATAGGAGAAATAGCTTGAAAGTTATTAAGACAGAAGCGAAGGTGAGAGTTTTCAGTTGAGTGTACTTCTAAAGGCTGGAGGAAGAGCTGTACTAATTTGGCTTATTTTCTTTTTTGATGGTCATAAGAGGTTTCTGCCACAAGGGATACAATTTGCCTCCTCTGTCTTTAATCAGTTTCTACCCCAAAAGTATCTCCATGATGGACAGTGGAAGGCTTGACAACAAACACATACTTGTATCCGCTATGTAATTACAGCTTAGAGAAATGAATCCAGCTCCTAGGAGCAGAATTTTTATAGTTTCTTAAATTTCAAAGACATGTGGTTTGGGATAACCCAGATCATTAAATTTCTAAATGTAAATATGAATTCCATTACTAAGCATACAAATCTTGCAAAAATTAATCTCTCTGCTCATAATTTGGCATTGGTGCTTCATAAGAAGCATTTTTCATGTGAGTCAGTATTACCTATATTTGCTCTTGCTTTCAACAGTAATCTTATTTTGAAACGTATTTTTCCTACATGTGCTCCCTTACTCATTCTCTACTGGAGATTTTCTGTTGAAATGCTCATCAGCTAAAAAGCCTACAATTACAGGGTACAGAGAATTTGGAAGAAAGCCTTTTGCTGTGCTTCACTGAGGTAAAAATTTGTATGTTTAGATGAATAGCTGTACTACCCCATCAGACCAACTCTAGTTGCTCCAGTCTATTTCTTCCCATGTGAGCTGCTCTTTGCATGGACTACACATGTCAACAATCACTGTAATATCCTTCTTTAATTAAATCATCACAGTGCCACTGAGAGATGCCCAACTCAGTGAACCAGGGGGCTTTTTCAGCTAGTCAAGCTGCATCACAGAAAAGTAAAGCGCACAAAATGCAGCAACTACAACTCCCAGGAGGCTGCACCAGCAAGCACAGATACAGACAAAATGATCGTCAGATAAAATATTTTTGTGTTGTCCACCAAACTAAAGCAAATTACCTCAGATCAGGAGTGTTGACAACTGTTTTTGTAAATCATATAGAAAGGAAATATTATGACATCTGTATACCCAATATTAGCATTTTTCCTTTCACAAAGTATTGGATTATTTCAACTCTTTCTTCAACTAAGGATGAAATCAAAGTTTAAACCCTTCATAAGCCCATAACATTACATTTGTTCAAAGTACAAAACTGAAAGTTGGCTTCAAATATCTAAGACTAACCACACTAGTAATGACAGACATGCATAGGAGTAGGGAGCTGTCCTAAGAATCTCCAATTTGAGAATAATTTATTCAATGAAAATAATCTGACTTTTTAGATTGCTTCTATCCTCTTCAAAACCTCTATTCCTGCAAAAATTATTTGACACCAAATGAGAATCATAGAATCACAGAATTGCTCAGGTTAGAAAAGACCTTAAAGATCATCAAAGCCAACCGCAACCTAGTCATACTATGATAACTCTAACAACCCACCACTAAATCATGTCCCTGAGCACCACATCCAAACAGTTTTTAAACATATTCACAACCACCTCCCTGGGGAGCATATGTGCAACATTGACATCTCAAGGTCCTGCCTATCTGCAGAATGAAGTCACCAGTGTGAGGAAATAGTTCATACTCTCTGTTCAAACAAAGTGCTTGTGGAGATCCAAAGAAGTTCTGGCTCCATAAGTAATGAACTCTGTATTGAGGTATTATCTATGTTCAGTATTAATGATTGCATTTGTAATTATCAGTTTGTGAATATCTAATTAAGATTCAAATTTATTTGTCCTATTTATTTATACTGTTTCAGATATGGCATATACAAACCATTCCAGACTGGCTGCAAGGAGTGGTACTACATACACTAGAGGCATAGTGCTTACATTAAATGAATGCAATGCAAGCTTTTGTGTTTGTTAAGATTAAGTTAAATTTGCTTGAAAAATCAATTCCAGTTCTGTGTGATTGTTATTGAGACTGGAGTCACCTGGGCAACTTAGAGTCTTAAGGACAATTAATGAACATTTAAGTACAGAGATATCTACCTTTCAGCAGTGTTGAACTATATAATATTAAGGCTGAGGAAAATCATTCCATTCTTAAATATGTATTCTCAAAGAAGAAAAAAACACAGTCTTCATATAAAATATATTGAAATCACATATAATATTCAGTCAGTTAAATTACTGGCAGCTCAAATGTTAATAACCATCACATTGCAAAGAATCTTCTGCAATGTTATTTTACATGTTATTTAAGAAAGTATTTCTGAGTAAGTAATACAGTGCCAACATCAAAAATGCTGGAAAAAAATAATAGGAAATAGTCTGCTGAAACAGAATTTAGTTTAGCTCTGGTTTGTACTTTTTAAAGAGAGCATAAATTAAAGCATGTTTTGAACTTTGGTGAATAACCTGTAATCGTATGGCATGCTTAGAAGCTACAGCTGTCAGTGCCCCTAACTAAAGAATGGATTAAGGTTAATACCTGTAATATAACATCATACAATATTGAATGGAAAACCTTGAAGATGGTGTATAGTACATTCTGCACACAGTGATTTGGGCCAGCTCAACTGGAAAGTTGATCTCTGTGGCCCCAGATTGACATTTCAAAACAATAGTGCAAGCAGGTTTGGATTTTTTTCAAAGGAGAAAGCAAAATGCCAAAATTCAATAGACAAATGCCAGAACAGATTCTGGTATGCTGTGTACAGGCCAATATTATAAGGAATATTTTGAAGAAGAAGAAAACACAAGCACCTATTTTTACTGGAAATGCAAAACTAGGGCAGATTTAGCTTATACAAAGCACCTTCAGCTACAAAAGTGACAGACAAGTAATGAAGCATTGTACCTTCAAAAAAACCACAAAACCATTAGCAATAGGATATAGCAGAGTCTAAAAAAAAAGTGCTATTTCTCAGGAAAATACTTCTTTTATTTCAAAATATTGTCATTCAGTTTAAAACTATACAGAACAGATATTTTTTATGTTAGCATAGCTTTCTTATGTAATCTGTTATTAATAGTTTTAAATCCAAATTTGTGTGGTTAGAGACTTCTCCTGGCTTATCAGATAATCTAAAACACAACGAAGCCACAACACAGCAGAGTGTTTAGAAGCAGCTATTGCCAGGCAAGGAGAACGTTAAATAAATACCATTATTCTTCAAATACCAAAGACTAAAGCAGTAATTACAAAAATATTTAACCTTATATTGAGAGAAACAACATTACAGGGTAAATGATGACAATACAATGGAATATCAATTTTAAAAATGAGCCTTCGTGTATTTTAACAGCCTGCAGCCTGCTCTGGAGAACAGCTGATGAGGACGCTGATCAAAGTCGGGGATTACTCGTCCATTCACAATGAAAATGCAAGGAGGAACACTTTAGAGAAAAAAAGCCTAACTCATTCCATGATTTCTGCACTGTTTTCTACCCAGTGGTGATGGAACAGTGAAGCTGAACTTCTGATAACCCTTCAGCATCCAGGAAATAGATATACCACATATGAACTATGTTTCTAGCTCTGTTGGTATTCGAATTGCTCTCACACATTAAGCCCCATTAAATACAAAAGTACAAGTGCTACCATCAGTAGCTACACCCTTGTAAGGGATCTGTATTCATGTAACAAAGTTGTTCTTGATAATTGTATTACCATATGATAAGCTTTCAGTGATCAATCACATTTGGCATTGAAAAATAATAACAAAATGGGGGTGCTGTTGATGTAATGCAGTAATGTAGCGTTACATGAGAGATGGATTGATTTCACATTTCACAATCATTTGTTCACCGTCTGTTACACAATTATTTAAAAACAATTATTTTATTTTACCTTATCTGAATAGACATAAACTAGAGTCATGGATATTCTGTCTTTCTGTTCTTGAAGCATGTATAATTTACCTGTTTTCACTTTAAGAACAATGTAAATGAAAACAAAACTTAAAAAACAAAACTTAATCACTGAGGTACTGATCTACCAAGCAATATTCTAGAGAGAGAAAGGACAAATTCAACAGAAAATGCAATCATTACACATTCTATATGCAAAAAATATATATCAAAGAGTGTAATAAACACATGAAACAGAGTAGGTACACAACTTTCTGTAAAAATTCAGCAACTGACTTTCCTGTTTTTCCTCCTCATTAAAAATCCGTTGAGCTAGCAGAAATTTCAGGCCTGTTCATCTTCTTACTGCTCTTGAGAACATCACATACAAAAGTAGTTTGGCATGTCAGAGCTATCTAATCTCTCCTGTGAAGCAGCAAGTCAGGAACTGCAGTGAAAACCATGGGTTAATATAAGCAAAACATATATGTATTAGCCTACAATACAGTGATATTTCTCCATGTTATTTTTCTCTCATACATTATATAAAAACTTAGGCTTTACTTCTATTTTGCAAAAGCTTTTTATGGCTTTGAAATTTATTTTAATCTGAATGGGAAAAAAATGTCAGTGCTTGCTAAGAAATAAAACTGTGAAAACTAATAGTTCAAGTCAGAACTTTTTCATTTTGACAAAATTTCTGTCTTCTATTAATAAATAGTATAATTAAAGAGTAATTAAAACTATTAAAGGTATTTTTAAAGAATGCCAAAATTGCCATCATTTGATTTATAATTTCTCAACATTTCCAGAGATTTTTTTCAGTATGGGATTCTAGATATATCTGCCTAATTCTAAGATGTAATTAAGGTTTCATTAAAATCCAATTATCCCATGACTGACTAAATATTTTCATGGTACCCATAAATTTCTGGTATTCCCCTAAAAATTACTAAAATCTTGACTGACTGAATGTAGCCCTTTGTTTCTCTTAACAGTCACTTGGAAAAAAAGACAGAGTATTGACAAGGGTTTTAGTTCTACACAATGAATAGACAAAACAGAAATGAAAAATCCTTGTTAAAAAGCTTGGTTAACTGTACAGTCTTATCACAGCAGTTTTCCTAGAAGCTTTCTTAATATGAATCTCTGAAAAAGTTCAGTAGAGCCAGTCTGACAAACTCTAGTAAAGCTTCTAAATTTCATCTCATGTAGTTACCTCACAGACATACACAGCTATTGACTTGGCTTCATTTCTTCAATTAAGTACATATTCAGTTTACATGATTTCCAAAAGCCCTGTCCTTCTTCATCCATTCATAAAATAAATATTATTTTTCTCACTCTCACTATACATTGCCATATTTTCGCAAGGATTCTCTACCCTATGGCAGTTCAGAAACTATTTCAATAAAGCTTTATTCATCAAAGCATTAAATACTTGGCAAACTTAAAGGTTGAATTTTTTTTTAGGAAAAAATTCATGTATCTAGTCCCCTAACCAATGTTAAAAGATGGTAGGCTGACATATCAAAACATAGAGGCTGGCACAGAGATGGGTATTTTCTTGCACTTTGTGAAAAAGAAATATAATATTTTCTAGTTCAGATTTTGTCTGGTCACAGTATAATCAGCAAAAGAAAAACACATTTTGTGATACTTCCTTTCAAAGTATGTAGTGATTACATAAGCTATAAGACTCTTCTGGTTGTTAGAAAAGAATTAAAGAGATTAAAATGAACTATCCCCTTCTGTCATAATTATTAAAAATTAAATATATATATATATTAAAAAAAAAAAAATAAAAATGAACTTCTTCTGTGAGTTCATGTTATACCATTAAGGAAAATCCAACTGTATTTTAATTGCCTTAGGAAAAAAAGGAACTAATTTCATTTTTTAGTCTATTTTGCCATCAAAACACTAGCTTTTGAATTCTTATAATTTTGACACTTAAAAGCAAATCAGGTCTGACTGTTCTGTGCTTGTCCAATTTAGTCAGTTTGACATTTACTGAATCTACATGTTATTTTTCTTTGCAGTCATATTTCTTTTGATTAGAAATATTGTCTTCATTGTCACTTTACTGTCAAATCATGCTTCTGACACAGAAGAAAGTAGAGCAGCAATCATTAACAAATTTGAAATATGAGTTCTTAAAATTGTGAATGATGGCTAAAAAACTATTTGTTTAGTCTACATGATAGACAATTAGGAAAGGAGATATTCTTTTGTTAGAAACCAATTCCAGTATTCACATACTATTACATTCTCTCCACGTATATAATGAGAGTAGAATAATATTAAAATCAGGCATACTATAATTTACAACCAAAAACTGAAAATGGATTTGAGTGAGTTCAAAATCCAAATAATTTCAGGATTAAAGCAATCTAATCATTTGTGCATTTGCAAGGAATGTTATTTATAACCAAATTTGGTTTTGCCAGAAGTACAGACTCATTCTGGGTATTAACTATGGTGAGCAGAAAACATGACAGAATTGCTACTTCTGTCATTGCAAATGATATACAAAAATATTCCAGCTTGTATCTTGTAAGCTGTCCTCTTGCAACCTAGTATAAGTTTGTGGAAACGCAGCAACTTACATCACCAAGAAAACATCCATGGGGAAACCGGTGGACAGTTAGTGCAAAATTAAGTAATACTCATCATACAAAATAATTTAGCCTCCCAAAATAGATAACATGTATATTGAACTCCATTGGTGGAGTGCACTGAACATTCACATAAAAATGCATCAACATTTATTCCCAAAAATCAGTGATTTTCCAGTAGAAGGAAAATTCCACACTTCAGCAAGGACTCTGTTACCAGAGGATAGAAGGCACATTGTTTGTCCCTTCAGTAAACTTGCTGTCCTGCACCTTATATTTTCTGTGCAAACAAGCAACTTCTTACCATGTTAAACTGGTCTAGAGAAATCCTGTGGATGATGATGATGTCTTCTGGCGGTGTAAGTCATAATAACAGAATACACTGCACATGGAGATAGGGATTTTGCTTTCCACTATCGCTCACTAATGAACTCACTCAAATCCAAATCAATGTACAGGAACAAAGTGAGCTTTGTTTTCCAATAGATTTTTACTACAGGGCAAAACAGCACAATACTGAATTTTATCTACTAAATGGATGGATACTGAACCATCACTGAGCTACCAGTTTAATGAATGAAATGGAGCAATGTGCTTTCACATGCACCACTGCTGTTTCTAAGACTGAAGCCTATGGTTAAAGATAATGACTGATAAATGACAAATTTAATTAATTCAGTATAAATCAATGCTTGATTCTTTACAAGCACGTGGCAGAGTACTTTAAATATACTGGACACAACTAACAGTCTCTTGACTGGATGACCAGGAGGTCTGACTGCAAGGATAGACCAGGCACTTTCAGCTCAAGAATTATCATATATTGCTTGAGGTAGCCAAATTGCTTTTACTTTCCTCTAAAATCTATTCATTTAGACAGAGCTTTTAGTGATAAGTATGGGAAGAAATGATGTAGATCATTTCCATAATGGGAACATTTTTATTGATGTTTTGTCACTTCAGACATTTCTAACCAATGTTTTTTACTGGAGTCTGTCCACTCCTTCAAAACACTTTAAATGTTTATATTTCATAAAATCAGAAGAAAAACAAACCACATCTCTACAGATGGAAAAATTTATACATTTTTGAATAACAAAAGGAAAGTAAGATGTAAGCAACCTGAAGTGGATAATAGACTAGCAAACTAGCAATCCACCTGGTAAGGACATTACTTTCACAGACTGCACTGAATGTGTTCTTACAAGTGAAAGAGCTGCCCATCAAAATCATGTTCAAAATTCATTGACACTTGCTGAATGCTTTCGAAGAGCAACAGTGGCTGTTAGCACAGTGAGGTGGTGGGTAATGTGTTTCAGCAGTGGCAACACAGTCATGAAAGACAAGCAAGATTCTGGACAGCCACGCACAGCTGTCACCCCAAAAATGAAGAGTACTTCGATCAGCTCATCTGCGCAAATCAGCAGATTACAAACAGGATACTGTGTGTGAAGCAGGATATTGGCCTCAATGCATTGGAAACAACGATGGCAATGTTGGAATATAACAAAGTTTGCACCGGATGAGTCTCACAAATGCTCATGCAGGAACAGAAAGAACATCATATGCAAATTGGTTGGGAGCTACTGAACCAATACAAGGCTGAAGGTAACAGTTGCTTCTATCACATCATTACTAGTGATGAGATGCAGAGCTGAGGTGACACCACTATGAGCCAGAGTCAAAACAGCTGTCAATGGAATGGTCACATGTGAATACCCCATCAAAAAAAAAGTTCAGGATGCAGCCCTCAGCAGGGGAAGCGCACTGTGATTCTTCTGGATTACCTGGGACCCTGATAAAACCATCAGTTCTGACTACTACATGCAACTATCTAACTTTGCTCTAACAAGTAATATTATTGTGCTCTTCATATTTGTTGTAGTTGCCATGGAAATAAATATGAGAGATTACTTTCAGAGCAACCACATTTTCATTATGCACTCACTTGGCAGCAACCCTGTCTTTCTTCTCAAAAAGATACAGAAATGGGAAGGAGGTATAAAATAGTTTTTGAAGGAGGAAAGATTAAGCAGATTAGGATTCTGTTGAACAGAAAACAAAAAATGAGGTTTTGACAAAAACCTATAACACTAAGACTACTATGAAGAAGGTGAGTGCACAATGAAACTATGTATGACTTATGTACCTTTCTATCAAGACATAATCATTCACAACATTAGTTGAGAGATTTCTGGTTAACCTGAAGAGTTTATTTTCCTCACCCTTTGCTCAGTTTTCCAGATCATGGCATTTCAAATGAATGTAACACTTTTTAAATTGTTGTCTTCTTTCATGTAATCAGTACAATTTAATATTCAATAGTTCTTGCACAGTATCTAACTGCTCATCCTGTTAAAGACAAGTGAGAGCCAGGATGATATAGCTGATTGTTGTTGTGCCAAGTGGGGTGTTATCCGTTAACTGAAGTAAGAGATTTACAGCTTTAAGTGACCTAGCAAACAGAGTAAGACTCTCTAGTCCTCCAATCCATTACCATGATCTCAGAAAGCCTACTGGGGAATTTTCATTTTTTGAAAGTATTTAAAGTGTAACAAACATAAAAATAACTTTATAATCTAGCACAGCAAATAAACCCATGAAAGATAAATATACCATTGCAAATCTATCCATATAATTACATGAGATCTTGCTGAAAATGCTTTTTCCTGGCTTGCCATAAAGTCTTTACATTTACTGGAGTCCAAAGTTACAATGTTCCGGTGTCTGGCTGACTTTTTTTTTTTTTTTTTTTTTTTTTTACCTAAGACATATCTTAGTCATGAGTTTTTCCCTTAGGCCTATTGAGCCTGCATCCTAGGTAATGCTGTTTTCTTAGTTTGCCTGCTATGCTTTCTGTATATCAAGGTGAGTTAATCAGGTGCCAGTACTGCAGTAGACTCAATAACAATTCATTTAACTTTCCTCAAATTTCATTAATAATGTTTCAGGAAAATGTTACCCATCCATCATATAATTAGGAAAAAAACAAATCAGTAAAATATTTTTTTTCTATTTTGACCCAGAGGAGGATACTTGCAGTAAGTTTGGACTACTTTCAAACAAGCCTTACTGGTCTTTTCTCTGGGGTCAGAAAGCCTAATTAAATTTTTAATAGTAAAGAAGACTTCACAGAGTATTTAACTGAGAAATGCTTGACCTTAGGATAAATAATCTGCCAATAAAAGTGTTTAAATGGTTTACCTCCATCTTTGTGGGCATAGTTAAGTACCATCACTGCAAATGAAAGTGGATTGAGTGGGAGTCTTTGTACTAATTCCAGTTGGATCAAGTTTGTAGCTCAGATATGGGTTCTAGAAACTTTGTATCCCAAATTTCAGAGAAAGTTACCCTCAAAACAGAGAAGCTTGATAATAATGAAGATCTCTCTTACTCAAAAATGCCAACTCTTTTTGAAATACATCTTTTCCATCACCAATTCACCCATCTTACCAGTTTAAAGGATAAGAATTAACAGTGCTTAACAACCTAAGCACTAGTATTCTTGAGACAGTTCTGAATCTGTGCATTGGAGCATACAGAAGAATCCATCTCACACTCCAAATATATGAGAGATGTATAACTGCTAGAAGAAATTGGATACTTAGTGGAGAATCTTTTATCCCTATACAGAGAAACTACCCTGCAAGAGAAGTCTACAGTAATAAATAAAAACATAATCATTAAAGGTACTCTTTAAGTAGCCTACCAAGCCTATTCCTACCAAGTAAAAAATAAAAGTAAAAAATACAGATTCTACTCTTCCAGATGAGAAGAGTAAACATACTGCACAACTAGCTTTTATTCAGTCAAAATTAAAGGGGCTGTACAAAAACAGTACAATATGATTCAGTTTCAAACTGATGGGGGAAAAAAAAAAAAGAACTAAACATATCAACTGTGATAAGATTCCACTGGTATTTGGAAACAAGCAAGTTTCATTTACCAGATGAAGCATTTGACAAGGACTTGAAAATCACAGAATTACAGAGTGGCTTAGGTCAGAAGGGACCTTGTGAATATCACCTGTGCATTTAACTGTACTTTTCAAACAAACAAAATATACAAGAAATGTGCAGATGCAGAAAGCTCATTAGAAATAACCAGATCAACTCAGACCTTCTCTCAGTGATGGTTTGCTTTGTGCTTTTTTTCTTTCTTATACCAGTTACACTCATTATCCTGTCAGAATATTCCCAGTGTGTACCTTGAAGGATCTGAAGAAGTTGTACAACCAACTGGAAACAATGAATCAGAGTTTTATTAACAGCACACACAATGAAATGAGTTACTGCTACCAAGGAACTGTTAATAACAATATTTTTTAGTCTCAAGATCAAAATTTTATGCTAGGTTGGGAGTTCACATGTCAAAATCCTCCATATAAAGATCTTTAACAGATCTTTAACAGAAAATTCCTCTTATCCCTATTCACTCTAAGGCATAGGGTTTGCTGTTCAACAGCCAGAAACTACACAATTATACTGGAATAAGTATGATATTTAGTACAAAGGAATAACGTCAACTAATAGCATAGCATGACCAGAGTTTACTTTCCGAAGACTGAATCTAGTCATCTGAGTCAAGTCAGATCATAAAACTGTAGTTTCCAACCAACAGTTTAAGACTAGCGCAGTGCACATTCTTTAATAGATTTGGAGCAACAGAAACTAAAAATTAAACCAGGTGCCAGCAAGAAGAAGAATATGTTTGTAAGGAAAACTACTGCATCTGAATCCTGGAATATGACTCCACCTAAACACCACACTCATATTCAGAGCAAATTATTCTTTTTACTGGTAAAGCAAAGCAATAATGTTAAACATAAGCCAGTACCACACTAACAAGTTAAATTCTAGTCAGTTCTAAAGTGCACATCATCATAATGTAACATACTGCATAAATAAAGGAATCCCTGCCTTGAAAAGCCATCATGTCCTGTAGGTACAATCAGGTAAATAATTCATTTGGCCCAAACAATTAATATTCAGTAGCGAGACTGGATGCTTTACAGCAGTTGCAGTGGATATGGGCGGGCACTTTCATATAGCAGTAGTGGAACAAGAAGCAAGAATGAAACAGCCTAAGTACGTTCAGTAAATACAGGGAAGTAATATATGCCTAAATTGGAATGCAGGCAAGCTTAAAAAAAAATAAAAAAAAATCACAGAATGAGAAAGAAGAATAGTTAAATTTTGCAAATAAACTGTAAATAGAAGAAGTGGGCAGATATTGAGCAGAAAAAAAATTATTTTAGCAATAATGTTCAAAAAAAGCTACAGGACCTCCATGAATTCATTTTTCCTTAGAAACTGATGGGCTCGTAGAATAAATTCTGAAAAACACTGACATTTCTGAATAATTCTTGCATTTTCGTTGAGAACCTGTATTGCTTTAAAAATCAAAGATTTCATGTTCATTATTGACATTAAAATAAAGATTAAATGTGCTTAAAGTTATGTGATTTATATCATTTCTTCTTACATTAAAGCTATTCATTTTGAGATCCTACCTCCTGAAGGCATATTACTCATGTAACATTTTGAGATGTAATTATATTGAAAAATTGAATATCTGCACTTTAAAAAAATCTATATTTTCCTATTATTTGTCTTCAATTTTTTCTTTTGTTTGTTTTTCCCCTCTAAGCTTGCTTTTTGTTCATGGAATTATGACTAACTTCTAATAAATCTAATGAATCCATATCTAACGAACTAGGGTCCTGGCAATTCCATACTGTGGAACAGTAGGGTGACAGCAGCTCTCAAAATAAAATAGCAGGCATTCTGCTAGCTTGAGATTTCCTCCAGCCCACCACAAACACACTGGGAAAGCGTGTCATTTGTGTTGCTTTTTACATGGCTAAATAGATGCACCTTAGCCCTGTTGCCTGGTTTAGTTGCCAAAACAAGATGTTCAGTGCAATGCAGTAGAATGCAGCCCACTGCAGAATCTGCAACATCCCAGAAGTGTGTTGAATGTGCGCCAGCATTCATGGCTACATGGCATTGATACCAACTATATAGACTGGATTCACATTAGGTTTCAGTTTAGGTTTAAACACATTTTCTTTTCATTTTCTAAAATATCTCTCATACCTCCAGATTTATGTTATATATTAGCATGTAAATACTGAAGAGAAACAGAAACCATGTTAATTATTTATGGATTTCTACATTTTTTTTGCTCAAAATCTCTTTTATTGTCTTTCAAAACTAAGTGGTCATGCACTACTATGAATATCTTATTTCTTAGTAGTTTTAAAATAATGTAAATCCTAGCATGTACAGAATGTTTGAGCTTAATTAATTCTGGGTTTTCTTGCAAAACTCCAGTTTTTTTCCCTCAACCATATCCCTCTTCTCACCAATTGTTCCTATCTCCAGGATGGAAAGCTTTTTTTCCAACTACAGTTGAATATCAGGAGTTTTAAAGATCTGAATCAACACTATGATTTCTAATCAGTGTGTCCCAGACTAACATGCCCTAAGCTATCAAGTCCACAGTTTAAAATGATTGCCTTCTTGTATTTCCTCCAGCAAGTTATTGCTGTAGTGCAAGTAAGTGTAAGTGTAGGATCAAACGCTTAACAAATAGTTCAGAGCTGAGGACAATTTACAGCTGTATCATATTTTATCTTTCTTATCACTTTTTTAACCCTACCAAGCTAAAATTCATAATACTAACAAACATTTCTATATATAGTAAAGTTTTAATATTATCTAGCCTGTTGGATTTCCTACAGTAAGCACTAAAATATATTTTTCCATGTAACCACCCAAATTATTATTATTCTATAAATATAACTATAAATTGTTTTAAAAGGCCACCAGACCAAAAAAAAAAGAAAAAAAAAAAGGAGCAAGTCCATGGGACAAAAAGCTTATGTAGGCTAATAGAATCAAGAATGAGTCAAACAGTTTCCAGTATATTATATATAATGAAAACCTGCAGTTAATTATTTTTCTGTTTCAAGTACTAAACAAATCTCTCATGCAAAACCAGAAGAGAAAGAAAATAAGCAATGGGACCGAAGAGCTACATTTATGAAACTAGAAGGTAACATCCCCCGTGAGCTAGAGGTTAGGAATCAATCCCATACTACAGAAACTTATCCAATTTATGTAACTTTTCCAATACCACTAGCTTTCAGAAGAGTGCTCTATCCACCAGGTCTACCCTGAGGTATTGTTTACTCATGTTTGTGCCACATGCATAATTCTTTTTCAACCAGTGAGGAAGTCTGGCACTGAAGGATAACATGCCTCATACACACACATTTGGAAGCAGAGACATAAAGAAAAAGAACATGAAGAGAACAATCCCACAGCATACTTGCACCAACTATCATAGGTTTTGTGTGGTAGGTCTACTCTTTTCAGAAGAAAATATGGATTCACTTCTCCCTTTACAACAAAGTTGGTTAAAAAAGGTTCCAGTTCCATGAATCTTCCTAATGCAACAAAATTGTAAGTTTGGATCAAATCAACAGAAATTACTGCAATGTGCAAAAGGAAATTTCTGGGCATCAATAATTTGCATCACAATTATGTCATCCTGGAGGATCAATAAATTAGTATGATATCATGATATATCCATTACTTATGATAAAATTTAAATGGCAAGTAAAAGAACTACCACTGAATTACTACTGAGTTACTACTTATTTTTCCAGATGCCTTTTTGTTTTTATTGTGGATAAACCGAATCACCCTCCTCACAGCACAGATAATTATTTTCAATCAACCAAGAGATTCTGAAGGCAAAAGCAATATTCAAGAACAAAACACTGGAAATACAATGAGTTGTGGTGGGTTTTTTGAGCTGCAAAGCTGCCACAATCAATGTTCTGCTATGTTCTATTCTCACATCATGCTACTCCAAACTATACATTTGAAATAACCATACAGTGAAGCAAGTATGAGCACCAATTTAATGGAAAACTTATCAATAGACTTGACTGTGAAACATCACACTTAATCTAGGACATGTGAATATGAAAAAGATAATGCAGACTTCCTGCCTTCCAACTCATTTTCTATGCTGTTTAATTCTAAGATAACTAATTAGTTTTGTTAGCATGGTTACTTTCTATTATCCATTACAGAAACTATGTCAGAAAACTGTAAATCAAAATATCTCATTTTTATCACCTTCTCATTCATTATTGCAGCAGCAAAACAAGTCAGTGAATCTAAATAACAAAACAGTATTTTCAAATTATTTGCAAAGAAATCCTCAACATTCATATTGATCCCATGACTATCGTTTCTAAAGCTTTTTTTAATTTATTTTTCATTTTTTTTTAAGCTTTAGATGATGCACAGAAAGTTTTGAATGAGATATCTAAAGTAAAAAAGAGAGTAAAATTTTCAAATAAAGATTCACGACAGAAATTCACCTAAATTTGCCACAGGAGAATATGAAATTCTTCAAAGGGTGTGTCAAATCTAAATAAGAGCACATTGCATTGCAAATACTCCTCTAGGTCATATTTTTTAAAAAATTGTAACATAGAGCTGAACCCTCTCTGGCCTTGCCTGCAGGGTCGAGCACAGGGATTGTCCAAGCTCAGTCCCTCTTGAGCACTCACACGGGCAACACGACAGCATAGCCTCCCTCAAGGGCTCCTTCACTGAAGTAGCAGCAGACTTTTTGTCTGCTTCTGCATCCTTGTCAAGCACATTAATACAGCAATAACTACTTCTCAATCTCCGTAGTGCTCATATACTATCATTTCAGGAGTTGTTAAATGCCTGACATCATCAAAAATTAAATTAATATAATTAATGAGTACTTAACTTGAAATATACTTCACAACTTCAGATATGTAGCAAAACTTGTGGACTCAAAAGATTCACACCGGTTTTGTTACACTGACTGAAAACCTGACAGCACATGAAACATTCAGCTTCTCTAGATTTTAAATTCAACTGTCAGGAGGTAAATCAACAGTAACATTCCTTCTCCTGAATACACAAGACAGCAAGAATTAATATTTATGGGTAGAGAAGATGTACTGAAAAAAAAAGTGAAGGGTGGGCAAGAATGAAAAAAAGAACAGAATAGGCTTTGTGCTGGAAGTGATAAAACATGGACTCAAAAATTCCAAACAGAGATGATCAAATGGTGAGGAGACAAATGTAAAAGACATGAAAGGCAGAAAAATGAATACAAGAAAATTAATATTTCTCATGATACACGAACTAAGGATAAGAAATTAAATTATACCGAGCAAAAAATTTAAGACAAAGAAAGAAATGTATACATAAATAGGTTGTAAGATTAGCAAGTTCAATTTAACTAAATATAAATTGATGGTTATTTGAGCCTCTACAGCACATGAAAGACTTTAAAAATTAACTGAGCTATATGTCAGTCATGCTGGGATAAAAGCACAGCTTTGCTGTTGCAAAAACCCATGTCACAGTTTTAAAAGATGTATAATCAACGTTATAATACCTTTAAATGTATTATTCAAATTAAGTTCATGCTTCCTCTGCCTTGGTATCTTCAAAATTTCACTGTAAAAAGGATAGGAGGGTAAGACTGACAGTTTTTTTCTAAGAACTTTAAAAACCATTTAATGCCTCAGTGAGGATGGTGTATGACAGATGACTGTTATATATATATTAATAGTTTCTTTTGAGCACACAACTGAAAATATTTCATACATGAAAGAAGGAAGAAAATAAGGTAGTGGCTCTATGATGAATTCACATACTAATAAAGTGAAACAACAAAAACCTGGATTTTTTTCTTTCCAAACAAACATACAGAGCTGTGCATGCTGGCACACGGATGAGCACGCAGACAAAAAAATCTTTTTAAAATTTATTTCCCATAGATTTATTACATACTCATCGTTCTGCAAATCTATCAAAATTTCTGGTAACCAGCTAATTAGTTGATATACAAAACTATTTTACTTGACACTACTATTGTCAACATTTCCCTTCTTTAAATCTTTATCAAGTAACTCTTTTAATTCCATTTTAAATTACTAAAACTGAAAATTGAATTTTTTTCACTGCAAATCTTCTCTTCATATTTTTTCCATGCATAGGTGTTTGGTTTTTTTGTTTTGTTTTGTTTTTGGTGTTTTTTTTTTTTGTTTGTTTGTTTTTTTAACAAAGTGGGGAAAAGAAACTTTAAACTAGGACCAGCAGGAGAAGGAAAGTATCAAAAAATCAAGTGAGAAACTGGTGGACCAGGCTGGCAAACAAAAAGTATGGAGTGATGTAAACATGAATTCATATCAACCAAACAGGAATGAAAGGAGCATACCCAAAGTGCGTGCACATAATTAAAGTTGTGTCTAGAAGACAGCTTTTGTAGAGCTGTGGAGGAAGCTTTCATACCTTAGGAAGGAAATCATCACAACAGGATGCTTCTCTGAAGTGCCCGTACACCAGTGCATACAGTAAGGGGAATAAGGAGGAGGAATCAGAGAGCTGCTTGCAGTTGCAGGGCTCTGATCTCATTGGGATGATGGAGACCCAGTGGGATAGCTTACACAGCAAGAGTGCAGCTGTGGATATATATAGGCTCTATTCAGGATGCACAGGGTAGAAGGGGAGGATGAGGTGTTTCCTCTTAAGTGAGAGAGCATTCAGAACGTATGGAGGTGTACCTTGGGATGAGAAGACAGTGGTACACATGTCAGGACTGTGAGGTAAACAAATGCAGGTGATTTTTTTTTCTTTAACATAAGGGTGATTGAACAGTAAAACAGGGAGCTTAGAATCCTCATCCTTAGAGACATTCAAAACCTACCCAGGCATGAACGTAAGTAGCCAGATCAGGTTAACTCTATTTCATAACTGAGTTGAGCAGCATGGTTGACCAAGGTGATCTCCAGGGTTCTGTTCCAGCTTCTAGAGCTCTGTGACTTCAGGAACCATTTTGTTAAGCTGTGACTGAATTGTCATCTAAAGCATCAACATGAAGATGCCTAAGCAGTCTAAGACACAGTGCAACATTTAAGATTTCTGGTTTACTGGTCAGAAGTTTTACCTCACTCATTTTTATTTTGTATTAAAAAAAAAAAAAAATAGAGAAACAGCAACTTCCTTATTTCTTATATTTTATAGGGACAGACATTATACACAACCCAGCTTTGATGTTCAACCGCTTTTTGCTGGTTCAGAAAGCTGAATGGCACTCTTATAAAATCACATGCAATATCCCTCTTGCTAGCATGTACTTCTGAATAAAATATCTGCAGATATCAAGGAATGGCAAGAAAATGAGAGGTAAAGGATCAATAATGCCTGAGGAGACACTTACTACTCTCTGGATGAATGATTTTATGAAAGGCAGGCTCAAAATTGTGAAAAATGATGAATGCCTTCATCTTTACTGACCTCCCTGAAGTGATAAAGATACTCAGCACTTAGCTGCTTGGTTTCCCTACTGACAAAATGAAGGTTTTCAATTAACTAATAGATGAAAGCTATTCAGCAACTAATGAATTACTTTCATTATATCTTAATGCACCTAATGGAAAATTTATTCAGTTTATTCTGTTAGTGCAATCAGCAAGAAAATATTCCACATATAAACAGAAGTTTTGTAGCATCTTTGGACACTGTGCACAGACTTTTAAAAAAATACTTATTTAATGAGTATCTTTAAATGTTTTGAAAAAAATGAAAAAGTCTTTCTGGAACTAAAGTTATTTTTTTCAGCACAAATAAACAGGAAAAAATAGAAAGAAAGAAAAAAAAGAACCAGACATACATAAACTATAGAATCTTATCTATGTAGTCTCAAAGCAGAATTATGAAACTTAAAAGATAGCAATAATACAAAAGGAGACTCTGATTGAAAGATACAATCATTTAATACCTGACAGAACAGTCAGATAAAACCTGAAAAGATCTTTTCAGACTATCTTATTTCATGCATTGATGTCTTAGCTATACAATGGATTTCATCACTGCACTGGTGCATTTATTTTTTTACTGCTGATGCTGTGCTCATCTATAACTGAACAGTTTTGATTTTTTCCAGAGGAAACCAGTTTCTCCAAAAAAAAAAAAAATTCCCCTTCCCCTCAACCTTTTTCATTCGAACTCCACATATTTTTCATTTCAATTTAAGGTTGAAAAAGTGAGTATGTGAGAACATATGAAAAAGAAAGCATTTTGAGAAGCAGTATAATTTGTCAGCGTGAGAGTGAAGCAGACAGAAGGAAATGAAGGCACTGTGCGACTGGAAATCCATGATATAGTTGCTGTCACCAAAACCTAGTGGGATGATTCCCAAGACTGGACTGTGGCTATTGACAGCTGTTCAGAAGAGACAGTTGAAGAAGGAGGGGAGGAAGCACTGTCCTCTATATCAAGGAAGGAACAGAGCATGAAGAGCTGTACCTGAAGAATGGCCATGAGAAGTCAAAATCCTATGGGTGAAAGTTAGAGACAGAGGCAACAAAGGGAGCCTTGTGATTCTTATCTACTACAGGCCACTTGACTGAGTGGAAACTGCTGATAAAGCCTTCTTTCTCCAACTACAGGAAACATTGCATTTGCAGGCTCTTGTCCTCGTAGTGGACTTCAACCACCCTATCATACTATCAAAGTAGCATGGCAAGCTGTAGGCAATCAATGAGGCTCCTGGAATGTATCGAGAATAACTTATTGAACCAGAGGAGATGCAATGATAAACCTGTTGCTCACCAACAAGTGAACTGATTGGTGACATAAGTATTGAAGGCTGCCTGAGTTGTAGTGACCATGCAATGGTGAAGTTCAATCTCGAGAGATACCAGGCTAGAAATATCAGAGATATCAGAGTAAAATCAGGAAGCTTAATTTTAGGAAATTCATCTTCCTGCTCTTCAGGGAGACACTCACCAAAACCTCCTGGCAATCTGTTTTTGAAGACAAAGGAGCAGAGCAGAGTTGTCAGATTGTTCAGGAGGCTTACCTTAGTGCACAAGAGCTCTCCACTCCACATGTAAAAAGTCAGAAAAGGAAGGCAAGAGATCAGCCTGGCTGAACCTGGACCAGCTGGTCAAACTGGAGAGCAAGAAGAAAATGCACTGATAGTGAAAGCAGGGACAGGTAACCTGGAAGGAGTATAGGAATGCTGTTAGGCTATGTAGAGATGAGGTCAGGAAGGCCAAGGCGCAACTAGAACTGGACTTATCAAGGGATGCAAAGAAAGATAAGAAAGGCTTCTATAGGTACCACAACCAGAAAAGGAAAGTCCAGGAGGGCATATCTCCCCTAGTGAGCAATACAGGCAGGCTGGTGGCAATTGATCAAGGAGAAGACCAAGGTACTCAACAAATTTTTTGCCTCAGTCTTCACAAGTGACTGCTATTCACACACTGCCCTTGAGTGGATGGTTCATAAGGTGGGAGCAGTGGGGAATAATGCCCTTCCTGCTTTAAATGAATATCAGGGTCACAACCGCCTGAGGAACACGCCTTCCAAACATGCATGAGTCTATGGGTCCCGATGAGACGATTCAGAGTCCTGAGGGAATTGGCTGAAATAGTCGCCAAACCACTATCAATGATATTTGAAAAGTCATGGCAGTTAGGTGAAGTCCCTGGTGACTAGAAAAAAGGCAATATAGCACCCATTTTTAAGAAGGGTAAAAAGAATGATCCAGGGAACTACAGCTTTATCTCTGTGCCAGAGAAGATCATGCAACAGCTCCTCCTGAAAAATACGCTAAGGCACAATGAAGACAGGGGTGATAAACAGCATGGTGGGATAAACAGCATGGCTTCACCAAGGGCAGGTCCTGCCTGACCAACCTTGTTGCTGTTTATGATGTCATAACAGCATCTCTAACAAGGGAAGAGCCACTGATATCAACATTTTAGACTTCATTAAGGCCTTAAGTCCATTATCTATTTTCCTTTTGCTTGCTTCTCATTGTATTTTTATTTCTTGTTTATATCAACTCTTCACTGACATTCCATGTTGAAACTCTATTTGCAAAACAGTATTTCAGGAATAAATCTATACCCTAGAAAAAAATAGTTTGTCTGTAAACTATACAGTGATGTTTCATATGAACATTATATTACTTCCTATCTACTTCCTGATAATTCCTTTGATGTTATTTAAGTTTCAAGTTTCCTGCAATTTCCTCAAAAAATTACTGCTCAAGTTTTCTACCCTTCGTCTTAGACTTGAATCTCAAAATTTGAATTATGTTTTTGGTTGTGTAATGGCTTTTTTTCTGCACATATTGTGCTTGTAATCTATCAGCTGAAAAGCTTACTTACGCCTCTTATTTTGAAGTTTATCCTTCAGCACGCTAGGTAAACTATGAGGAACTGATGCAATTAAATAACAGATGAAGAATTAAATAAAACCAACTCAGAATGTGTTTGCTTATACTGCAGCACATGTTATCATGGAATTCATTTTTAATTCAATCTTAATAAAGAATCATTCCCATGGTACTTAAAGGCTTAAAAAATCCATGGATTCTTTTCTACTTCAATGGAAAGTGGCTTCAGAGCAAATATATTTTTTAATTTCATTTGGATTTGTGAACAACTGTTTGAATTGATTAAGTGTAAATTAATGAAGAAATACATAGGAGTGATAGCGGTACAGAAACGATTGCTTAGTTAGGAAGTTAAATGAGGTGATCAGTTCCTGACATACTACATGGGAATTCTTGCTGGTTTTTGATATATTTTTTTTCATAGCCTTGGTTTATAGATACATGCTGGATCCTTTGTCTTGCTTGTTACAGTTGAACTCCAACATCCAATATCTAGTCTGCTCAGTATATATGTATAGACAGGAGCATGCCTACACCTGTCTTAAGAATCAATTTTGGCTATTTGTATCTTTTTCTTTTCTTTTCTTTTCTTTTCTTTTCTTTTCTTTTCTTTTCTTTTCTTTTCTTTTCTTTTCTTTTCTTTTCTTTTCTTTTCTTTTCTTTTCTTTTCTTTTCCTTCTCAGATATAAGCCATTCTCCTCTCTTTTGAACCTCTCATTACCCTGTTTGCTTTCTAGTTGCTGGGATACATCCTTGAACCCAGCTAAGATCCCAGTGCTTCTGAGCCAAAGTAACAGAAAACAGAACTCAGCTCTACCATTCAGAATTCAGGTAGCTCAGAAACAGCAAGTATCCCCCATGTCACGTATTACTCAGGTATAGCCTGTAACTACCATCTTCTGATCCACTACAACGATACATTTGTAAACTACTCATAAGTATCTTCAAAGCACCATCTTGGGATTCAATAATCTAATTCAGCAGACAGATGGCCAAGTGCTATTCCAACTCAATTATTTATGATTTTGTAGACGAGGTATGTAGATTAATTTCTGTAGTTTCTTTTAGGTGTCTGGTAAAAAAGGCTGCTATTGACAGATGTTAAGCCAGATAATGAACACTGTGGATTCTTTACAGTGCAAGATGTACTGCTTCTGAATGAAAGACAAAAAAATAGCCTGATTAAAATAGCATTAAAAGTTTTAGCATTTTCTTTGATTATTTTAAGTGTTCTATTTCCTTGATAAAAAAAGTAAAACACACACACACACACACACAAAAAAAAAAAAAAAAAAAAAAAAACTGGTATGGAAGATTTCCAAGCTGATGACTATCAGAATCTGAACAGGATACATTGAGGAAGGATTACCTCCTTTTGTCTTGTCTCTTGTAAACTTTATCTAAATATCTGCACCGTCCTAGACTGGATTCCAAATAAAAAATGTTAGTTAGTTAGTTAGTTTCCTCATAACAGTGGAAGTGTTTTTAAGGGACTGAAATAATAATCAATGATAAAACACTCAAGAAATACTCAGACAATACAATAAAAACAAATAGAACCAAACAAGAAAACCAGTGAGACCTCAACTGTTGTTTCCTATGATGCCCATTCATGAAAGCAGTCAAGGACATAGTGGATGCTGTGCAGATGTTGGCTGACTGGAAATAGGAGGATTTTTAGCACAGGGAGCTGACGAGCTGACACCTATACTAGAAAGACAACCAACTCCTCTGCATTTACAAGAAGCTTACCCCATCTGTAAGGCTACACAACTGGGGATGAAGCAATGAAGCAGCTGAAACTATTAAATCAAATGAAGCTATTAAATAAATACCTCTGTCAAACAAATTTACCTCAGTTTTCTTCTCTGCTAAGGAAGAAGCATCTGGCAGGCCACCCTGATTGTGAAACTGGACTTCAGTGCAGTTTCACGGAGAACTGTGCTGGCATAAATGGGAGGACAAATAGTGGAGAGAGGGAACACATTTAACTAATAATGCTGATGAAACATCTTGGGAAACCATTATCTCAGTTGAAGCCTCAAGCTACAAGTTTTCAATTTTCTTTGTTTTTAATTAATCCGGGTCTCTTTCTAAATGCTTGAAAACATTGTTGCCACTCACTGCTTCCACAACTGAACAATACAGTACCACCAGCTTCTTTTATATGGATTACTAAAGAGACTAGTTTTAAAAGAAAGAGGAGCAAAAAGGAAGGAAGAGGAAACTGGAATAAAAAAACATGCACTTATCATGTTGCACTGATAATATAATCAACACATCTTCTGATTCTTTGTGCTCAATTATAGAAAGATGATCTATTTTAAATAAGACCTTACTGAAAGAGTAAAACGGTAGAAGCACACAGCATGTTAGAAACAAGAAAAAATTTACCCAATTTTACAGCAGATTTTTCTAGTGCAAAATAGCTATACATCATGATGCATGTTTTTGAAGTCCACCTTTAAAAATTAAATAATTTTTCATAAACTTGGAATTCAATGAAAATTTTAACTCCTATCTAGAGCTAAGAATCCATTGTTATTACTAATTTCCCTTTTCCTTTCATCAATAAATGGTTTACTTTTTCTTGTTTTTCTTAACTTCATTTTTTTTTTTTTAATTTTGAATTATATTGTATTTAAAGTAAATAACTAGAACCCAATAGGAATATAAAATTGTAAATACTTGATACGGTTTACAAACTCAAAATACATGTTTGTCTTAATTTAATTCAGTTATAGAGATAGGAGAGAATAATTTTTTCTTTCAAGTATAACTCTTGTTCGTAATGCTAAAATTTTCTTAGTAAATTCTGAAATTCAGCCAGCTTCATCTGCAATACAGCATCTCTACAACAAGAGTATAATGCTGTAGCAGGACAAACACTGTGAAGAATTCTGCATACTGAAAACCTAACTGTTCCAAATTCTCTGTAATGACTTTTCAGGATTAAAAAATGACAAGATTGTTAATGCTCTGGCTGTAGGCATCATAGATACTACTGATATCAATGAAAAAATAGTATTTTAATCAGACTTTATTCCAAGATTCCAAATATGGTGAAAAATCAACAATCAGTAAGCTGTTCTGGCAGGCAGCCAAACTGAGGAAGAAGAAACTTTCAGCAGGTAAGACTCAGACATCTACAGAGCAGATGATGATTTCCACTGATAGAAACAATTTCTACTCTTTTAATACTTCCTCTATTTAGAAGGTTGTCAAAACCAGATGCTTTTTTTCATGACACTCTTTTCTACATTGCAGTGATTTTTGACAGAAGGGGAAAACATTGTTTTCTTGTTCAATATTGTGTCCATAACAGAGAGACACTGTACAGAGTGCTAGCATCTAATTCATTTAAACTATTGGTTCTGTTCATCTTTTTGATGATAACTGGCAAAACCATAGCAGAAATGAGATCAGAAGTATTATTTCACTTTCATTTTAAATTGTGAATTTTAATGTTTCTTTCACTGCCCTTATTTCTCTGCCTCACCTAAGTGACCCAGAATACATTTTTCTTCTATCATAAGTCTACCAGTTTTAATTCTCTACTTATTGCCCACAGGAAGAGCCTCAAAGTAAGAGCAGACTCAGTTTGAGTAGGCTATAACGAGGTATCACTCCTTTCCTAACCTACAAAAGATAATGTAAAGCACAGTGTTGTTTATAATTTGATGTCTGATAAACCTTTCAGTGTCAAGCTCTCTGAAGAACAGATGGTACTACAGAACACCTTGCTAGTGCTACAGAATTAGAAACATACTAAGGCAACTGCTTTTTGGAATTCCCACAGCCGCTCCCCTTATATTATAGCAAGCCTTCCACTAGGACACTTGCATTTTCTATGCAAACAAGACAGAAATAAGTAAGACTTCAGTAATAGTCAAAGATAAAAGGATTTCCATTGTGAGCCAGGGCAATAATGTGTAATTTGTCTATACTCAAGAATCTTAGTACTACATTTAAAAATTAGTTGTTGTCATTTATATACACATTCAAGTTTATATCAATACAATTTATTGACCATAACTAAGGTTTTGTTATGCATGTGTACACCATGAAATAATAGCTTAAGTATTTTATAACATCCATTAAAATACCAATTATCATAATATAACCAAAATGCAGCAATCTTTTCAAAGCCAGTTTACACATAATAAGTGAAACACAAAGAGATTGCTTTGCTTCTATTAAAGAATATAAAATTTCCAATCTGAGAAAAAATAATCGCTTTATTTCAGTATTGGTTAAAGCAAAAACAGATATCTGCTTTAGCATAAAATCATGGAATCATGAAGGTTGGAAAAGACCTCTAAGATCATCTAGTCCAACCTACCACCAATATTTACCCACTGAACCACGTTCCTTAGTACAGCATCTAAATACTTCTTGATTGCCTCCAGGAACAGTGACTCAATCACCTCCCTGGGCAGCCTTTTCCAGAACCTGACCACTCTTTTGGAAAGCAAATTTTTCCCAACATCCAACTTGAAGCCCCCTTGTGCAACTTGAAGCCATTCCCCCTAGTCCTGTTCCTGGTTACACAGGAAAACAGGCTGACCCCTACCTCCCCACAATCTCCCTTCAGGTAGTTGTAAGATAGCAATAAGGTCACTCCTGAGACCCCTCCTGACTAAACAATCCCAGTTCCCTCAGCCACTCACCATAAGACTTGTGCTCCAGACCTCTCATCAGCTTCATTGCCCATATCCGGACATGTTCCAGGGCCTCAAACAGTACTCAAGATGCAGCCACACCAGAGCTGAGTACAGGGACAACCAATTCCCTGCTCCTGCTGACAACACTATTTCTTATACAAGACAGGATGCCATTGGCTTTCACGGCTATCTAGACACACTGTTGGCTCATGCCAAGCGTCCACCAAAATTTCTTCCACGCAGCCTTCCAGCCACTCTGCCCTAAGCCTTAAGCATTGCCTGGGGTTATTGTGGCCAAAGTACAGGACCCGGCACTTGGTCTTGTTGAACTTCATTCCATTGGCTTCAGCCCTGCGATCCAGCCTGCCCAGATCCCTCTATAGGGCACTGCTAACCTCAGGATCAACATCTCCTGCAAACTTGGTGTCACCTGCAAACTTACTGTGAATGCACTCAATCTCCTTGTTCAGGTCATAATAAAGATAATAAACATGACAGACCCCAACACCAACCCCTGGGGAACACTCCTCGTGGCTGTTTGCCAACTGGATTTAACTCCATTCACCGTGACTCCCAGGGCCAGGCCATGCACCCAGTTCCTTACCAGCAAAGAATGTACCTGTCCAAGCTAAAGGCTGCAAGTTTCTCCAGGACAATAATGTGGGAGACAGAGTCAAAGCTTTTGCTTAAGTCTTGGTAGATTACATCAGTAGCTTTTCCCCCATCCACCAAGCAGGTCACTGAACACAGAACAGGCTGTATAGTGATGCACATATTCACACTGCATGGACAACTTAACACTGCCTTGATCTTTGAGATTTCCATCTTACACAGTCAATACTACTGTTTATCACTGTGCACAGATTTCCTATATTTTTAAACACTAAGAGGCAAGTTAAGAAACGTTAGTGCATTTAGTTTTTGTTAAGCTATCGGTGTGGTAGGAATTCTTGGTATGGTAAGATAACAAATTTAAAATCTTTCCTTTGATGAACTAGTGAGAAGGCATTCCCTTTCAAACTTACCAAGGTACATACAAACAGGAGAAGAAAGAATATTGCACAGAAAATCATAGAATGGCCTGGGTTGAAAAGGACCACAATGGTCATCTAGTTTCAACCCCCCTGCTATGTGCAGGGTCACCAACCAATAAACCAGACTGCCCAGAGCCACATCCAGCCTGGCCTTGAATGCCTCCAGGGATGGGGCATCTACAATCTCCTTGGGCAACCTGTTACACTGCATCACCACCCTCTGTGTGAAAAACTTCCTCCTAATATCTAACCTAAACCTCCCCTGTCTCAGTTGATAACCATTCCCCCTTGTCCTATCACTATCTACCCTCGGAAACAGCCATTCCCTTTCCTGCTATTGTGCTCCCTTCAAGTACTGAAAGGCTGCAATGAGGTCTCCCAGGTTGTTTCCATAAATTTAAGCATAAAGTGTTAGGTATTCTTTCAGAAAATACTTAATAAACAATGATCTCTTCACTGGGTCTCCAAAAGAATATTACTAATCAGCCTAGGTCTCTAAAAAAAAATACAGGGCATTATAATAAATTACCCAGCTACAATAGTTGCTCCAAGTAAAGTTATTTTAGTAAGAGAATTTTACTTGACTCATTTACAAAAAAATGAATTTCTTTACAACATGGAAACTGTAGCCACATTTTGTTTGAAAGCATGCTTGCTAAGTCCAAAATGAAATTCATAATGCTTTTACACTAAAGCTTGACTATAATACTATGTCTGCATGTTGTTCTTGTTTTTAAATCTTTGACATCTGGGCAAAATAGTTACCTGCTGAGACTCAGGTTTAATGGCTTTGGTTTTTATTCTGCTTTTCTGGATTTAGAAATAATTCTTCAACTCAAACTGATGTTTATACAAGACCCAGTCACATGAAAGGGTAAATGTTCATCTTCCAATTTCTCAGGCAAGGACTCCATATGCACACTTAATGTTTACATCTTTACTATACAGTTCATTTTTTTAAAGCTGAAACTCTCCAAGCCAAGACCTCAACCCCAATCTCAAAGTGTGTTACAGCTTTTTGCCTAAGTCACAAGTTTTACAAAATTACAATGAACAAAACCTCAGTAAATTACAACTGAAAACAGGCTTTGCTTTTAACACTGCAACTGGGAAATGTTTCTACCCTTTGCTGTTCTAAGGTAACACCTTCGAATTTATTTGGCCAGCAGCTAGACTGAAAAGGTAGAAACATTCAATATGCAAGACCCAAACAAGTACAGAGCAGATCTACCACTGATGGAGACAGTTTTTATTCTTTTAACATTTTGTCTATTTAGAAGGGTCCTAAGTGCAGACATGGCACCTCATATCTCATGACATTCTTTCTATATTGCTGGTGATTTTCAATCGTTATCTGTGCCAAATCAATCATTTTTGTGATTTCTAAGGTAACATTTTAGAACAGTAAGCTTCTTATTAACAGCCATAACAAGGCATGGTAATTCATATGGACTTTTTTTTTCCCCAGAACGTAAGCTGCTGTGGTTTGGCTGACAGATAAATGAGTCATCTGTCTGTCAAATAAGAGAGTAAAAACACTAGGTATGAAAGTCTTGTTTTTGAAGGCATTTGGAGGTCATTCAATCAGTATATGAAATCAGGATATGAATTTTTAAAAGAGCTGGCATTCTGTTAGAAAAGTTAGTCTCAAGGTCAAGAAAATTACCTGGTACTGTAAGCATGCACGTGTTAAAAAACACATCCTGCTGTAGATGCACAGGCTGAACTGAACCCCATCTCAGGACAACATTTTAGAGTGCGGCACCAAGGAGAGGCACCAGCACTGAAAAGAGCCTACAGTGGATGGGAGTCATCGTCTCTCTGGGCTCCAGAGCACACAGCACTCTGTTCTCCCCAGCCTCACAGCAATAATATCCACACTCTTTCTGACCAAGCCTCTGTTTCAAGAGTGAAATGACTCTCTGGATATTACTCAGCAGCAAAGGCATGTGATACAAAACCTGAGAAGTCTGGTCAGGTGCAGTCAAATTGAAGTAAGCATACATCACCTTTCAGCTGCCTTCTAACCCATGATTTATTGCTAAGACTGAAATAACTGATTACAGGTGCTCAGGTGCTGGCAGGGGCTACCCTGTGCCAGATACAGCTGTACCATTTTTGATGAGAAATTGTTACTTTGTTCATCTCACAGATGTGTTGGGGACATCTGATAAAAACTACTGCTGGTAAAAAAAAAAAAAATCAACAAGGCATTCTGAACAGGCAAAAGCAGGTATCCAGCCTTTTCCCTTTTCTATTCCCACTCTTTTCCTTTGTGTGATTGAACAGTTTGGAAAACCACTCACACACATACTTCATTTTTCTGGTCAAATAGCTTACCGGGGTGACATTTTTATATACCAAGACTGAACAAGTGTTTAGTTGGAGGTAGAGCAAAGCTGTTCCTGAACTACAAACATAAGAAGTGCTGTTATCTATCTGAATCCGAAATGTCAATTTGACTTCTGAAAAACAGACTTGAAGGAATTTTGATTTAATATCTAGTACTACTCCCATCCTCTCAATGACAAAGCAAAGATCATGTAATTTGGAGTATTCCAAGTATTGTGACAAATATTTTCATATTTCTAGTATTCTTCTGAGGAAGAAATACGCTTTGACAAAGGTATACTCCCTTTAAATGGGTTATCTAAAGATCTCCATCTAGTTAGTATAAATGTTTCTGATATTGATGTTTCCCATTGACTTTTACAGCAGTTTTCATTCAGTGTTTCGTTCATGTTCATGTTCATTATTTTCATCCAAAATAATCACAGAAACTCTTATAGCTCTCTACATCCTGCACAGAGAACCCAATCAATGAGCAGTTTTCCTGTAGCAGCTAATGTTTTTCAGCACTACAAAGTAGAAGATAATGTGCGTTAGCATAATCCTATGCCACAGAAGGTTCATTAATAGAGAACTAAATAAAACACTGCATGCTTTATTTTAAGGTAGATGGAAGTGATAGAAACTGAAAAAGCCACGTTGAAAGTTTTTTTAAGTTCTACTTAGAACTCAATTTTCTCATCTTAACATTCTAAAGCTGTTCATTCTTATTATGCAGAAAAATGCTTTCTTCAGCAAATGGTCTCTTTGTGAATGACTATTAAATGTCGCTTATCAAAACACATTTCAAATAAATAAAATACATTTAACTTCTTCCAGATTATACTGCCATCTGGAAGACACCAATATTTACATATGAGATGAAAATTTTTCTAATTTGCTTTTCAATTTCTTTAGGAGAATTCTAATGTTGAGGATTCAGAAAGATTCAGAAACAAAATGTTCACATCTCAAAAACATAAAAGAACATTTACAATACAGATAATGAATACCTAAAAATGCCTTAGGCTATGCTAAGTATAAAGATGCATTCGTTCATTCCAATTATAATTGGACTGTGATTTCTTTCACAAACAAGGCATTTATTATTTTTTATATAATCATTCTATTATACAAATATATGCAATCACTGCATATATATAAAATACTAGTCAACAATAACTTGCATTGTTATTCAAGCATTAAAACAACAACAAAAAAAAAACAACAAACAACAACAAAAAAAAAAAAACAGAAAAAAACCCACCTTGTAATTAAAGGTTGCCTGCGCAGCACTACTTCATTGACCTGAAGCTTTCCATTTCTGATATTAACATCTAACTATCTTCGTCTCTCTTCACAAGATGACAAACTAACTGAAAACAATAAGGCATAGCTGACAGCTCCATATGTTTTTTCGGTAGAGTCCAGTTTTTAGTTGTATTCTACTGAGTTTTTTTTTTAACCTATACTCTCTGGACATGTAGGAGTCCTAAACCACCATTTTTTAAAAATGAAATCAGGGTCTTTTCAAAGTAGAATCAGAATAACCTTTAAAAAATCAGAACATATTGTCAACTTCTCAGAGCTTTGGACAACGCATTCACAAATGGCAAGCTTTCACAAATGAAAACAAAACAACAGTAGTCTTACAAGAATTGAATAGATTTGTGATAGGAAAACTCACGTGCTTTTTTACATGCAACAGTTCATACGCAGAAAACTAAGAATAACTATCTGCCTTTTGTTATCAAACAAAATCTGCAATACTCTTGAATGCAGTTACATGATCGTAAGTTTTAGAGAAGACAGAAGACTGCAGTACAGAAAAAATATTTAAGTCTGTTAAATCTTGAACACAAATCCAGCAAGTCTCAATACCTGCTAAAAGGTTATTGAAGCTCTTGGATACGGCACTGAAGGATGGTTTTTTCATGGTGCTGCAAAAGCATTTATCTGAGCAGTCCAAGCTGCTGTTGGCTTCACAGCTCACTGACAGGCTTTCGCAATCTGTTTCTTTCATTATGCTCTTCCTTGTGATCAATGAAAATAACCACTGCTAGTCAATCAACAAAAGCACCAGAAGTGACTGTAGTCATTTCTGGGGGGTACAGACCTACTGATACCTAGTTAAATTTTTTTCCCATGCTTTTCAACCAAATATGAGAATTTCCTGTTGAAAAACCAAATCAGCTCCCCTAGTTTCACTGTAAAGATTTTCTGAAAGTTGACTTACTGCAGCAATACAGTAAGGGCAAACAACACAGCAATACCAAGTCGAATTTGGAGGTAATTTGGAGACTATCACCCTTTCAGCTGATATTAACCAACACCTTTTACTTATTACCAACTTTCTCAAGGACCTTAAGGGTTCACTGTTTTCAATTACAAGACTATTAATAATCCAAGTATCATTTTGTTTCCTTTTCTGCTCACCTGACTGAACCTACTCTTTCCCTGATGTTTTTCATTAAGAAATAAATAAACCATGTTTCCTGTACTCTTCTTTGCAAATTCTCCTCATAGGATAAAGACCACTGCTGGAGCCTTCTACAAATATTTGTCCCAGCACAGCACGGAAGTCTATCTGGCTGATTACAAAATGATATCTAATTAGAGATCATTGCAGAAGACTCTTTCCTTAAAGAAACAAACAAAAACCTAAACACTCAACAAGGCACCAGGTATTTTCTATTCTAGAACATTTTCAAACAGGAGAAGTATCTGGTGTGCCTTGATGAGATATGAGGTCTAGGAATCAATTGCACAGGATGACAAATGGGAATAATGAAAAAGGTGTTTCAAATGTACAAATTGGAACACCTCATAAATTTGCTGTGCAGTTCCAATGTCTGCAAATTTAAACAGCAGCAGCCTGATAATAGAAGTGATGCTTATTACAAAAACAGTTACAACAGGATAGAAATGACAGAAGATTCAGGTAACACCTGTATTTCAGTCTCATTAAAATGTTCTCTGCAACACTTTAAGCCTTATCATCTATTTTGTGTAACTACACAAAATAAAAACCACGAAGGACTTGGTGGGCATTTGTTTGTACTTGCTCAGTTGGTTGGTTTTAGCTTCTTAGAAAATACTGATGCAGGATAAACTTAATAGGATGAAAAAAGAAAAATTCTAAACTACCTGCCTTCTTTTTCTCTTTAGTAGCAATTCTGCGATTTAAAAAGTATGTTAGAAATCAGGGAAGAAAAACGAAACAACCAAAAAAAACCACTAACATATCTAAATCTCTAATAGCAACTCATCTTTATAATTAGAAAGAAACAAAATGCTAGTTCCTTTTTCACACCCTTAAAGAAAGCAATGATGGTTTCAGAAGAAGAGCTGGTACTCATGCCCATTTTAAGAAAAACAATAGTATAGTATAGGTAACAGGAATTACAGCTGGGTGAACAATTTTAAAAGCAAAGGCAAAATACCCTTCTTTTGGAAGTACTAGTTAACTAACCATGATCAAAAGCACATGCTGGGTAACACTAAGGACTGAAGTTAGGTTATTTTCTTCTTTTTGAAATACCAAAGAAGATGCATGTATTTTACCCATGTCAGCAAATAAGGGAAAGATTATACTCAAAATGAGCTCAAGTGTGACATTCTGAACAAATAGGAGCAAATAACAGCCCATCATATTGATGCCAGACATACCTTATTTCTATTTCCCATGGAGAAAGTAACTATATTCTATTTCTTGCCAGTTATATATTCATAAGATCTTCCTTTAAAGTGTGAAGGCTTCCATTCTTATATTTCTTATATAAGCTTTCTGTAGGAAGGATTTCTGAATGAATCCACAATATTTACATAATAGTTGTCCAAGGATGTTATTTAAAGAGAAAGTCTAAGTAACACCTGTGACTGACCGAATACTCAGGACCTAATACACAAAAAGTTCCCATTAAGTTTAGTAGGAGATTTACCTACATAAGAAGCACTGTTCAGAACAGAGAGCTAAGATGTCTGTTCCACCAGCTTTCAGTCTGAATCAGGTTAGATACAGTATGCAATGAAGCACATGGTTAGGCTTAAGATAGAGAAGATAGGCACAATATAAAATACCATTATAGCCATTACCCTAACGGAACTATAATCCATAGCATAATGTAATGGCACAAAGACAACACTTGCTATAATACATAACTTCTTGCTGCTTTAGGGCTTTGCTTTAGCAGATAGAAGCAACTCTCTGCATCCATAAAAATAAGGCATTGTATAACTATACTATCTCAGATCCTTTGATGTAGGTGGCAATCACTGCTCTTTTGGTATGGAGCTGGCTCAGTGTCCAGATCATGTCCACTTTGTTGGCTGGGTAAGTGGGAGGGTTGTTTTGTTTTTTTAAAGAATAGTTTCAATAACAAAAACAGTCTTAGAGTTCACCTCAGAGATGGCATTCCAGGAAGCCCAGGCACTGCAAATCACCTTTCCTCTGCCTCCAAAGAGATCTGCAGAAATAGATCCGTCTTATGTCTCCTCGTGCTTAACTAGTAAGTATATACAGCATCCTTCAAACACCTTCACCATATTGTTGCTCATTTTTATGATGACACAGAATCACAATCATTGCAATTGGAAGGAGCCTCTAGAGATAGCCTAGTCCAGCCTCTTGCTAAAAATGGGGTCAGCCAAATTACAATTAAATGCAAGCAGATCAGAGGACCTGACATCAGGTTGCTGAAAAACCTCTGCATTCTATTCAGTAATCTTAGGGTATTTCAAAGTAGTAGCAATTCAAATTTTATGTTGTCTAAAACTACCTACATAAATCTACACGTTGTACCTCCAACTCTGCATTATTACCTAAAGCAGCATCATGACCTTAAAGGTAAACCTGTTATATTTCTGTATAAAAAAAATCTAAGACATTTTATAACCAGCAAATAAAGAACAGTCGCTTTTAACTAGGGAAACGTACTATGGCATAAGTAAAATACACTATTTCAGTTTTTACCTGTATCACTTATGAAAAAGAAACTTTATTAAACAAAAGGTAAACATTCTAAAACTGTACAAATGAGTGAAAAATATATTTACCAATGAACATTAAATAGCACAACATAAATTAAGATGTTAAAGAACGTGTGGTAGTCTTTTCACGCCGTTAGGAGCTGCACCTCTGAAAAACTGCACTTTGACTTAGGAAAGTTATTTGTATTTGTTGCTTAGTTTATCATAAGAACACATTATTCTTCAAAATCCTTTGAACTTCAAAATATTAAGTGTTGACATGGCTGATATTTATTTTCACTTCTATCCACATGCAATGCACAGAATTTGTCCTGAATTAATGCACTAACATCCTAGCTTGTTTCACAAATATTACTTCAGCAGGAGCAGGGAGGTGATCATCTTGAGTACTGTGTTTGGTTCCGGGCCCTTCACTACAAGAAAGGCATTGAGTCCCTGGAGCATGTCCAAAGAAGGGCAACAAAACTGTTGAGGGGTCTGGAGCACAAGTCTTAGGGGAGCAGCTGAGGGAGCTGGGATTGTTTAGTCAGGAGAAGAGGAGGCTCAGGGGAGAACTTATCGCTATCTACAACTGCCTGACGGGAGATTGTAGCGATGTGGGTGTAATTAGCAGCAGGGGGAATAGCCTCAAGTTGCACCAGGGGAGGTTCAGGTTGTATCTTAGGAAAAATTTGTTTTCTGAAAGAGTGATCAGGCACTGGGAAGGGCTGCTCAGGGAGGTGGTTGAGTCACCGTCCCTGGAAGTGTTCAAGAAATGTTTAGATGCAGTACTAAGGGGACATGGTTTAGCAGGTAAGTATTATTGGTAGGTGGGTGATTGGACTAGATGATCTCTTATAGGTCTTTTCCAACCTTGGTGATTCTATGATTCTAGGTAATGCAAATCACATAACTAACATTTTTTATATGTTGTTATTGCCCTGATGTTGAAGAGCCTGATGATTTCAGCCATCTCAGTGATAGCTCAATCTTTCTGCTGTTCCACTTGAAGACTCTGTGAAGGTTACCTCAATAACTTGACTAGGGTAAAATGACATCAAGTAGAATGTAATATGTCAGTTAGAAAGTACTCCTTCAGGCAGAATATTGGGACTTACTTCAAGAAAGCCCGGGGGGGGGAATAAAAGCAAACAAACAAACAAAACCCTCAATGCATTCGAGTTCCAGTTCTGCAAATACTTCACATGAAAGAAATCCAGTTGATTGAGAAAATGTAATGCGTACAAAGTGCTGATAATTTACCTGTTTGGTTTTTGTTTTTTGTTTTTTGTTTTTTTGTTTTTTTGTTTTTGTCTTTCTACATACTTAATAAAGATTTCTGGTCTCCTTTCCTTTAGTTTGCTTGCATCTCTTTGTTGTGGTGATTACCTAAATTTTCAATCTCTTTAAACCTGGGGGAAAAAAATATTGATTGGCTATGAAAAGCACACTGACGCTGTACTCACAAATACGTTTTAAGAACCCTTTGAGACATAGAGCTTATATAAATTTGCAGACTATCCCACAAGCAAAACCAGCAGTAACCAGCATACGCTGCTGTGATGTCAATCTTAGCACAGCGTTTCAGCAGACTCCTACTCTTCTGGTCTGACAACATGGATGGAAAGTATTTCTGCCTATGACTGTGGAATTTACATACTCTGGCAACAAATCAGAAGCTCTGAGTCTAGGATTGAACACTATACCACCTATATCTCTAAACAAAGATTTCCTTTGTGTGAGTTGTCAATTGCAATCACACAGTCTTTTCCAAATGACAGGTTCTCTACAAATTCACTGTTATTGTCACCTATGGATAAACCATTTCTACCAGTTGACTAGGGGAAGTAGGATGTTAGGAGTTTTACACGCTTCTAAGAATGTAAGAGTATTGCACAATACATTGTGCAAAGCCTTTTTTTTTTATATATAAATACAAACAATGCTGTCTGTTCACAATTTGTTTATTCATGAGAAAAATGAGACAATAAGCCAGACAGTTGTTTTAGGCTTAACTAATGTTCACACATTTTTATCAACTCTGTAGTCCTGATCTTTTAACATGAAGCTCTGCCAATATTCTGCCTAATGTTCTGACTAATGAAAATTATGTACAACAGTACTGTAGTCCTTGTGTTCTAAATACACACCATTCACATCTTCTCTGTTAGCAAGAGGACTGAAAACTGCAGTGTTTGTAGAACTTCTCCATTTTCAACTCCTGGCCAGACTTTCTTTTCTCTAGAATACTATCTTTTTACCTTATCTTAATTGAATAAGATGGCAGGAGAGGAGCCTATCTACAAAGGACCACAGCCAGGAATTAGACCGTGGCAATGTGGGGAACAACTGCTGTATTCAATCACCTTTATGCTTTCAGTACAGTCACTGGAACTCTATCTCTAAAGACATCTATTGATTTGGAAAATACATTTCTCACTTGTCAAGAGTGTCTAAATTTAGTATTTTTGAGAACACTACGTCCACCATTTGGGACACACACCAATTCCTGTTTTTGTCCAAGTATTTTTCTTCTGCCTCAAAACCAATCACTACTATAAAAAAAAATACTCAGGTATAAGCCAACAGGTAAGACATGAAAATGAATATCTTTTAAAATACTTTGAGTGATACTTCCTGCTTCTAGTTAAGTGTTTAAATCTACTACTCAAGAAAGCCTGTGATATGACATTCTTCCTCAATTAGCATTTGTTCTTGTACAAATATTAATCATTAGACAATCTAGTGTTCAAAATGTATTTGGAATAAGCTCTATGAAAGGATGAACATATTCTGTTTAGAAAAACTCAGCCCATGCTTCGAAATGATCTGTCTAGGTGAGACAGAATGACAGGACCATAGCAGCTGTGAGATATTACATAAGAAAAAAAAAGACACAATGCAACAGCATCTGAGGAAGAGGACTAGACTAACTCAGGCAAAACAGCATAGAAAGAAAAAGATGATACTGGGAAGCTGACTTTCCAAATGTTAATTGACTATGCAATAGGTTCTTTCAAACACGTGCTCATTTTGAAATTAATCAAACACTAAATAATATGTACTATCATTAAGTAGCCAGAAAAATATTGCAACACCATGCTGCAAATGAACACTTTCAAATAAACTATTCTGAAGCTTGCAGACGACAAAATTTGTACATGAAGCGTTTGTGAAGCTTGTGCTATGAGAGGAAGATAAAGAAACAGACAGTGATAGCAACAGACAGAATAAAGAAATTATCTCTACAGAAGCATTTGAAAGGTATAAGCGTGATTAGCTTGCACCTTCCTAAAACAGAAGAGAAACTATTTTAATAACCAAAATAATTTGACAAAGTCTAGATTAATGCTGCATATCTGGAGAGGAAAAGTAACAGAAATATTTCTCATGACAACACAGTCAGATTCACTCATATTCTGAATTCAAGATGTATTTATCAGCCTGAGGTGTCCAGCAGTCAAGAAAATTGAAAAAGAGGTTTAGGAGACAAATCTGTTTGCTAGTTAAGCTTGCAGCTGAATATGTAGGTTAGACAAGCAGATTTAGTTTGGACAGATTTAGTTTGAAATAGAAAAATATTATTAGTTCAGAATAGTAATAGTAGTTATATCAAAAATAAAATTATTCTGGGACTTTATCACTGAGTAAGATAAAGATCAAGAATAGAGGCCTACAGCTCTGCAGACATCCAGCAATGGAAGATCCTATAAAGAAAGAATGAGAAAGAATGGGGCCAAGGACTTCAATGGAATACATTCCGTATTTGGCACAGACCTCCAATAACTGTGAGTTTGTAGCAGTAAAGTTTTTCTTAAGAGACTTAATATAAAGTGTTTCATTGATCCTTTGCCACGAGACAGCTCAGGTCTACCACCACCCATGAAAAAAAGGGATTAGCATGAAGTCACAAGTCAGACGGTAAAAGCAGCAGAATGACAGCTGGCTGGAGAAGTAGGGCTGGCAAGCAGCTTGCTGCTGACAAGAGGATCAGCAACAAATCCAGCAGATGGCTGCACAGCAGGGACCTATGTGGAAACCATGCACATGGGTAGAAAAAGGTGAACTCTCACTGGAACTACTGCTTGCTGGCTGCATGTGGTCAGCTCCAGAAGAGGTTATAACCTGAGCATCCCTGGCATTAAAGTGAATGAATTTATACTCTTGTACTAAATTGCTCCAGAGAACTGAAACAGTACTTGTTCCATTTATATCGCTAAGCTTTTAAGACACTGCTTGATGCCTGAGATGCCAGTCATTTTTCCTAGGACTGGTGGCAGAATTCTCTTGTACATTCAGAAAAAATGTCTGTATATCTGCCACAAGTTGAAATAGAAGGTGTCTAAAATAGATAAAGAAGCTCAAATTTCATTTTTCAGATAATTCATTTGCTTAGACTATGGCTAAGGGGGTTTCAAAATTGCATTTAAAGAAAGCAAACAAAAGTAACTTCAAAGATGGAATAAAAAATATATTGTAAACTGTTTGGAAACCATTTATCATTTTTGGATCTGATGGTATTTTCATCTCCTATTTTGTATACATACTTTTACCATAAGACTCACCTTAAGTACATGAACACAACTAAACAGAGTTGATAAGAAGCACTGCCTTATTCTAACCTTAAACTATCACAGTAAGCAAGACTCACATCTTTCTCTTCATAATCAAAACACTGACTGCAACTTTAGGCTCTTCTAAGGGATTATGTCAGGACACCAAAAGCATAAATTACTGTAAAAGAACAAGTTTTATCTTTGGCTTACTTCTGAGTGTCTTAGTCACTGACATCATCGAGAATATTCACATGAATTATAGTTGTTAACTCTGAGAGGTAAAACCTTAATGTGATCCCTTACAAGTACTGAGAGTCCTGAATAAAACAGGACTGAGATGTGGTAGCACAATGTATACATACATATATGCAGTATGCACAAACATTCTAAACAAGTTTAAAGGAAAACAATATAGTCAAAGCATAAAAGCACGCTCTGAGAAGTCAAAAAATAGAAAACCAGTGCCCAACAAACACAATTCAGTTTTATTAAGGTATGTAGGACACTCTTAAAGTAATACCTCCTCTTTCTTTATTTTCATAGAAACCACAAGAGATATAAAGAGCACAATAAGACTAATTTGATAGAGCAAATTCTCAGCTACAAAACACTACTTTTTAACACAGTCACCACCATGAGCTATGCATTTTTGCCAGTGATGAACAGGAGCCTGCATTTAACAGGCTCATAAAAATCTGCACCAGTGGAGGTGACACACTATCACTGACAGCACTGCTGAAAAGCACCACCCACCACCTCACTGTGCTCACAACCACTGTTTGGTCTCCTGAAACATTCAGCAAGTGACAATGAATGTCAACAGGTACCATTTTTTCCTCCTGGAGAAATTCAATCCCACACTTTTGCTTCATATGCACTTCCATGTCAGACCACAATTTGTCAGTCTGCTCTTCTGCTGTCACCTGTTGTTCAGCAACAAAATGTAATGGAATATTGGTGGAAATGTTCAGCCTCTACTGCCATTCCACCAACATCTGCCTCTGACATCGCAGGCAACATCATAAAAATAGAAGGCATTACTTTTGGAGCAGTCCTCCTAACATTGTTTAAAAATTAGTAAAATAACTTTTTAATATCAAAAATTCAATACTGCACATCATAAAAATCATCTTCTGTCCTCAATTCCTTTCTTACAAAAAGGTTAATATTATTGCACACTCCCAATGGGAACAGTTTGTTTTGCTTTCTACAGAACTGACTACGCAAAAGGACAGCAAAAAAAAAAAAAAAAAAAAAAAAAAAGCAGCTAAAGTGGTGTGCTTCAAACTTAGGTGGAAGCTCACTGAACCTAAAATATCTTACGTAAATGGAACTCTCTCATCTATAGCATTTTTTGATGCAATCACAAGCTTGAATAAACATATATATAAACCATAATGGAATTTATGAGTTTTTTTGGAAAAAGTTAAAGGTAGCATGCACTATGAATTATCAGAATGTTCAGATGCTAAATATGGGTATATGCTAACACAGTATTTTCCAAACTGTGCTTGTTACTGAAAAATTACATGCAGTGCATTATGAAGAGTAATTACTCAAATATCTTTCCTTATATTCTACAGATTTTTTTAAAAAAATTTATTGAAGTAGTATAGTTCGTATCTAGGTATTGTGTTTTTATGGCAATTTTTTTTTTTCCCCCCCAGGAAAAGTTGCAGTAACTCACTGTAACCAGATAAAGCCCTATGTCTTTTTTAACTAATGCACATGTCAAGAAAAAAAAAAAAGTGTTAAAGAAATGAATAAGTACAGCAGCTTTTGATTTGTATGAGTCACAGCATCTTTGGTTTGCTGCCATAAAACTGAGTTTCATAAATCCACATCTGTGAAGATTCTTCCAACATGTGAGCACAGCTGTCCCTCAGATCTAGCTTACTACACACTTTCTGATCTTCCTTTTGTCTGTTTGGCAAAATCAAGACTCCAATTAGTATTGTATAAATTATTCTGACACATAGTTAGCATCTTCTTTCCTCCACTAAACAGCTGTTAGAAAAGTTGAGTATTCATAAGCAAATTAGATTTTCTTTTGAACATAATCTTTTAAGATGCTGTTATTAGATAAATTCCTTATATTCATCATGGGAGGTATTAAACTGCATAAAGAGCGAGTGATTTCAAATTATCAATGGCCAGCTATTCTCCAGCAGTTACTCCAAAAGCAATTTTATATATCAGACAGTATGTGTTAATGCAAACACGAGTTAAGTAGTTTCATATATAATCTAAATCTATTCTGAATGGTTTATGCATATTTTTCTTTAATGCAATCAGGAACACTGAGGTAATACTTAAAGTCTAAAACAATATCTAATTCTTTTTTCTTTTGAAGACTTGCTATAAAGCATTTACTCACTCACTATGAGCAAAACAGCAGTTTAAAAGTGAATTTCAGTCTAGTGTTTGCTAGATATTTTGATTGTTCGTTGCTCTGCCTCATGATTTATCACCCAACACAGGCATTTTTATTTCCAGGTCTTAGTTAATTTGAAGAAAAAAAACAAAAAACAAGAACAAAAAAAAACCTTAGGTTGGGACCTAAGATTTGCAATCTGTATCCTCAGAGACATGACATGGAATTCTTATTACTTGGCTTCCATTTATCAGATATTTTAAACCTGCAGTCAGAGCACACAGCCTTCTGCAGATTAGACATGCCTACACCACAAGTCGCTCTTCATTAGTGACAATTTTTAACAATTAACACATATAGACATATTAATTTCAGCATAACAACACTGCTTTTGCTAAACAGCAAAGAAAAGATTTCCATATCTATAGTATTTCAACATTTCCAATCACCTCAAACAACTAGTTTAGAACCTTTAAACCAAACCTAAAATATATTGCTTTCGATTCTCTGTTGCATGCTTCAGGCCTTGGAGACTACTAATAATATACAGCTACATAACTTCAGTAAGGAATGACACAAAATTCTTGATTTTCTTGGTCACTCAAAGCACATTCATATTTAGTTGCAATGAGAATGAATGGCAACTTGCTGCTTATTAGTGGCTTTCTAAATCTAATAGTGGAAATACAATTTGGAAAGTCAGTAACTTTCCCTTTTAGAGTCTCTATTTAAAGGAATGTCAACAAATGGAAAGATAGCAATTGAAATACTTGCAACATCTACCAAAACAAAGTTAATAGTTTTGATAATTAAAAAAAAAAAAATCAGTGTAGAATCAGCACGCTTGTTTACATAACTTTGACTTCAGTTCTTGTTTACCATCACGATTAGCCTTTAAATTGTGTTTAGAATCAAACATTATTTACTTGTTATATCCATGCGGAATGATGAGGAATATCAAGACAGACAGTGAGGACTGGGTCACTGCACAGTGACAAACTCAAGTATAGAATTCCTGTTTTATTCAAGCTGGAAGCACTTACCTATGGGATAGAAACACACTGAAGGTTTCTGAGGAGTAATACAGCAGACTGAACCATTTGGGCACAGCCATAGTATGCTACCATGCCATGCCTTGAGGAGAACAGTCAAGTGATGACTACAGCTGGCATAAGACCAGACATTGCAGGGAGAAGGCCACACATCATATGCTCACCCTGCCCATTTTACTGCTGGGCATGTACTTCAGCTTCTGTTAGGGGTTTGTTTACCAGTCCCCGAAGCTAGCCCTACCTGAACATTCAGGTTGGCATCTGAATAACAGTTTAGTGCAGGTAAATTGAATTGATATGAATTGACTGTATTTTTGATTTAATGCAAAAAGTAGAGAACAAATTTAACACATGATCAAACGCGCTTACTAGTGCTGTCTTTACATGAGGCATTTCCCCCAGTTTAAAGATAGCTGAAGGCATTTTATCTCTCTTCTTAGTTCTGAGAATGTATTTTCTTGCGACATAATGCCTCAGGTACCATGTTACTTCCACTGAATCTTTGTATTTCCCACATGAAAGTACATATAACTTCAAATTTGGTCTGTAAAATTATTATTTATACTGATATTTCTTTCTCATAAAATTGTATTATCCATTCTGCTGTCAGTTATGAAGTTTTAAATTAAAACACACATCTACGATACTACACTTTTAAACTAATAAAGGAAATGTGCAAGTACTTCTCAATTCTTAATCTGTTGCCTTGGAAGGTCTGAGTAAAACAAGGAACAAAACCACCCCCAATCTAATCTATAAAATCAGTAGCATTTTTTTCAGAGAAGAGACAAAAAAAATCCTCAAGCTTTGAGATCTGTCATGGTTTTGGTTTTTGCTTATTTGATTTTCAGTATTCAACATCAAAACATCATGTACTGGAAGTGTTAATGTTCTAACTCTACGTACCTATCCCTATACATTGCGGAAGTCACGGGATCTGACCCTTCCGGGGGGGGCGGTCTCTTACTGCCTGGCAGTGGGTGCTGGAGGGTGCTTTCCTAGCCGTTCCAAGCTTTTTCAGGTTTGACTCGGTCTCGGGAACTCTCTCTCATATCTTATTTGATTCATTAGTCTCAATTTCAATTAATTGTATTATATTGTATTATTTTGTATTCCGATATCATAGTTAGTAAAATAAGTTTACCTCCATAGATTGTTGCCGCTGTTTCTTTCCTTTTCCCCCTTTCCCCCTTCCTTCCCATTTTGTGGGCCCAGGTGGGGGGTGGGGAGGGCAGGGGCCTACTGCCCCCTGTCACGGGCATAAACTGATCCAGTTAATTCCGTGACAGATTATATTATTTAAATTGATAAACGAAAGCAAAAGCAAAATGCATTCCAAGAGAAGATACTGGAATAGATGAGAGCATCCCCAACTAATCTCAGTTTTAGAATGTGTTTCAGGTATACATATCCTAATTACTAGAGAATCCATGTTATCAAAAAGACAAAACAGATGTTACTAGTTCATGTAGTCTCAATGTTTAGGTAGAGAATCAATGGTAAACCCAATAATTACAATCAATTGTAACTTACAAGTCTTTAAATTGGTTCAGGCTTCCATGAAAGGTTGTTTTATCTCACTCTCTGTTTGGGTGAAAAATACCAAATCAGCCACTCATGCTGCAGACAAAGGGGAAAGCACATCACCGCTCCAACTTTGCACCTTTTTTTTCCTCTTTGTGTATTCACAAGGACTTCTATATGACAAAGAACACAACTGTTGCCTGCAGGAACTTAGGTCAGAATGAGGAAGCTAAATGTATTTAGAGAAGTTCACCTACCATATTACTAGAGCCAGCTAAAGCAATCTCTAATAGTTAAGGAAGATTGGCAAAATCCCAAAGTATTTCAGAAATGCAAAAATAGTAATTTCTTTTAAAGCTAGAGAACAATCTAAAGGCTTACAGGATAGACCATCAGATTTTGGCACTCAGAAAAATATTGGGTAATGTTAAACTACTTTAGTGGTACCCACAAGATAAGATGAAGTTCAGTAAAAAAGTAACCAACCCATGTTTCTTTGTTTTCTTTTATATGAGGTGACTTTTTTTTTAAAAAAAAAAAAAAAAAGAATAGTGAAGAAGTGAGAATAACGTGTATCACCAGGTTTTAGAAAGCTTTCAATGTTGCTAATTGAAAATACTGAAAACATTGAAAATACTGAAGTACTAAATATAACTTTCCATTAGAACATATTAAAACCATACAAAGGTATTCAAGGTAATTTCTGACAGAATATATGAGCTTGCTACATCAGTCTTTTGTATATATTTTAAAGATATATAATCTTCTAGTTCCATTAAAACTCTTCCCAAAAAATTGCACAGCAGATTTTTTTTGAGCTATGAGTTATTCCAGATGAGAACAAATCTTTACCAGTTTTATAACTTCCCAAGGAAGCTGCAGATGAATGAGACAAAAATAACAGTTCACCCAAGACAGCCCTGTTAACCTTCAGCAGTTAAAGAAGGAAATAAGACATTTCTTCCTATCATAAGGAAAAAAATTGAGTTAAAGGGAGAAAGGAACAAAACAGAAGAATTAGTCTCAGACATTTCCCACCAAGAGCACAAGTACAGATAAATCACTATATTATGCCTTATTTCAAATAATTAATTTTTTTAATCAAATGTAAAGATAAAACACATTCCATTACTTTTCTAATTGTAGTAGTTAGGTAATAAAAAAAAAAAAAACTTCTAAAACACAGGATTTTTTTTCCCCTCTAAATTACAGCTTTTTGGCATTAATCTAGTGAAGTCTACACTGCTAAACATTCATTTTAAAAAAAAAATACATTATTATTCTTAACCGTACCAATAACCCCATTGTTTTCAGCTAGGTCAGACTTCTGTTTAAATACAGTACTACATCAAGCCTTACAGACAACATCTATTCAGTTTTTCAGACTTTATGCTTTTTATAGACATATAAGATAATCAAGCAAAATGCATCACAATCATAGGCCAAATGTAGAATTTGTTTGTCGTACTCAAATTCATATATCTTACAAACAGTACTGAGGGGCCTTAACCAAAGAGCTACTGAAACTTTCTCTAGGTGTTTCCACTGACTGTTAGATTTTGCAATGTTCCATTACATTTTCAAACATGTACAATTCAAACTCCACATATAAGACATATAAGAAAAATAGTCTTTTTTTTTTTTAATATACACACTCAGAATTTCATATTCTTTATGAAGAACTTTCATATTTCCCAATTAATATAAATATGAATGCCAAGCAAACAAACAAGGCCACCACCTTGATATGCCAGGAATTCAAACAGTTCATATGTGATATATTCATCTGCCACTAATGCATACAAATCAGTCATCCAGGTCAACATGAAAGTCACTGGCGTTACTGGACAAAATGCTTCTAAAATCTTTTCAATGTGGTGCTGCAAAAACTCAAAAGACTCAAAATTTGTTCGAGAAATGTGGAAGTTGAAGTACAATAAAGGATGATAAAATTCATGGAAACAGCCTATGTCCAAGAAAATATGCATTTGTAGTAGTCTAATTATATTTATTACAGACAATTATTTAGAGCAGAACCCAAAAGAAACAAAGCCAACCACAGAATTTGTAGACCTGTAAGTATGGAATCAGGCATGAAGACAGACAGTGATCTAAAGCTTTGTTTGATCATGAGAATTTCAAATGCTGAAGTACATGGGTATTTGAAGTATGCTAAGGTACCGTGTAATATTTAGAAATACTATTTTGAGAAGATATAAACTTAACAGAGCTTCTCAGATTTGATCTGTTTCTAATCTATTTCTGCCTAATATGAGAGAATTTGTGTCAAGCACCTGTCTAGGTAGAATAAGAAATGAATTATGCATGCTAAATAAGGTGGTCATAGTAAGTATGCTGGCTAAATTTGTGTAAATCATTCTATTTTTCAAAGCAATAAAATGTCACTTAACTAATTAATTTTGTACACCTTAACTATACAACTAGAATTTCATTTATTAAAAACAATTGAAAAATTTGTCACTTTAATAAGCACCAAATAGTACTATTCTTGTCAACATCTCAACTATCCTTCAAACATTAAACAAATACTTTACATAATAATAATTTTTAAGTTGAATTTTTTAAAATATGTATTTGTGATTTTTTTTCCATGATAGCTATTTATAACTGATTCTAAAGAAGAATCAAATCACTAAAATTTTAGTGATTTAGAAAAATGTAGAAGTAGCATATTTGTTTTAAAAAGCCAATTGCAGGTTTTACATATGTAATGTTAAAATCTCAATAGGTACTCAATTTTATTTGACACTGATGAGGTAGACTTGAACTCTAATTACTGTAAATACTGAATGCACCAGTCTCTGTGTATAAAAAAAGAGTGAGTATATTAAAACATGCTACCAAACGATGAAAATGCAAACAAGAAGTATCGACTGTGCTTTCACTAGCTGGGTTTATACTGACAACTGCATTGACTTGTAATCAGACAGCAAATGAAGATTTGGTTAACTGTATACAGTAGTATTCCCAAAAGAGCAGGTCAACATTACGAAACCGTGAAATTGATTAAATGACTACGCCTCAAATGAACAAATTACCAATAGTAGAGACTCACGGCTTGCCATCATTTTTTACAAAAGGAGAAACAACAAATTAATTATTTTCCAAAGATCATTTGTTGAAACTAATTTTACTAAGAATTAAAACTGTCTTCAATATCACTATTACAAATAAACCGAAGTATTCTGAGCTCACAATTCCTTGGTCATTAATGTGCTACTACAAAACATAACAGGGTTAGAGTACATAGGAAAACTGACGAACAGTTGTCCAAAACACAGTTGCTAGTATAAGCTACTTAGCAGAAGCAAAATTCAGAGAATTCCCAAAGGAAAAAAACAGCATCTTTTTCTGATATGCACTGTACGATGATATGGATTCACACTGAGATTTATTCTCATTACTGCAATACAGGCACTTATGAGTTGCCCTTAGTTACTTCTCTTTCAGTGATCATTTATCTAATGATTTTCAGTAACTAACATATGACTTCTGCAAAGAAGTCTAGTTTTGAGAAGTAGCTGTAGTAAGGAAATTTCCTTTATTGCACAATTGAAGTGTTTGACATTGCAGATAAATTGTTGTTAGGTATGTTTTAGAGACCAGATTTGCTATTTTTTTTTTTTTTACAGGTATAGTAAATAACTGGTTTAGATCTACCGACCAACTAGTGCAGATTTGAATTAGGTGGCTCCTACATTAGGAATCTAAAGACTTAGCTTTCCTAAAGGTTTTTCTCACCCACAGATACATTTCTGATGTTCTCTTACAATATGAATTTCTTACACAAACTAACAAACTATTCCTGTTCAGCTTTTTTTCTGAAATATTGCAATCAAATACACTGAAATACTTTAGAATAAGACTGTAACAAACCTAGTGAATTAAATTCACCTTCTGATTGTATTGCTTCGCATCAAAAATTACACAGTTGTTTTGTGTTATAAAACCCAGTTGAACATCAAATTAAAAAAGAAACTTTCCAAAAAAATGTCATATTTGCCTGAAATAATTAAAAAAAATAAAGGTCCACTGACTTACAAAAATTCACACTTATAAAGATACAAAAATGCAGAATTTAATACATGTTGTTAATGGCAACATCTGTAAACCATATAAAACATAACTATAAAGTACAGTAGTATTGCAGTGTATATATATATAAAAAAATTAAGATAATTTGGTAACTCCAATGTAGATTATTTTACAGTGAAGTTCCCATGAGCTATGTGTCAAGGATGGAAAACAATTACACTATATTGTATTGGTAGAAGGGAAGCTAGAATATATTTACAATATGACACAATATGGATACAATATAGTGTAAAGCTTTATTGCAACTAAGGCAGCAACTTAACAAGAATTAAGATGGCTGGATGAACTTGAATATTTACTGCACAGAGTGCAGGGTTAAACACACACAAACAGGAGGCCCTCCCGTTGTGTCACAAGATTCAGAACGGACCCCCTTGCTTTTCTAAACTCCCTGAACCGCAGAGGTAAAGAGCCTAGATGAGGCTGAATCTACTCCTAATCCCAGACTTAGTCAATGATTTATGTCTAAGGGATTGTATGTGCACAGTCAATCTAAGATATAATCTTAGTGAAGTTAATAGAGCTTACAAGAAATCTACATTGTGATCTTAGTGAGGCTAACAAAGCCTAAAACAAACTACTAGTCACTTACTAAGGATCTGTATCAGTAAGGCATCTTGACATGAAGCTGTAAAGGGTTTTCTGTGCAGGCATAACCTCAAGAGGCTTTCCTGCACAAGGGGAGATCCTGTCATGCAGCCAGCTGCTGTGCAGGAGAGCTTAAGGACTCGGGCTGCTCACTATTTATAGGGGTAAGATAACTGACTCATAATCATAGATCCCCTTCTAGGCGCATGCTCAACTGATCCTCAGCTATTGAACCGTGGGTCTGCTATCAGTTCTTTCAGCCCCCAGTCTGAGACAGATTTATGGTCATTAATCTCTTTTAGCAACTGTTATCAGTACTGATGTTCGCTGTCTTCCTGTGCAAGACCAGGCTGAAAAAGAGAGCTGAGGGAAGAAGCCAAGAGGGTGGGAGAGGGGTGAACAGAGGGAGCATACCATCACACTATGCTATCTAGAATCAATTACAACTAAATCTGTGAGACGGAGTATTTTCTAATAACAATGTGTTATGGATGAAAATTATATTTTATGGATGAAAACTATAGTCTCTGCAAATGTTTTAATACATTATGTGAAGTTTCTCACAAAGAACAGTAGAAGGGAAAACAAAACGAATGTAAGGTGCCTCTTACTAATACAAAGTATTTTTGGAAGGTTGAAGGAGAAGTTAATTTGCTTAGAGATAGATCCATAGCAATCTGTCTTGACTGAATAAATGCAAACTCTATTGATCGATTAGTGGAATGCTCTTTCTTTTTAACTGCTTTCTAGTTGTTCCTGAAATTAGTTAGATAATCCCACTGTCCCACAAACTTTAATACAGTAAAAATCAGTAAGTAACAAAAGTGAATGGATACTTAATATTATGCGCAATCATTCTCACAAAATTAACATTTTGTTCCAAATCTTTTTTGCTAAAGTTTCCTTAGGTAACATTAACGTTTTTATATTGAGGCACAACTATCAATGTTTAATCCTCACCAGCTAAGTCGCTGGTAGAAGAAAGGAAGAAACTGTGAAACTAACAACATAGAAGAGATTCAGTCAATGAAAGAGACGAGATTCCCAGCAGATACTCCTCTGCCTGCATACACTGCAATTCTGTTATCTGGACTGAGTCACAGAATCACAGAATTGTAGGGGTTGGAAAAGACCTCCAGAGATCATCGAGTCCAACCCCCCTGCCAAAGCAGGTTCTCTACACCAGGTCACACAAGTAGGTGTCCGGGCAGGTCTCGAATATCTCCAGGGAAGGAGACTCCACAACCTCCCTGGGCAGCCAGTTTCAGTGCTCCGTCACTATTACTGTGAAGAAGTTCCTTCTCACATTGGTGAGGAACTTCCTATGCTCCAGTTTATGGCCATTTCCCCTTGTCTTGTCCCCACAGACCACTGAAAAGAGGTTGGTTGTGTCCCTTTGACTCCCACGCTTAATATATTTACAAACATTAATAAGATCACATAATCATATAATAAGTCCTGACTTATTTCTTATTTCTATGCATTTTCAACTATATTCAACATAGTTGAAAATACAGCTCATATATATACAGATATTCATTTCAGAATAAGCTGGTTCATAACTTCGCATACAGAATTTCTAACCATTAAGGCAATGAAAGTCATACTGTTGAATTCTGAACATTCATCCAGAATTTACTGTACCAAACACAGCAATTTATGCTACATTCTTCAACAGGCATGGAATGGATAACCAAAAAGCAAAAACAACTTGCCAACTATGACCATGAATGAGTGGAAAAAAACAGATCTTCCTCTTCAGCAATCTTCAGCATGCTGCCTTCCAAACCCAGGAGATCTAAAGCTTCATCTGTTTTTTTTCTAATGTTATTTGTTATTTATACTTAAAATGTTCCAAGCCCACCACGGAAAGTGGAGCAACAGGACCACACTCCCAGTGTTTTAATTCTAAACAGTGTGTATAGAAGACAAAGATATAACACTTAGAATGGAAACGGGAAAAAGAGACAGTATAAATGTGATTAAAGCAAAAGAAATGCACAGTTATAAGGAAATATTAAATGTTTCAAACCATTTGAATGTTGTCAGTACTCACAATGGATTCAGTAGGATCAGACTGCTTATAATACCAGTAACATTTAACATTCTAAAAACAAAGGCAGCAAATTAAAAATAAAGGGAAAAGGAGAGAAAAATAAAGAACTACAATCTTCAAGGAGGAGTATGCTGAAGCCATGTCATTATCTAAAACAAAAACTGGCATAATTTCCAAAAGAGATGTTTAAGTTCAGATGTTAATACTCTGGAGGAAAAAAAGAAAAGAAAGAAAGAAAAAGCATAATTCACGGAAATATAAAACAATCAGAAGTTGCAAACAATAGAAAAAGCCACTGAGAATATCTCAAATGCACAGAAGTATCTAACATTCTGGCTACATTCTCCTGTTCCACATTTTTGAATGTCACAGTCCATCTAGCCTGCCAATTAGTCCTCAGGACAAAAAGCTTGCAATGCAACTGCGACAAACAGGGCTCACTTAAGGTAAGGAGGCTCAGCAAGCAAAAACATTAATTAGCAAATCATCATCTTTTTTTTTCTTTCAGATTAAAGTTGCCAAAAGCAAGAGAAGACATCTGCCTGTACTTATTAAAAATAACCTCTTCTGTCAATAACTGAAATACGATTTTAAATTGCAAACAGTAGAAAAATGGAGAAACTACTGTATCTATAAATTACTATCTGCCAAGTAGCTGAGATTTGCAAAAATATTTATTGCAGCAAACATTGGTTTAATGCAATCAAATGACATTCAGCATCTCTTTTTTGTATTTGAGGATGCTGAACATTTCCTCAAAAAGAGCTAGAAAAAATATTCTCAGCACTACTCTCTATTACCTGTTTTATCACTGAAGTCACGCAGTTTTACACAGATATCAGCCATCATAACAACCTAAAGAGTGAGAACAGTTTTGGAAAGGTTTTTTTTTTTTTTCCTCGTGAAACAGGATTCAGTTAGAGATAATTATTTTTATGGGAGAAGGCATTCAATGGACATTTAACAGAACTACCCACTGTTTATTTTATTGCTACTTTGTTATACAAGACACCGAGCCCTAGCTCAGCCAAAATGGCATAATTCTGCCACTGAATAACGTTTCACAAACTGTACATGGAATCTGTAAGGAAAAATGTAGATAAAACAAGGTTCGGTATCGTTCCAATGCACTTCTGTTCACCAGATTTTAACAGCAGGTCCTTCATTTGCTCTGGGATGTCTGATTCCAGGTCTATTGCAGTTCAAAAAATGTGTCCAACTGATTTCAATTAAGCTCTGAAAAAAATCTGCCTTCTGAAAAACTGCTTGGAAATTATTATATCGTTGAATGGGTTCATAGTGGAATTTCAATCAAATAAGCCTCTTAAGTCTTGGCTGCCTTGTTTTCAAAAGAACTGTGATGCAAGCCTTCTTTTCACAAAAGACACGCTGACTAGTCCAAGTATATCTATCCTATCTATGTCATATTTATGCAGTTGTTCACTGAGAGTAATCTAAATTTCTACTTGTAGGCTTGTAATTTTTTAGTTTCCACATCAAATGCTTCCTAAAACCTGCCATCATATTTGCCATTCTCTAATCTTCAGTGCTAGGAAAATTTTAAGGGAAAAGTTGCACATCACCAATAGTATCACCAGCTATTTCCTACCTGTTCCTGTAGCACACCTGACTGAACACTATCTGTTCCAAGCAGTTTGTTATTAAGATAGTATTTGCTCTACAGACATACTGCAAGATTCTTCCTGTTTCACATTTCTATGCAGTATAGCAATCAGATATAATTAAACATTTCAAATTAGCAATTCAGTAAACCACATGAATCAAATTCATCTGCTGTACTTTATTGTCTGGCTTTTGATATCTTCAGAATAAATTACCTGACTGTTTTGTGGTACTAGAAACCCCACTGATATACTAGTAAAAAGCAGAATTTATGGGGAACTCAGTGTTTTTTCAATCAAGCAAAAATAAGAGTAACAAAGTCGGTTGAATTTCAACAATGCACAAATTCACATTATATCTTTGCAAATATGCAGACACTAACATGGTGCTTATACGTCTAAGGATTTATTTTCTTAGATTTTCTTCTTTTAATATTTGGTAACACATACAGAGCAGAGTCCTTCAGTATCCAAGTAAGCACATGGGAGAAAATGCATCAAACATTAGTTAAGAGTAACTCATAGATGCTAGACCCAAGTCATTCTACTTCATTTAATGATAAGGGACTGATTGAAGAATAAAGTCCAAATGTCTCCATTATCTGAACTACCATGTTTCATTGATTCTTCATTATAAAATCAGTTTCTTACTTCACAACCTGAGGAACTGCCATGAAACAATGCTTTTGGTTCAAGGTCTGCATTCGTTATGTTGAAATGTTTACCAGTCTTAAGGAACACCTGGACTGCTTTCAGTCAACTTGGTCACACATTATGAAAATTGATTTTGTTTTTTAATCATATTATACAAGTAACACCAACTATTGTTACAGTCCTAGTATTTGATATTTTAATAAACACACACACTAATAGTTACTGTTCTTTGGTAGGGAGAATTTTTCAAAGGACAAAAGGTAGCCAAGCATGAAATTGATATCCACAATCACTTTATACTGATTTTGTTTCTGAAAATCCTCATCTCGGTTCCAATATGTTATGACATCTTTTGAAAAAGTTATTTTAAAATTCCAGGAGCAATGTTTTCTGCTTTAAGTGTTTAACTCAAAAGGTATCTGGCACAATGAAAAGCACAATTGAAAAGAATACTTTTTAAAAAAAGACATAGAAAGGAGTCTCTTCCTGCCACAATACTTTCTCCAACACTTTCTGAGCTCTGAAACATCCTCATCAAATACAAAAGATCACAGGTGAAATGGAAAGAAATAGGGCATATAAGCCAGGCAGATTTTTCATGACATGAGGTATTCAAAACTCAAATGTGGGGTTGTGAAGAAAGTTATGCCAGAATTTCTATCACAGACCTGTCAATCTAGAAGTCCTGGGAACTGCCGCTTGAAACCAGGCATGCTAGAAAGTCTAGTAAGGATTCTGGCACTCTATTGCAGAGCTGTGACTCAGAATCTTAGGAGCCCTTGGCTGCTGTATTGATAATGTCATTGAGCAACCATAGCACAGGAAAGCGAAAATTTAGAAACACCGCACTTAGTGTTTCTAGGAAAGAGAAAAGTAGGATTTGCAGCTAAAGAGTAAATAAAAAATAGTACTGGCTACTTATGAACAAACCTGGACAAAAATAATGAAAAACACAGAACTTCCTATGGATAAAAAATGCTGCAACTTTGCCTTCTGCACTCACCATCTGTACCCAGGAGTATCAGGCCAGCATTTTCACACAGATTTCTAAATAATTCAGTTATCAGAAACTTCTGACCCGGTTACATACAGACTGGGAGCAGAAAGTCTATCTTTAAGGTAGACTTTGAGTATTCAAACATTATTCTTTTAAAACTCCACATTATGCTGGTTTGATAGTCCTTTCTATCAGTTTCCATTCATTTCAAGGCTGATATTCAGAAAATCAATCAATTGTACTTTATGCTTGCATTGATATACTTTGTTTCTTGTTTTCTAACATTTCATTCGATAAGACAGTTATTCACACACTGGAAGAAAGAAACAGAATAACCTACTTTCCATTTTGCTCCAAAAGACAGCCACGTGAAGGTATATTTAATATGCCTTTTAAATGCCATCTTTAAGTTGCTTAAAGACTTTCTTAAAATACTGTCACGCTCTTTTTCTCGTGACAGCAATGTTCTAACTCAAATTCTTTTGGTAGTCTTGTTTGAGCCCCTTCTCATTCTCAAATTCTGTTTCTTCCTGGAAAATGCATTATCCTGATGGAGTAAATGTTAAGTAAATACCATTTTCTTACTGCCTAGTCTATTTGACAATCTTCTACATCCCAATTACCTCAGTGTGACTTAAAACATCACAAGCTGTTATTAAGTAGTGAAGAAGTGAATACAAATGACATTTGTTCAAAAAAAAAAAAGGCAGAAAATAAAACTTTACAATTGAGAAAAACATTGGCATTTCTCAGTGAAAGAGCACCCTAAGTACAAAGCTGTCTAAGTATACGTAAGTTTTATGTAGATCAGCTCCTAATATTTCAATCTAAGGGAAAGTTTTGAATTCAAGTAAACTGTTACTAAAGCAGCTATAGAGAAATCACACACACACAGAGTCTAATCTTCTATTAGAATCAAGTACAAGAAGAATTTAGAGTAAAATCTGCCAAGAAAATTCACAGTTGCAATTGCCAAAAGATACCTTATGGTGAAGGAATAAAAATAAAATACCAGAAAATACGAAGACAACAGATAATCAGATACAGAATCTTACTGTCCAGCAACAGCACTTATTAGAAAAAAGGTTTGAGAAATCCTTAACAAAGGAACCTTTCACAGTTTTAATGTAACAATTTACTACATTCATTCAGAGTTATTCATAGCTTTTTATTCCTTTTCAGTGAGATGCCAAATCAGAAGACAGAATTTATCTAGTCATTCCAAAATAAATTCTTCTGTCACATGCCAAAATAACAACATTGTGGTTTAAAGTTCTGAAGATTGCTGTTCCTGTCAGGTCACATAGAATCCACATGAGTTAATTATGCATTTATTTCTTCTCTATTGCCTTTGGATTTTTCTCCAAGACATAAATAGCATGACCAAGAAAGAATGGGCTACAGGCTTTCAGAATCACAGAAAGAGTGGTTTCTGTTTCTGAGCCCTCATAGCAAGAAGCATAATTTGAATGACAAAAAAAAAAAAAAAAGATTATTTTAATTTTTCTGTCACGAGGAAGTTCCCCAAATCCACAATGCCAATCTGCAAATGAAACTGTACCATTGAATACAACACTGACAAGACAGAAATAAAGTACAGCATGTGTGGGGTTGCCTGCCCATTGGCTGTAGTGTACAGAGTATAACCAAGATTCCCTCAGTAACATTTTTGATTTCACTTCTCCAGTATCAAACAAGATATTTGTGTATTTTAAACCCTTAAAAAATATATATCTTTTCAAACAACTCTCACACTTTCCCTTACAATCTCACAAAACAAACTGCCCAGAAGCAGTTTGGATTCCTTGATAAGTTTCATCTATTTAAAAAAAAATTAAAAAAAAAAAACAACCCTCCACTTGGGATTTTGGTTCCTCTTTGTTCCATATCATGAAGAAAGCCTCAATGATATAATATTTTTGGAAATAAGGGCAGGAGAATTCTTTCTCCATGTATGAAATTCCATTAGCTTTAAAAAAAAAAAAACAAAAAACAAAAAACAAAAAAAACCTAGAATGCTTGGCTATACAGTGTATGCTAACAATCATAAAGTTAATGAGAGTTGACACAAACATCACTTAGAGTGAGTCATCAGAACAGAAGTGTCCACTTAACATTCTTGAACTAGCCAGATATAATAGACTGAAAAGATGAAAACAGCCCTCTTCTACACATACACGAATTCAGACCATGAGAAGTAGTTCACATAAATTCCATCATGACACTTAACGTTTCTAAGCATCACACCAGCGGTAGACAGCACAGTCAGTAAGAACAAAAGGCATGGAATAATCACTGCCAGCTCACTTTAAGCAAGTCAGCAAGCAATACCATGGCTCTCCATGCTATGCTGATACTTTTTAGTCAGGAAATCCTTTGACACTGCAACACATAATCAATATGCCAGCCATATTTCTATTTCCAGAAAAATACATCTTTAATACAAGCAGATAAATCAATAATGACCATTTTGTCAGGAAAGTTGCATATTTTCTTAAGGTAACTTCTTTGATGTAGGAAAATTAATGGATGAATCCAAACAAAATTTTACTTGACAAGATGCAATTCCTTATGAAAAAATACAGAGTAGATTATTGTTCCAGTTATTAACATCTCTCAGATACAAGCCAAGGCAACACTAAGACCTCACACATCTCTAAACAACCACTGATTGAAGGAAACAAGTTTTACAGATATCCCCAGAACATCCTTGTAAGAAAAGTCGAGACAGGAACTAAAAAGTACTAATCCTTCAAACTTTTTTTTTTTTTGGTACCAACATGAAACTACCTTTACAGCAAACTGCTCCTCAACTGAGACAACACTTCCATCACTTCTTTGCAAGTGAACAATCTGAAATATTTCCCATCATCACTTATAATTGTCAATTAAAAACTTTCATAGAAAAATCTCAAAACATGACTATTCATCTCAAAATGCAAGCAATGCATTTAAAAGTACTTTCAGCTACAGTATCCATTGCCTTGTGTAGCGGAGATCTGACGTCAACATCACACTGAGATGAAAGGATACAGAAAGAGATTCCTTCTCCCACTCCTTGTCATTGTGCAATTCTCTATGAGAGAGAGAACCTCTGTTAGTTAAGCTACACTGAGTTCCTCACTTGTGGACCTGAGAAGACAACAGTTTAGAGACAGAGGAGAAAATAGTTTACACTCTAAACTACTTAAAGTTCATTGAACCACTACAGTATGCAGACAGTCAGCAGGTGATTCCAGAAATGCATCTCTTTAAGTGCATCTGCTGGCTATATTAAGGTATATAACTGATTTTAGCAGTAAATATGTGACATCATATTACACAAGCAGAAAATCAATGAATTTCTATTATGACTCAAATGCCACTGGGGACACAAAACCGAAAGGCAGCAAGAGTTAGCTGAACACCTTTAGTTTCTCTCTGAAGATCACAGAATTGCAGAGGTTGGAAGGGACCTCAAGAGAACATTGTACTAAAGCAGGTACCCTACAACAGGTTACACAGTTAGGTATCTTGAATATCCCTCCACGGAAGGAGACTCCACAGCCTCTCCGGGCAACCTGTTCCAGTGCTCCATCACCCCTACTGTAAAGAAATTCTGTGTGTTAGTATGGAACTTCCTACGTTCAAGTTTTAGGCCACTACTCCTTGTTCTATTGCTGTGCACCACCAAGAGCCTGGACTCGCCCATTTGCCTCCCACCTCCCTGTAGACGTTAATAAGCATTTATCAGATCCCCTCTCAGTCTTCTTTTCCACAGGATGAACAGACCCAATTTACTCAGCTTTTCCTGTATGGGTGATGATCCAGGCCCTTAATCATCTTTATGGTCTTCCATTGGACTCCTTAGAAATCCCTGCCTTTTTTGAACAAGGAAGCCCAGAACTAGTCTATAGGTGGCCCCACCAGGGCACAGTAGACAGGGAGGATAACATCCCTAGACCTGTTGGCCATGCTCTTTTTAATACACCTCAGGATAAAGGTGATTACCTGTACCGATGTATGCAGCTTTTGCACTTGCTCTTGTTAAAGCTCATCTGGTTCCTCTCTGCCCAGATCTCCAGTTTCTCCTGGTCTTGTCAAGCAGTAGCACAGCCTTCTGGTGTGTCTGCCAATCCTCCCACCTTTTTTGTCATCAGCAAACTTGCTGAGAGTGGACTCAGATCATAACGACAAATTAAAAGAAGGGTTCAAATGCCAGATTAAAAAAATAGGAGAGAATTTAAAGCTCTAAAATTTGAAGCGATACAAAAATTCAGAGAAAGAGAAAGTAGCAGAAAATACAACTAAAATGCTGGAGGAGCAATAGAAGCAGCTGGGTGAAGGGGTGGGAAAAGAAGAATCAGTGCTGGAGAGGAAAGTTATGAAAGTATGGGGGAAGGTGTGGGAAAGAAGTGAGCAAGAACCTGAGGGGAGGAGAAAACTGAAGGAGAAAACAGACACCATACATTTTAAAGCATGTATTTGAAGAAGCTTTGCATTTTTACCATCTGGCAGCATGTGTGTTTTATTATGAAGTGCTGGGATGTGTTTAGTGGTATGGGGAGAACTCTTTCATGAGCTCATCTGAGCTAGATACCTAACATATAATTACTTTCCGAGAACTGGGAGAGGACCCAGCGATGACTCAGACAATCATGTCTAATCCCATCACCAGTAAAAATTAAAAATGAGTTCAAACCAAAATCAAATTCTCACAGTGATGCAACCTCAATGCTCAGCTAAACCCCTGAAGGTGACATAGCAAATCCTCCTACTTCGAGACAATATGTAACACTAGCATCCAGGCAAATTAAGATTTCCTAGGAAATGTACTACTTGCAGTTAGCATGTTCTTGCTGATGTGCTGAACTGCACTGAGCCTGAAATGAAATGCCTGATTCTATCACTATTGAAAGGACAATTTCACCCAATAATTCTTCTACTTTAAGTTCATAGTGATGTTAAAGATAAAACTTAAGAAAAATATTTCTTTTACAACTCAGTTCTAGCTGTCTCTTTACAATTAGCCACATCTGACAACGATACTTGGGAGCAGAAGGTGTTAGTTCCTATTGTGTCTCTATTAAAATTAGGCATACATTACAGGTCTTCAAGATTTGTTCAATTATCAAACTCGAATTCAAGTTTCTATTTACTTTGACTCACTGGTGTCTATATATACAACACTCATTTCAGGGTGGAAAGAAAATGGTGTTTTCTGCTCAGGGCACTTGCGGACGAATCACAGAACAAACCAGCTTGATGAATAGACTCATCAATTTCAAAGAACTCTCCCTGCTTACAGGCACTAATCTGTTATTGAAGATAAGCCATGTCATGCATTCAAAGGCATAAGAACAGTTTGACACAGATAAAGTTATACTGAAATCACATTAAGACTCCTAATTAACTATCAAGTTGTACAAAGCCTTCACTTATCAGACTTACTTAAATACTTAAACAGTTATGAATATTATGAAAAGCTGGGCCATAAGAGAAGTAGAATTCATCCCATGCAACTGTACTCACATGATTACACAGAATCATGGGTTGGAAGGGACCTCAAGGATCATGAATCTCCAACCTTCCTACTGCACGCAGGGCCACCAGCCTCCACATTTAATACTAGACCAGGCTGCCCAGGGCTCCATCCAATCTGGCCTTGAGCATCTCTAGGGATGGGGCATCCACAGTCTCTCTGAGCAGCCTGTTCCAGCACCTCACCACTCTCATCATAAAGAACTTTCCCCTGACATCCAACCTAAATCTTCCCTCCCTCAACTTAAAATCATTTCCCCTTGTCCTGCATTTATCTACCCTTTCAAAGAGTTGATTCCCCTCCTGTTTGTAGGCTCCCTTTAGTACTGAAATGCTGCAGTGAGGTCAACCCGCAGCCTTCTTTTCTCCAGGCTGAACAAGCCCAGCTCCCTCAGCCTGTCTTCGTAGGGGAGGTGCTCCAGTCCCCTGATCATCTTTGTGACCCTCCTCTGGATCCTCTCTAACAGCTCTCTGCCTTTCTTGTACTGGGGGCTGCAGACCTGGACACAGTACTCCAGATTACACCTGTGTGTATGGACAAAAAAAAGCTGATTTTTTTTTTCTAAAAACTAGACAGAAAAAAACAAAAAAGACAGCTCATCTACCAAAACATGTTAAAAGAAATAGCACAAACTTTCCTGATGAATTTAATCCAAACTTTTCACAAGTGTACAGGTCTAATCAGTGAACTACTAGAACTGAATAATCATACTAAAGTCTGAATGTTATTAAATTCTGCAGCTGCAGAATTTGCCACACAATTTCTGTGGAAAATGAAGCATTAAAAAATAAGACTAGTGTAGCTTTTTGGTAGGAAATAAAACCCTAAAAACAAAAACGGCAATTAAGCTGTTGAAGTCACATTTGCCTGAATTTGCAGAAAGCCTGACACAAAAGCACTGAATTACGTTTTTTGAACTTTCAGCATCACCATTTATTATTTTGTGGTTAATCAAACAGGCTTTTCAGACAAACCAAGCTGTCTCCTACATCTTCTTGCATAGAATAAGCCCCAGTTATTTCTAAGCCATTACAAAGATTTGCCTTAACAAACTTTTATCACCAAGGAAATGACACTACACTATTTAGTTTATAGTCAAAACTTTCAGTACAGATCTCAATTTCATCTTTTATGATGAAACCAATGAAAAAACCTCCAGCTGCAGAATTTACCATCTTCCAGAAAACGTCTTCATCCTCAGTATTCAATACAGCATGCTCTCACAATGTATATTTTTTCAGATATGTAGTAGTTTTAAAAAGCTGCTTGTTTCCTAACTGCAATTTAAAATTTTCACAACTATAAAAAACATGCCATAATCCCTGGCAAACTGGTGCCAGCAGCCAGTTAGCAGTCTTGGCCAATTTCAGAAGACTTTTACATACCTATTGCAATGTTAGTATAACTGCAGAACAAATATATTTCTGACTTTAAATCACACTGGAGCTGGTGTTTAAGATGATTGGAGAACTGAGGCAAATTTGGCAGAAACTCAATATCTGTACTCATGGCAAATCATTTTGACTTTAATCTTCAAACAACATAAGCTTGGTCTGGAGTTGCTGCTTAAAGCTAACTTGCCATTATTCTTCAAGGCTTTCAAGGTCGATGCATACCACACTTACACAAATGCTTCATTGATACCAGAAATCAAATTCCTAAAAGGAATTTTTTTTAAATCCAGAAAGCAGAATACATGCTTTAAATTCAACTCTACATGAACGGGAACATTCATACCCTTCTACTTACTTGGCTGTTGGTATAAAGGATAAATCTAAAATTTAAAAAAAAAAAAAGAAAAAAAACAGTCTCTGGATCTAATGTCAACATGAACTGTGGGAAAGAAGAGATGCCAGTTTGCATTCTTCAAAGCGTGCTAGGGACTTAGGATCAAATTTTGCACACATGTAAACTCTCTCAAAACTGAAGGAGAATTTTAGAAAAAAAAAAGAAAGAAAGAAAGGAAAGAAAGGGAAGAAAGAAAGGAGACAATTAAGAAAAAGAATGTTGGAGGATTTGGTCAATTACATATATTTCTGCAAGTATAAAGACTCAGCCTCTTCAGGTACAGAGTCATGAACTCTCCCTTTACAAAAGATTTTGTTAACACTTATTGTAAGTAGACTACTTGTAGGTATCAGAAAACTTTCATACCGAAGTCACAAATGTGTTAGATGCAATATGATGTTCATATAACATATAATGAAAGATAGAGCCATATTAATCCATTATGAACTTCTGCCATTTTCCTCTGGAAGCTCAGTGGGCGTTATCCGATTTGGCACTCTGAAGAGTGAGATTCTACAGCATCTAATGAACTAGGGTTAATCTCAAAGGGGCTCTAGACTTTTGCTTTTATAACACAAACCTGAGCTCCCACCTTGTTAAGATAAAATGAATTTCCTGTAGAATCAAATCATAAACAAACAGAACTTTCATATATTTAACAGTCCATACAAAATGGAACTTAGTACAGAGTCAAGAAAAATATTTCCCTTGAACAACAGAGCAGTTCCAGGGTTAAATGATTTGCATATGTTATGGCAGGTACTCTTTTCCCGAGAGATGAACAAGTTTGAGCACACAGGTACGGCAAAGTACCCAACTGTGGAATGGGGTGATGGAGAGATTCAAGTTAGCGCAATTTTCAAATATTAGTTGCCATGAGGTAATCAAGTAACAAAACTTGACCATTAGGTAAAAGTGTTTAAAACCAAAAAGAAAAATCTGACTTCAGAAGTCACGATGATGAAAATCCAGAAACAACATAAGAAGTTGAGATGTTCTGAAGAGTACCATTTAATTAACAACAACACTGAGGGCCACAATGACTTCCCACTCATCCTTTTCTATGAATGTAGGTCGTTATTTCTACCATGTATGTGAGGGTTGGTTTGTTTTTTTGTTTTTTTTTTTTTAATAACAATTGCATAATTGTGCTTATCTAACATATGTATTTCCTTAAAGAGTGGAAGTCTAGTTTCTGTTAATGAGCTATAAGTAGCAAAATAGAAATCCTCAAAAACTTGAAAGAACTTCACAATAAAACCTCCAGATTTTTCAAATATTTAATAAAATATTAACATTATTCAATTATGACAACTAATATCAGAATAAAAGAGTATATCCAGTTTAGAATTAGGAGGTTCAGTAGGGCCACTGACGTTAAATCACAATCAGTTTCTTCTCTATTGCTTTTCATATATTTCAGTTTTTGACCCATGATCACAGATGAAAAGAAGCAATTTTATGAATGTGATAAATAATTTAAAGAATGTCATTATGATTAGTACATCTCTTTTCCTCACTCTGCAAAGATGTAAGTCACAGCCTTGCAATAAGTGGCATAATTTTAGCTTGATCCTGGTTCAGAATTCTAAAGATGAGAAAAACAGGAATGACAGTGGATCTCAGCTGCCTGTTATGATATACACTGGACAATATAAAGCCTCCTATGATACAGAACAGATTTAAGGATCTTCATTTCATCAATCACAACACAACTGAGATATCTTCAATAGCTATTGCACACTGAAAACTGCCATCACCCATCCCTTTTCTAGCTAGGTTCTTCATTTGGAGAACATGCAAGAAGAATAGTAGGGATCTCTCTCAACAAAAAAAAAAGTGCCAAAAAGATGGAAATTAATCAAGAGAATATGTTTACATCAGAATTAGCGCATGTATCGGTAAATAAGCGCTAATTCTCAGCTCTCACCTGATCAGCTACCTAAAGCCTGGACTCTTGAAGCTTGTTGCAGACAACAAAAGATTTCCCAAGTAAGCAATATTATTAGACCTATCACAGTTAAGAGTCCTGCTTGAAAGAATTAAAGAATTCAATTCTTCTGAATGCAGGATAACCAGGGGGAGGGAGGGGAGGGAGTGGGAAAAGAAAGGAAAAAGACAGCTTCCTTGCTCACTTGCTTAGTTATCAACTCAAACCCTCTCTTACATCTCTGCACTAATTCCTTAGTTTCCAGCCCTGTACTATTTCATTTCCTCTAATCTTTGATACAAAAAATTTTCCCTCAACAAAATATATCTCAAGTAAAAGGGGTGGGGAAAGGAAGGAAAGGCACTATTTTCAGCTTTGTTTTGAGGCTCCACTCGACCCAGCTTCCTGGTTCAGGTGTTGCACCATTTCATATATTTACCTCCAATAAGTAGATGGTTGTTATGCCCATTACTTTTAGTTTGGCTCATAAGATGTTTCTTTCTATGGAAGGTAAATACAAGCAATATGTGAGAATGCTCCATGAAGCTAGAAATATCAGTAGGGAAGGACCAAGACCATGAGTAAGGAATCTAATCACCTAAGTGATTTTTTTTTTCTTTTCTTTTTTTTTTTTCAGGATGATAGTCATGTCTATACCATTACTAATTTACATTACTCCAAGGTAATATTTAAGTCCTTTAATGTGAAGGTTCTTTTCTTTTACATACTGTTTTATAGGCAGGAAAGATCAAATGATCTTTCTTTTGAAGTCATTAAATATTTTAGTTTCAAATAACTATAACTACTATTTCTCTGTTTCCTTCTCCACTGAAATAATAGAGAAGATTAAACTAAGAAGATTTACAGGTAAGTTATTTAGATGTAGAGTTTCTCCTGCTCCTATTTATTTTACAGTAAGAAGAAATACCTATTTTAAAAGACAAAGCAAACTACAGGAAATAAGAGGTGACATATCTTAAAAAAAAAAAAAAAAAAGTTTATAGCAAAGTGAAATTCAGATACTTGTGTAAATATTCTTTACTATATTATCAATTTATTTGTATTATTATATTATCAATTAAAATGTAAACAGAAATACAGGTTTATATTCCTTCCAGAATACAAAAACGATTTTTATATAGAAACTTGCAACTTGTTGCCCCCAGCTAAGCACAAATACTTCTCAATCTAAAGTAGGCATTGAAATATAATTAGATTTTATAGTCAGGCTTGATTAAAGTTGCAGTTTCTGTTATGAACAAAGCTTTAACTGGGTCATCTATAGCTTAGGCAAGAGTTTAATCACAGCTTCTCTCTGCTTTTAGGATAAAAAGTAGGATTTTCTGGAATGGACCACTTCTTATCTTTAGCTTTTTCTGGTATTATCATCACAGTCTGAGCTGTTTGCCATTTGTCTTGCCCTTAACATATCACTACACATGATAAGCATGAAAATTCATATTAAAAAAAAAAAAACTACTGTTTCCACTTTACTATTCAAGAAAGTCTCATCTTTTATTTCCCTACTTCCATTTCAAAGCTTTTTTTTTTTTTTGTCATTTGGTTAAATGTTACTGAAGTTGCATGTCACCTTATTTTTCTAGTGTGTAAAAAGGTGTCATAGAAGCTGAGAGCTATTTAAAAATTCTGGTCTGATACAGAGCTTCATAACATTGCCCCCTGTACAAGATCAGATCTTTTTAATCATTGACTTCCTATGCATACTGTTGTTTGTAACCTCAGGCCAAATTTGCCTTATGTTGCTATTCAGACTTATAATGTCTGGAGAAAAATTGTACAGATCTTTTGGCCACTGCCAGGTTTGTACACTGAAAGATTATTTTAAGTTGATTAATGTGAGAAGGATATGATGCATCCAAAACCTTAAACAACTAAAAGTCATCTATGCTATTAAATTAAGGGGTTACAGAAGAAGAAGAAATACTTGTTTCAGGACATGAAGACCAAACAGCACTGAGAATATGCAGTAAAATATTTAGCACATGATCTATTTGCTTTGATGTGCTGTGGCTCCATACAAGTCTTCTGTCTCAGAAAGCTGCTGTCTTATAGCATTCAAGGATATGTAATTCACAAAGATCGACAGAAACGGATGCCTTTGAAGTCAGCCAAATTCAGCTAAAAAGGCTTTATGATAATGTGGAGGCAAGTTGCCATTTTGAATGTATGAAGCCTTCTAATTTCTAACATGCAAAATTCAAGCTTATTTCAATATGGAATACATTTTATTAGCTTTCAGTGACTTCAGCTGAACTACATAGGACTTCTATATACATAGTTTGATGGCTCCTTCAACACTCTCTCCCACAACATTCTCCTGGAGAAGCTGGCCCACGGCCTGGAGAGATACACCCTCTGCTGAGTAAAGAACTGGCTGGATGGCCAGACCCAGATTATGGTGGTGAATGGAGTTAAATCCAGCTGGCAACTCGTCACGAGTGGTATTCCCCAGAGGCTGGTACCAGGGCCTGTCCTGTCTGTTGATGCCTCTGGATGAAGGCATTGAGTGCACCCTCAGTAAGTTTGCAGATGACACCAAGTTGGTAGGAAGCATTGATCTGTGTGAGGCTAGGAAGGTCCTAAAGAGAGATCTAGACAGGCTGGAAAGCTGGGCTGAGGCCAATGAGGGAAGTTCAGCAACACTAAGTGCCAGGTCCTGCACCTGGGCCAAACAACCCCAGGTGATGCTACAGGCTCAGGGCACAGTGGCTGGAAGACTGCGTAAAAGAAACAGACCTGGGGGTATTGGCCAGTACTTCACTGAACATGAGCCAGCAGTGTGCCTAGGTGGACATGAAGGCTAATGGCATCCTGGCTTGTATCGGAAATACTGTTGCCAGCAGGAGCAGGGAAGTGATCATCCCTCTGTACTCAGAACTGGTGAGGTTGCACCTCAACTACTGTGTTCAGTTTTGACCCTCTCACTGCAAGCAAGAGATTGGTGATATGTGGAGAGTTGAACTGGATCATCCTAGAGGTGTTTTCAAACCTTGGTGATTCTATGATTCTGTGGTTTTAAATGTTAGCTACAAACGAAAAAAAAAATTCTACTTAGTAAGCTAGCAATAACAATTGCTACCATTACCGTGATTTGAAGATGATGATGTAGCAGAGAACTTCAGAGATCTTCATAATTTGCATGATTGAATTACATAAAAGGGATGTTAACTGTGCCTTAGCCAGAGGAGTATCCCCTTCTGAGAAACACACTTCTCTATGTAACTACAAACTAGCCTTATTAGAATTTTTACAAAGTCTGTAAAGGTTTCACTTACCTAACTTCTGAAGTAACATGAACTATCCATGATTTTGGGTGGTTTGGTTTGTTTCTGAAGAGTAGGAAATTTTAAAAAGAGGATATTAAAGGATAAAATGCCTCTTCACAAAAGCAGCTCTCCTTATGTAAAGATATTTATAATGTCAAATCTATGTACATGATCAAAAGTTTCTAGCTAGTTTGAAAGTCTGTTTGTGATCAGGTTTTTATGAAGAACCGTAACATAACTCTCCTCCATGCCTTCGTTCCATCAGCAGCGAAGAAAAAATATTATTTCCTCTGAAGTTGACCTGGACAGATAGTTTAGCATCAAAGCCATATCCCTTGCATTTATGAGACAATGGCCATCTCTTTAGCTTTATAGGGCTTCCCACATCCAATGTTCCAAAGCTAAACTTGCATCCCCAGTTCCCTGCAACCAATGTTTGTCATATCTCTGGAAAACAGTAAAAAAAAAAAAAAAAAAAAAACACACTTGCTATGCCATTATCAAGTTGTCATGTAACGGCATTAAAATGTATAATTAGTAAAGGAGACAAGTCTGTGATACAAGACACACCAGGATTTGGCCATTTGTTTCTATCTACCACTACTGTGTCACTACTATTAACAAGTGCCACTACTGTTTTGACTAACAAAACAAAAATGTGTTTTTAATACTGAAGGCATTGCAATTACTACTGTGAGGACTGAAACAAATGCCAGGAAGCTTTTATACAGCCTCCTCTCCAGAGCACTGTCCTCTGTTTAGCTCTGCACAGTTAAGTAAAAGTCTAAGTCAACTTTTCCATGCATATTTGATTACTTCCCCTGGACACAGAGCACAGTGAACAACAAAGAACACCAAACTTCTACAAAGAACAGTTCATTGTCAAAATATTCTTCATCATTCCTTCTGAGCTGATAGTGCCTTTGAGGCACCCATAACTATTGATGATAATCCAGAAGACAATTACCTTGATGTGTGTCAGCAGCATACAAAAAAGGCAAGATGCACAAATAGCACTTCCGAACACTGAAGCAAGATTTTCTTTCGTGATCTCAATTTTACTAAAAGGGTTTCTGGAATAACAAATCTGTCCTAGAAAAAGCTTGCTTCTGTCTCAGCATCTACTTTTTTTCTTTTTTTTTCTTTTTTTTGCTAAAGAATTCAGATTTATTTTCTGGGCAAAAATCACAAAACAGCAATACATTTAATCACTTGATGGTGAGAAATATCTGTTCCCATGCAGAAGCAAACCCTGCAAGAGTTAAAAAAAAAAAAAAAAAAAAAAAAGAACCAGGACCCTACTACTCTAGACAATTTAGGTCTATCTTCTTTACTACATTTCTAGCTGTGCCAGTTACAACAGATCTTCTGGATTCTATCAAAGAGATACATAATGAACTTCTTTGTGGGTGGGCTATGAAAACACAGACAAACCTGACCATTTTCAATGACTTTTCTGTGAATCTCCTCGCTGGAGTGCATGTAAGTGCCAGCAGCAGCAGTTGCTGCCATAGCAACAGAGTTATTTAGGAAATAATTTTAAGTGAGTATCACAGCATATTCAGTCTCACATAAAAAAAAGCAGAGTTGGCAGGAAGATAGGAAAAGGCAGAAAAAGAATAAGTTTTATGACTTTTTTTTTAATTGAAAAATTTACGTTTCCCATCTACTTACAAATGCAGAAGAATCTCTGTAAATCAATACTTTCCTTTGAATAGTTTTGGAACTTTTACTGCATTTGAGAGTGGAAAAAATTAGCAAACACTCATAAAGAGCTTCACAGCAATAACACTTCTATCATGCTAAACCATGTGGAATACTATTCTCTGAAAAACAGTCTACAAATCAAGTTTTCTTAGTTTAACGAAGGAATAAACTGACATCACAATTTGTGTCACTGAACTTAAAATCACAGGCTTCCCTTAGAGAAATCCAGCTTACTTATAAAATAAGAATGTTAGATCATTACGAAAAAGGTTTTTTAGTGACTGCTTATACCTAGATCAGTGAAGTAATTTGCTTTGAGATTTTCCACTTTTGTCTAATTGACAGTTTGGGGGGGGGGGGGGTTGTTTTTATAATTTTGTCGTTACTGTTTATCCCCTTCAAACAAAATATAGCCACATTCCTATCAGAAAATAGTTACAAGATGGATCAGAAAAACATGCTACTGTAAGTACAAATGTTTCAACAGTGACCCTTGAGAAATCTTAACAGTTCCTCAAAACCAAGGTCTGTTACAGCATAGCATATTTTTAAATCTTCCGTATTTTATATACTATATAAGCTAAATTTCCGTATCTATGCCTTCATTGCTCTTACTCCATCCATTTGTACTTTCATATGGATAACCAGCGACATATCTTCCTATACACATTTATGGCAGCTACATCCATGCGAATCAGTAGACTCATTTGCCTGCTTAGCACTAAAAATATTATATAAACATATATTCTTCATTTTTTTCAAAGCATGAATGTTTGCAGTAATGACAACCCAAGTGACCTCCTCAAACCCACTAATGTAAATCACTCAGTCTTCTACATTTGTTTTTAAAAGTAATATTTGCATGTGTACACAACTCCAAAAACAGCCATTAACAGTGTTTGCTCACCTGCTGCAGGGCTGGTGTAAACTAATACTACTGAAAAATAATCTGTTGTGCTTTAATATTCTCTACAATATTCTCCTGGGTTAGCTAGAAATGCAACAAAAGAGCTAGTCACATTTCTCATCTTTCCATCTACGCAACTTTCAAGAGCTGGTACAAATAATGAAGTGTATAAGCTCATTCCAAAAAGGCAAAAGTATTTTTAATGACAACCTCTATTACTTTAAATACCACAGAGAGCCACTTAAACAGCTATCTTTATCAGTTCCATCATACAAACAAAAAAGACTGAATGTATGTTATATTCTGAAATGATGTATGCATTATCTACCTTTCTTTCTGACTGCTTTTCCTTATATCTAGATAAGGAACTATACTCTCAGCTTGTGAAAAAAATCAGCCTTCCATAAATAGGTATCACTGTATATTATAATCTATCAAAATTTCCCCTACCCTAGAGTGGACAGCTGATAAACAATATGGATATCATAGTGTGTAACAGGACTCTGAGACGTGCTGTTCATGCAGAGTATCACAAGAGCTAGTTTCCTATTAATTCCTATCCCTGTTGCTATTTGTGCCTGACAGTTATAAGTATCACAAAGCCCTTTTCCTTTTTCTAAACATAGTTTTACTAAAAGCTGCAGTGCAATTCTTTAGATGATGTCTTATTAAACATCCCTAAAACTCAAAGCAAACATACTAGAAGCTTCTAGCACTGGTGAGCATTCCAAAGTGAAACCAGACATCTCCACTCTTTGGTTTTCAAGACACAAACTTACTGGAGATTCCGCTATCTCTACAACTCCACAAGAACTGTTGCCAAATGATATTATCCTTCCTAAAATATGCATTCGGGATAAGTTAACTTTAACTTCTGCTGGCCTAAAACACTTCCTTATAAATTGCTGCCCTAAATTAAAATTAAAAATAAATAACACAATACTATCTCATCTATTTTTTTTTTATTCCTATGCAAAAGTATATCATCCACATTATGTAATATACCACTATCAAAGATAAAGAGGTTTGTTTGTTTGTTTTTTTTCCTTCACATCATGAGGTGTCATTGCTTTCTGAGACATTTAACCTACATTCTACAGAACTTAGTTTGTAGTTACAGCAGGTTAGCTCACTTTGGCTTGCCAACATTGTTCTGTTTGGAATATACAAGCAGTGAGAGAAAAGAAAAAAATTAAAGAAAAGGAAATGCTTTCTATAAGCGAGCACACATTTCAAATGAGTTTGCTTCAGTCATATTTGTATACGTTTCCTGTTTCAGATGTCTCTAGAAAGTAACTTAGTCTTGCTATCAAAAAACAAAGGCAGAAATCTACTCTCAAGTTCCACCAATTAGAGGTTCATTTACATTATATTACTACACTACAGAAGAATGCCTCTAGATGTGACAAAAAAAAAAAAAAAAAAAATCAAACCTTACATCACTTAATAGTACAGTTCACGGTTTAGTCACAATTTTAATACGTAGATTGCTGATTCATTGTATGTCTGGTTACAAATTCTGGTTAGAGCTCTGATTCAACACTCAATATCCCTTCAATCACTGCCAATTTTCCATATAAACTTCTGGCAAAGGATTAAGATTAAGGAATATGGTTTATCATAATTACAGCTCAAATCTCCACTTTATCTGTCTACAAGCACTATAAACAAACCTGAACTAAAGCATCACAGTCTTATATTTCTAGGTTAACCTACCAGCAAAATCAGAATATTTCCTACAAAGCATCACCACATATCATTAGAGAACAGCCTGCCCAGTATAGTGGGACAAACAGAACTTCTGAGAAAGGCAAAAGCAATTACAGATTAGGTGGAAACACTTGAAAAGGAGGCATCAGAACAATCAAAACAAACTGTTCTGTATGAATGTTTTTGTTTTGCTTTTTAAAAAAAATGACAACAGTAAACATTTTTAGATTAAAGACCAATTTTAACTGTAGAATATACCCAGACATTAACTGCATAGCAAGGCTATCACTTACATTCTGTTTAATTTTTTTTTTTTTTTAAATATACAATTACGATATTTCTGGAAAAGAGAAAAGAGAGATTATGAAGATGTAGGTCACAATGATCAGAGACATGTGCACAACCATCTCACTAATTAAAGCTGACCTCAAAGTTGATCTCTAGCTCTCAAAACAACAGTCCAACACAGACTGGTACCTCAAAAGTATTATTTTCTGTTTAAATCAAAAAAGGAAGGGGGGGGAGATACAAAGATACAATGGCAAAGCAGCAAAGCCAATTCATTCAGAAATGAGAGGAATCTTCTCCATCTTGGGTCATAAAACTTCACAGATGTGTGTTTTTGTTTGACTGCTTTAATGGGAAGCTCCAACAGACCATTATGGCAGACTAACTTGTTCTTATGCATAACACAGTAGAACAGAATCTCCTCTAATTCTGTAGCAATCTTAAGTCTTCTACCTGGATATGAGAGAAGAAAAAACTTCCTGCATTCTCTCTTCACAATTCCCTTCTATTCCCCCCCTTTCTCCCTCCCCCTCAAAAAAATCTTTCTACATAAATCAGCAGTGGTATGAGAAACCTTTCTGGGAAAGATGGACAACATTTTTCTTTAATATTTTCAGATTCTACTTAAAGCATTGGTTTAAAGGCATCCACACTTAAGTCAGAGAGCTTTCACTGATTTCATTAAACAGAGTAACCCCATGCCTATCAGGCTTTTTTCTTCTCAAAAGAGCATGGTGTTTTCTAGCTAAACATCAGGGTTTCAATAGCACCTTGCCAATATAGCTGTCATAATATGGAGATAACTCCAGTTACCTAGATCAGTTAATCCATGTGCCACTGTGAGTGTGCATTTAGGGAAGAAATTGTTCAGGAGTATTTAGGTCACAAATCCTTTCCATCACTGGCATCTGGTATTAGAATTGTGGGCATCTGCCATTTAATGTTTGTTCTAAAAGTAGAAACAGTTTATCCTCTGTAAGTAGTAAACTGCATATGACCTGGCTAAGAGATATTTCAGATTTTTTTATTAATAGAATCTGGTTATGTTCTGTTTTTTAGATTTAATACTCCTATCTATATCTACATTTGTTCAAAACATTTGTTTGTATCTTACCAGCTAGTATAAGTTAAGAGTTCTTAACCTGGAAAACTGAAAATACCTTCAAAGTGAAGGTACAACAGCAATAGAACTGCAAGAGCAAAAATGTTAGGACATACAAAGCTTAGACTTAAAAACTATCTGCTATGGGCTATTCTGAAAGGAATAGCCCTACTAGTTTATGAAAAGAAAGTACAGTTGGTGGTGCCACACAGCTTTCCTAAGTAGAGCACTGACTAAGAAATGACCAGTACATCTTGGAGCTGCCTTCCACAGATGGTCCCCTGTAGCAATGCTGGAAGTAAACCTATCAGAAGTACTCTGAGAGCATAGCAGCCTCATACTGCTTTGCACAAGGAAAAGGGTATAACAAAGTTTCTGAGCATATGAAACATCTACCATTAATTTTCTCAAAGATTCTTTCACCAGTGTAAAATAATAGAGGAATAAGCTGGACAAGATTTGTCAGAATTTTATTGCAAAGTTCCAAACGTGCCAAAAAATAAACTATCTGGATAATCTGCGTGCTGTGCACCAGCATCCTTTAAAACGTATTCTACTGGATGTAGTATCAGAAACAGTTCCACCAGCTGGAGCAAAGATGAATTGGCTTTAGAAACCAAAGGAAATAATGAGATGTTTTGCAAGAGAATATTAATTAATCAAACAGACAATAAATTAATGTTCCCCTTCCTTAAAAGATTATAGATTTCAGAACAACTACAAAGTAGGTTTCTTTTATATGCAGCTGGCCACAGTTTTTTTTTTTTTTTTTTTCCTACTATCTCCAAGCATTTTGGATACAGTTTATATTTGGTGAGAAAATGTGAGAGCAATTTGGAATAACTTTCCACCAGCTTAATTTTTTTTTTTTTTTTTTTTTTTAAACAAGGAAGCTCTATACTAAGCAGTCATTGTTGTGACAGTGGACACCCAGTTACTGTGGAGCTCTGAGTCTGATAGACTCACTCTGGAATGAAGGGGAAATAATAAAAGAAGCAACTATTCACCTTCCACTCGTTTATGCAGATGTAACTATGGTGGTTTGAAATGAACTGGCTGGAACTTCTCACTTCACTAAGCAGATGACACAATGTATTATGCCTATTTTAAAAAAAAAAAAAACAGCAGTCTTACAAGGCACAGATGCTTAACCAACCATTTCATCCACTCTCACAAATAACTGGAAAAGGAAAGCTGTTAAACAGGACTGGTTTAACATTGCCTACAGTAATCTGAAACAGGAAAAGAGATTTAAACTTATACTAATGGGAGCACGTATTTGAAACTAACATTATAATTCACAATTACGTGAAAACGCACACAAACTCTTTGGTAATAACTGAAATTATTAGGCTTTTAAAGTTAGATCTACATTTAGACTGATTTGAAGAAGAATATAGAGTAAGTAGGTACAGAAAACAAAGGGATTCATACCAGTCTTTCAGGTAAGTCATCTCAATATTGCAAAATTGTTATGTGCTTTCCCTTCAGCTTTTCATGGTTGATATTTTAAATGGAAATATTTTTATGTACGTAGTATGTTATGCATTTCATGTGTATAGTAATTTATAGCGTATAAAGGCAGTAGAACTGTGAATGCAGTTCTTCCATTTAACTGCTGAGGATCTAAGGCAGAGAGACTGATAGATTTCCCAAGCTTAAACAGAAAGATCTTGTAGAACAAGCAATTACCCGAAAATATCTCATAGTCCAAGCTACAAATATACCTTTCTACGTTGCATTACAAGGACTTTCCTTAGAGGACCTTGCCAGAAATGAAATGTGTCTAATAAAATTAGTATTAACCACACATTTTTCTATATGAGTTAAATTAATGAATTTAATTTCATCCATCACAAGTTAAAATTATTGCACATGCCACCTAACTGAATTTTATCATATTGATTGAATAAAGAAATGTCATCTTATGCTGAAGCTTCCAAATGTTGAAATACTGTGAAAAAAATTGATTGTAAACTTTCATATATTAAAAAGATCTCAGATTTTAAACAAGAGTCAACGTTAACCAAATATTTCAAAGAAACCTCACACAAATGTTTAGAACACTTCTCTTGCTATTCCATTTCTACAGCTCTTATCTCTTCTGTGATTCTCCCTTGCAGCTCACAAAAAACAGAACTGGCGGCAAATCCAGAAGACCAGATTTAGTGTCATGAATAATAATTTTGAGCTGGAGACTAGATGATCTCCAGAGTTTGGGGGTTTTTGTTTGTTGTGGGTTTTTTTTCTCTAAAAAACATTTCCATGATCATACAATCACAAGCAGGAATGCTGAAATGCAAAGTTTCATTTGCAGAAAATAGGAAACATCAATCCAAATGTTTTGGAAATCTCATGACCCATTTGGCACAACTAAGATGCTCACTTGAAGCTTTGGTTTCTATCTAGTTGTTTTATTGCTTTTCAGAAAAAGATCATCGAACTTCCCAGGGAAGATCAGTAAGAGTAGTACTTCAGCCACCAGAAAGTGTATTGTAGAGCACCAGCAACAATACTACTGAAAGCCATACAGCCTCACCTTAGCCAGAAAGTGTAGGTTATCTATTTCATAAGGCTGTACTGAATAAAGTCTCACTGACTTCGCTATTTCTAGTGCATCTTTCATTTCACCCCTTCAAAATATGTCTTTAAGGAGATTTCAACAGCAAAACAATACCGGTTGAGGAGGCTATTTAAATTTTTAGCATCTTCCACCCCCACATGAGTGTGTTGATACCAAATAGCATATTTCTACTGTTTTGGTTACAATCAGCCATCTTCACATCCTATCGTGTCACAGTATTCCTGTCAAGCCACTTTGTGTCTGCAGCCAGTTTCACATTTCAGGAAGGTTATCTGTTCTCCAGTTCTGCATGTGCATGCAAAGCTTTGCATCAGGAGTGAATGCTTTCTATTTCAAAGAGGACTGAAATATATTACTATTTACAAGATGACTTAGAATAACTCTACTCAAATATTGAGAAATTCAGACATAAGACTTCTTTACTGAAGAGATCTGTTTTGAGTATGGCAAGATAGAGTAAGATTTTTAAAAAACAGGATAATGAAGCACAGGGAAGGATTAGGTGAGAACAAAAATATTATGCTTTCCATTAAGGCACAAGATACCAAAATTCTTGGCCTTAGGTTGTTAGAAAAAGATGAATAGAAGATAAAAATTATCTTCTATTATCTAACTATCCAGAAAATTAGCAGTAGTTTATACTAAAACTTTTCCAGTAGTATCACAGAAATTGGAGTTCTATGTTATCTTTGGGCCTGCAAACTAAATATTTAATTAAAAGGCATTTTACTGTCCTCTTGCACATCAGCACAACACAGGCAGGTTGGCTGAAGCACTAATTCCAAGTTTTCAATACCATCAGCCCTACAGCAATGTACCATCTATCCAACATAGACACCAAATTCTTTCAATTTTCCCAGCATTTCAGCTGCTTTTGAGGAGCTCATTCAGCTTTGTCAGCCAGAGATGTTTTCAGAAACGGAAGATGAAAACTGTTTGAAGTGACAATAAACGAGTAAACATAAAGTTCATCTCTTCAAACGCATCCTTTTACCTGCAGCTAGATTTTAATTGTGCAATCACAAACTCTTGTAAAACTCAATGATAAAACTACCATCTGAATAATCTTCCTGCTGTGTGCTCAAATGGCTTGAAAAGTACTCTGTGTCCTTGGAATAAATTGACTCAAATACAAGAGTACAAGATACCAGATAAAACAGAAAGATCAATAGAGTAATGTGCAGGTAAGCAGTTGAGCCAATAGATACTTATCAGTGGCAAAGCAAGCAGTTTTTATATAAAAAGTCTAAGATCATTATACTGATCAAGTAGAGTAGCATTAACCACCAAGTATTCCTGAAAGTCATCAAATGGCAAATGCTACTACATGCAAAGTAGCATTAATGAAAATAACAACAAAATTGGTTTTATATCCAATAAGAAAAAAGAAAAATTATTTTCAAAAGTCTATTTGAAAACTAAATAATTGATTTAGAGTTACATTTATATTTTTTAGCTTACAAAACACAGACAATTAATAGCTAGGAAAAAAAATTGATTATAGAGCTAGGCAAGTGCACGATGAACTCTCCTGGGTAAAAATAAAAACAATAGTATTATTTCTTAAAACCTTTTCAGCAAGTTTCATGAGCAGCTTATTTTTTTCTTAGACAAATACAAAACATCTGCTGCTGATGCACTCAGTTTCACCATCGCCTTGAACGCTAAACTTATTCTAGAAGGAAACTATTTAAACTCAAATACACACCTTCAGCTGTTTTACCCACTAGAAAACCTTTCCATGTGTTTGTCTCCGCAGACTAATGCTCTGAAATGCAAGAAGAGGTATCGTGCCAAAAGTCATGCCAGCCAGCACTGCAAATTGCATCCACTAGCTGCTGTATCAAAGACAAATTACATACAATTTGCCTTCCTTGAACTACAGAAAGGTTCTGAAAATATGTAGCCAAGTAATCTTACTAACGAATGGATGCCGTACTGTTTTTGCATCCTAAATACTCTGCAACACTCAAGTTTTTCTTCCACTAAGATTCAGGGAACCAGCCTCGTTGCTAGTTGCTTCAGATGACCTGCACTGACCAAAAGAAAGGTCAAACTTATCAAAACTTCAGATAGCTATGACTATGCAGTAAGAAAAACTACTACTGTAGTTTAGCATACAGTCAAAATGTGAAGTGCCATAAGCTTTCTAGCAGTTGTAAGACTTGACCACTGTATCAAGATCTTGTGCTTCTGACCTTCCATTATTTAAAATTGTTTTTATTTTTTATTCTGCAACTGAAATACTGTTGTGTAGTAGATTTCTTTAAAGCATACACTAGTCTATGAACTTACACTGACCTTTTAGTCATTTGCAGAATTACAGAAATGCTTGTTCAGACAAGTATCAATGGATGCTATGTACAATATTTCAAGGCTTATAGCAACCAAAAATTGAAATGGTGATTGAAAAATGGTTATACAGTCATATGATAGATGTGCTCTTGTGAATACAATTTTGAAATTTAAGAGCCTCACAAACAGAAGAGTCAAGTTTTTTATGACAACTGCAAGTAACATTAATAACAAGTTTGTGTATTTAATCCCTCAAATCTGCAATACAAAAGCCAAAGATTTTTTGGTAATATATGTAGGTAACTCCAGAAGTAATGCTTCATACATATTTTCAAGGAAACTACAACAGATAACAAGAGTACAATAACAGTATTTGATAGAACAAATTCTCAGTTATAAAATATTTTACAACACAGTCACCACCATTAGCGGATTGGCATAGATAAGCTGATAGCTCTCCATTCAGTAGTGTGACACAGCCATCCAAAACATGGCTTATCTTTCTCACTGCTGCCACTGTTGAAACACAGCACCCATTGCCTCATCGTGCTCATATCCACTCTTTGGTCTCCAGAAATGTTCAGCATGCACTGATGAGCAGTGGGTGCCATTTCTTCTGCATTGAGGAATTCAGTGTCACACATTTGCTTCTTATGGACTACTGTATAAGACACCATTGAGTCATACTGCTTCTCTGCTGCCATCTGTCACACAGCAACAAAAGGTACTGGAATACTGATGGGAAGATTCAACCTCTACCGCCATACCACCATCATCCACCTCTGACACCACAGACCAACGCAATAAAATAGGAGGTATGACTTTTGGAGCAGCCCTCGTACCTCCCTAAACATATTTTTCCCAAGTGAGGTAATTCAACAGAATAAAATAATACGATTGTCTTAACTTGCAGAATAAAGTTCTTAAACAATCCAGCTTGCACATGTAAATCCATCAGTTCTTCCACTAGATTGGTGCTTGCAAAAAATCAGGAAATTTTTTGGAAGATATTTGTATTGATGAGCATCACGTTTGAGTACATACTTCAAAAATCAAGAATGTACAGCTTAGTTTTCAATCATATATGTACTTCCATATAATAAAAAAATAGAAATTAAATATAATGAAGCAAAACATCATGTAATACTGCAACTGAATTATAAAACTGGAAAAGCAATTCTAAGTGAAAGACAACATCTTCCCTTAGGGAAGTATGTCTGAAGTTAGCCATGAAATAATGTATACAACATTCTCCTTAACTTCGTGTTTATTAAAAAAAAAAATCTCTTTTCCTTCAAAAAGATTCCAAAACAGACAAAATTCAGAACCTGCAAATTCTGTTTTAAGAACAGTGAATGGAAATACATCTGAAACATTAACACATCACTTTCAAGTTTTAAGATCAAGCAATACTCTGCAGAAAAAAATCAATTTGTCAGACCAGAAGATGAAATGCATTTACTCCTGCATTCCTAGTGAAGCACAGACTATCAAAGACTCTTTTCATCTCAACTGCAAAGTCTAGTGAGCAGTGCAAGATAGCAGATTGAAAAAAAAATAGGGAGTCAAAACCAAAAAAGGCCCTTGTAAATTATTATTACAATAAGCTGGAGGAGTCTTTCTTGTTTAGAATTTCTATTACTTAAAAGTAGCATAGAGAAGCAACTTTTGAAGTTTGAAGTGAATCACAAATCTTAGACTATGGAAAATTTACAAGACAAATCCTGTGGCTTTCCAGGTACTTCAGAAAAGGCAAAAAATCAGAAGCTTAAATAACGTCCTTCATATCTACAACCAGACTAATCTGCTTTTTGCTACATTATAAAGTAATTTTGGCAATGTACTATCCAAATTCCTGTAACTAATATCTGTTAATGCAAATAATTAGTAAAACATCTATAAATAAACAGATCTCTTAATTCCAACTGTACTTTGTATTATTTGGTTCCTTGCTCTGGAGTAAAATTTCAATACAACAAAATTAAGCTTTTTATTAAGTTTCTGTACAGAGCTGAATCAGTGAAAAATGAACTAAAATGCAAAAAATTGAATGTATAATAGCTCATAAAAAAAAGTTTTGTGATTGCAGAAGGAACAGCTTGATTGGGCATAAATTGTAATTTGTCATATGCCTACCTCAGACACAACCAGAAACAAAACTCAACATATCATGAGGCTTAAAATAATCCTACCTTGGACACTACCAGAAATAGCATGAAATCCAACATAACAGACTCAAAACCCTGCACTGTCTACGATTACGACTCAGTCTCATTAGCATCCAACAAGACTAACAACTTAAAGTGATATTGATCTTAATGTTATTTATAACTGAAAAAAGATATCATCTGAGGTGATGCTTTTGGCAAATAAATTGGTTTATAAGTGACATATTAAGGTGCTTTTAATCTTACTTAATAAAAGTTTATGAAAAGTGAAAAAGAAGCTGGACGCTAATACAAATTGGAGAAAATTTGTTAGCAAAGTTATCATTCCAGAGCTACAGTCTTATGAGCAGAAGAGGTAAATGAAGAGAGACTTTCAAAAAGAAGTTGCAATATCTGTTGTAGAGGTCGAGGGAACCGTGGGACTTGCTAGATCAAAAGCAATACTTGCAAAAAAATTTGAATATATTTTAATGTCTTCAATTAAACATTACACAGCTATCACAAAATGATCTGACAGAATAATGGTTATGAAATGCCCAAACCTGCTGATGCAGTTCTATAGACAAGATGCACTTTTGATAGTATAATCTTTTCTCCAGGGGGAAAACCACCTCAAACACACTTCTAGATGTTCTACACAGATAGATGTATAGTATTATAGTAAAAGAAAGGACCACACTGATAAAGCATGGATTGATTTAAGCTAGATGGATAAACTTAGTCATAACTGAAACAGCTGCAAACATGGGTACACAAACACATGCACCTTGGAGAAACAAATATTGCTGGCTGTGACATAGATGTCAATAACATTAAACTTAGTGCAAAAAGCACATTACAAATAGCCCACTGTTTTGCATACCTACTCCTGTTTCACAGGAATACAGTGCATAGAACAGCACAGGTTCATTCAGATCTTCACTAGTCATATTAAACACGTGCTATCGATATGAATAAAGATTAAAAAACAGGACTTTATACTTCAGCATAGTGAATGCTCCAACATTAAGATATACTGCTGAGAGGTACAGTTACAGTATAGGTTACCAAAAAAATGAAGGTTGGTGAAGACAGTGTGAATGAATGCCTCTTTACATATACTCGCCTTGATTCTTACTCAGCATCCTGATTATCTTTAAACTGCCAGAAAGCAAAATCCCTCAAACATGGCTAAACATGGCTCCCACACACCACTTTAGATATAGATATCCCCTCTGTGCTCCCAGAATTTCACATTATTTCAACCTCAGCATTCATTGGCATTACAGAAATGAGGTTAGGCTACAGTGGTTAGAAAACACGAAATGCCACATCATCAATAAAGGCCAGTACTTCCAATATTCTTTTTCCAATGCATGAGTTTCCCTAGACAGTTTACAAGAAATTGAAAATAACCAAATCATTGGAAAAACTATTATAGATGCCATCTGGTATTCACAGATGGGCCTGTACTGTAGGTCACGTACATTCCTTCCCCCCGTCATCACCCAGAGGAGAACTCAAAACAGGTAAAGGAACAGATAAGATGACTTCAGGAAGGATATTACCAGCACACCATGTGGAGATTTAGCCACTGCATCTCTGCTCAACACTCCACCAGAAGTCAAAGTCCTCCATGCCAGAAAATCTTCACCCAAAAAGGACACAGAATCCCTTAATTGGATTAATCCCTTAGCACTGGAATAGGCTCCCCATGGAGGTGGCTGAGTCACCATCCCTGGATGCGTTTAAAAACCATTTGGATGTGGTGCTCAGCAACATGATTTAGCAGAGTGTTGTTTGAGTTAGGGTAGTATGTGGTTGGACTCAGTGACCTTTAAGGTCTTTTCCAACCTGAGTGACTCTAAGACTCTGGCATGCTGACCAGTCTCCAGCAGTCATGCAAGTCGATTTAGTAATACAGAACTTTTTTTAATCAGAAAGTCAGAGGTTAGATCTGTAATGAATTACATAATCACTGCAAATTCTAAAAATGTAACTGGAAAAAGAATTACGAGGGAAAAGAAGGCAATATTCATTGCTGTGATACTGCCATCACCATATTACCCACTGTTCAAAAACATAATTAACTTTATCTTCAGTGTCCCTTTAAAGTCTAGTTTAATTCTCTATAAATTACAAATGGAAAACAAAGGAACAAAATTGCTACCATGTTGTCAAATGGGAAATCAGAGCAATGAATCATATCCATGTTCTCAGTGCCTTATTTTCTAAATACAATATTTGACTTTAGACAAGCTTCTTTGCTCTGTGTTCTTGTGATAGTACAACAATTCACCAGCCATGAGGAATCTCCAGTTTTTACAGTACTGTGCAAATGAAAAGTTTTCGTAGTTCCAGTTTTGTTTCTCAAAAATGTAGGTACGGGTTGTTTACTTTTAAGATACACACTGATTCATCCATTTAAGTAATATCTATATCTTTCTTTGCAGCATTCTAAACAGCTAAGTGCAAAGGGCCTTTAAGTTTTTCTGCTTCCTTGATATGGAGTGATTTTTTCAAAACCATTCAGCTGCACAACACAGACAACCTTATTTCTCCCATGCTCAGTCTCCCTCTGCAAGACCACACTGAATCTTAAATGGAAGGCAATAAGCTGAGATCTGACAGATTAGAAGTGTGATACAACAGATCATTCACCACAAATCTTACCATTAGCAAGAAGTATGACTACTATTGCATTTCAATGCAGTATTCTATCTGCAACTGCTTTTCTACTATATTCTAATGCAAACTACATCCTCAAGGCATCATTCATTTCTTCATTCATGAAAAAGGAGTTATGCTGGCTATTGACTAACATCTCATTTATTCCACTTGTCAGAAGTCATTCACTGCTTTAATAGTGACATTTACTTTGAAGGGAAACTGGAAAATACAGACAAAACATAAGGTTTCATTTATATCACTCTACAGTATAGCCAGCTTCAGTGAGAAAAGCCTACTTTTCACACTTATAGCATGCTACCATCAGGACACTAGTGAATAAGAACTTCTATAACATTTTACTTGCACAGAAACAACTTGGTAATTTTCAAGAACATTAATAACCTGAGTGAGGACATTTATTCCACACTTGGGGACACACAAAGTAAAATCCTGTGTCTACATCTACAATGTAAAGAGGGAAAAAAAAATCACTGCTTTAAATAAAATTTAAAAAAAATCAGGAAGGAAACATTTTCCCCCTCAACTGCATCTAACAGATGCTTTCATCTTGAGAAAGTTTCTGTCAGAAGGATAGCTAAAAATGCATTAATGCTGAATGCTTCTGCTAACACTCTTAAGTATAACTGTCTAATAAATAAGCATGTGAGTATTCTATCTACTCAACACAGCTTGCAAAAAGAACTGGACTAAAGTATTTAAACATAGCCAACAATATGGCTAAACAATCAACAGATGCTAAGATATTCATGTTAAATTTGAATACTCATCTAAAATCCATTTACCATGTCTTACAATGGATTAAATAAGCTCAAAAAGTGAGATAATGGAGAAATGTGAGACCGTACAGAAACCAGTTTCTTCTTGCTAAGGCCTGCCAGAACAACCAAAAACGCAAACATCTAGGAACAGATCATGTGAATGACTGAATTTGTAACAAGCTCCACTTCCATCTTGGTGATCCTGACATACTATTCTGGAGATGAGGCAAAGACCATTCCATGCACTGAGGAAAGAAATAGATGGAAGTTACCTGGTCTCAGCCTCTACTGAGTAGTCTCCCCAAATCTCTTAGCCATCTTTGTTTTATACTTAAGAGTGCAGAATTTCATGCACAGAAATTATATTTTCAGCTTGCTAGCAGAACACTAAATCCCAACAATCTCTTATGTTTAACAAGTGCAGGCAACAAACTCCAGTGCTTAGGTTGGTTGATGAACTCATGATTATAGTAAAGGCTTTCCACCCTGGTAACTGCAGAAAGAATTAATTGATCTAGTTTATTTTTGGTGCTTTTAACAATTTCACCAGGACATCAACACCAACACCTACCATGGAAGACATAGTTTATGAGCCAGTACTCCATTCTTCCTCAACAGAAACCCTGCCAGAGTCACAGTGCAATGTTTGTTCACTACCCAGGGGGAAGAGCACCACCTAGTGAAGCTTCGACATCATTTCCAGAAACACCTGCAGATTCGTGCTGGCCTCACTCAACCCTGGTATGGCTCATACAAACACATTGCAAGTGACAAAATGATGAAATGCTAAATATTTTCCCTTCAATGCTTCACTTGCCGATTTTCTTTTTCCTTGAACTTACTCCAAGTCTTTAACACTTCTGAGAGCAACCAAGCACCATAAAATGATCTAGCTCAAGAAATACAGGACTCAAAAGAGCAGAATTTCAGTTTGAAGTCAAAAATGTAGTTCGTCAATATGTTTAAATAAATAGATGACAAATCAAAGGAACTTATAAATGCATACACAATCCTGTGTAACATTCTTCCAGACAACGTAAAGTGAGATCTCAGCATTCATCATTGTCTTTGCAACTTGGAAAGACAGAACCAATCTAGACTTACAAGTTCATAGCTATAGGACACCTTATTTTCCATAGCTTAAAATGACAGCTCCTAAACACCAGAATACAGAGTTAGAAAGGACTCCAACTCCAACATCCTGGAATCAAAGCTATCTCTTAATTTCTAGAGAGAAAAAATAAAAAAATAATACATAAAGCAAAAGAATTCCAGAGACAATACAGCTGGTTATGGCCTGCCTGATCAACTGTGTTCCTGAGTTTCTGTTAAAAGGTTCATGTGATGACAGCTAGAGATCCATCAAAACAGATAAATACAAAAATACAAATGAAATTATAGTAATAGATCATCTGCATGCTTTTTTTCTGAATATACATCTGAATGAGACACAAATAACAAACATTACCTGAAGGAGAAGAGCACAGTATATTTAGTAATTAACTGAATATGCACATAAAGATCCAAATTTAATTTTAACATTGGTGGAATTACTGATAAAGAGAAAGTAAGATCAGAACTATTTTCATCCACAATAAACGTAACAAAGTAGTTCAGGTCACAAGAAGAGTTCAGCAATAGAATAGTTGCTCAAACATTGGAAATTCCAGTATTTAAAGAGGACCTACAAGAAAGATGCGAAGAGACTCTTATCAAGGAGTATAGCGACTGATCAAGGATTAAATCTTTTAAAGTAAAAGAGAGAGATTTAGATTATGTATTAGGAAGAAAAGCATTTCTCCTCTTTTTAGGACACCAAACAAATGGTTTAGCCTCATGAGCATTAGCATGGTTCTTCTGATGGATACTGTTTGCTACCCTTAACCTCAGGAACCAGAGCCTTATTCTCCCCCTCCCCTCTATACCCCCCCAGCTTGATTCAGGTAGCACGAAAGACACAATTTGTGAAAAGTACTAAAAAACTTTACCTCTTAGCAACTTGAATGAGATTTGTGGTTGCTTAGTAACTAGGAAAAAAATGGAGACATTTGAAATCTAGTATACTGTGAGCAGCTGGATAGAACTCTTGTTCTCTATAGCTAAAGCAGAATTCCTATGATCATAGTACTTTAGTATCTAATGTAGTACTTTGATAAATTTAGGGTACTCTGTAGAAAATGAACAGTTAAACTTCACAGAATAGCATCAAGTTTAATTATATATAGATTATCTATATTACAGATGACACAGATTTTATTTTAATAAACTACTCTAGCCATAGAGGAATCTCAGCATGGCCCTCTATGATAGCATTAATTCATACAGTAAGTTTTACACTCACTACTAAGAAGTCATCCCATTTTACAATACTGAGTTTATTCTTCAGATCACATTTTTCTTGCCTGTATCATCAAATATGCCAATGTCATGGTACAGCCATGAAATGTTCCACATATTGCACTGCATACAGACAAAAGCATGCCACATGACAAGAACTCTTACCATAAAACACCTTGAGGTTATGTAATTTTGAGGGGGAGATGTTTTGTTTTTATTGAGCTTTGCCATTCTTCTATATTGATACTGATTCTATAATCAAATGCAGTGTATGGCTCCCACTGATGTCAAGAGCTACAGTGAAACTGTACCTGAGGGCAGAATCTAGTTCACAGATTTATATTTCCTACAGTCTGTAATTCAGAGAAGTGTAGGTGTTAAGAAGCCCTAATGTCTTTCTTTTAAAAGGCATTCAGTAAACTGCTTATTCATCCTGATATAAAAGTAGATCAGAAAAAACTATGTTTTTCCAGCAGAATTTAGGGCACTTTGAATAACAGCGCTACAAAATACTTTAGTACTGAGAACAGAATCCCAAAGAGCACGGAAATGCTGATTTATTTCTGTTGCAATGCATGCGCAGGTGGAATGAATTGTATAGACAAATATGTGCAGTTCATTTTTACAGCATGGAAGGAAAGGTACAATACTGTTACATTATATATAGGAGATACTGTTGAGGACTACTACACTTTTATATGCTCACTAAACCAAGCTTTCCATTCATGTTTATGCAATTTTAGTTAATTAGTCTCGATCATATTACAAAAGTAGTCTTTGGTTGGTATAATATTCCTTCCAAAATAATTTCCATGAAGGCTGCAAGCTTTTTGGTTTTTTTTGTTTTTTTTTTTTTTTCTCTACATCAACAATAAATGAAATAGAAAGAGAAAATATGTCTTTGGTCCTTGAAGGAAGAAATTTTCACTTCCAGCTAGATGATCCTTGTACATCTGAACTGCACTGAACTTGATATCTCTTTTTCTGTGGAGCAATCCTTCCTCTCTAGAACTACACATTCTGTTAGCTGAATGGGATTTCCGTAAGACAAAGAAAGAAGAAAAACAGCAGCAGAAACGATGCAGAAGAGCTGACATCTTCAAAATACTCATTTTACCTGAAATGCAATTTTCAGGAACATCTTCTCGCAATACTATGCAGGATGCCCCATCCGTCCCTGGAGGTGTTCAAGGCCAGATTGGATGGGGCCCTGGGCAGCCTGGTCTAGCATTAAATGTGGAGGTTGGTGGCCTTGCATGTTGCGGGGGGGTGGAGATTCATGATCCTTGAGGTCCCTTCCAACCCTGGCCATTCTGTAATTCTGTGAATCTGAGAAGTATGTCAAGGGTATATTTCCATCTGGCCAGGCTTTGGGATCTATTCAGATCTTGCTAAGGTTTTTCAAAATGAAATCACCACATCTTTTGTTTGGACACAACATGATAAACCCTTCACCTGCTGATGTGAATAACACTAAAGAACAACTATACTTCAAATTCCATTAAGAGGTTAGCAAAGACAACCCTAATTAATGAATAGCCCAATAATGGTAAAATAATGGTAAAATACTTGAAAAACAGGCAATGGACTTAAATGGACTGTGATTCTGTGATTCTGTGATTTCTTCTATGGCAAAGGCGGATGAAACATACATTATGATGTCATTTCTCCAGTTTCTAATTCATCAATAGAAGTATCACAGCTTGAAGGAAAAGCTGAAAGCTGGCAGCAGAAGTAAGAAAAAGCAAGAGCAATGCCCTGCTCACCTCAGGAATAAAGAAGCTTCTCAGAGATGCACAAATACATAAACACATTTATATACACATATGCAAATAAGTTGAAAGAGAACCGTAGCAGCATCTGAAGAATGAAGCATTCAAACACAGGTACACATTTACATGAGCACAAAACAGGCCCCAGTTGTAGAAGGCTAAATAACCCACAGATTATAAACTACCCACCACAGTAAGGTACCACATATACTCAGCACAAGTTGGTTTAGCCCTAGAGAAGATGACCAAGAACCACAAAGAAAAAAAAAGAGAGAAGGTCTGATGGCACTTTCTAAAGAAAAACTGAATGCTCACAATACAGACCAACTCCTTATTTTGGGGAGTTCAGCAACAACCTGAAAGGAAAAAACATCTTAAATATGCCATCACAAAACCTGCCATACAATTATTTCTGAACTCCCACAATTTAAACATTTTGAATTCTAATTAAAATATATACATTTGAACTTTTTTCTTATTATCTGAACATATACTTGAACAACTTAACAGGCTGCAACATACAGACATTTAAATATTGCAGGCTGCATTTCTCTCCCATGTTTCAGATTGTTTGTTGTTATTTGTTTTCTGGTGGTGTTTTTTTTTTTTGTTTTTTTTTTTTGTTTTTTATGCCAAGCTCTCATCCCTGACAGTTAAGAAGTTTGTGTGTTATCTAGCAAGACTTTCCTGACTGTTATGATGACTTCATGAGGGGCACCTATTCCTGTTCCTATACCACTTTTTTTGTTTGTTTGTTTAAACCAGCCTGCTTCCCTGCACAAACTTCCAGCAGTTCTCACCCTCCAGATGAAGCTACAGTTCCAAACTCTGGTCCACAGACAGTTCAGCTCTCACATTTCCAACTTCTTCACCCTAATAGCGTACTTCGTTAATAATGATGGGAAGTATTGGAGACATTCCAGGTAATGTTTTGCAAGCTCAACTCTGATGTCTCACTCTTCTGTAGAAAACTGTATTTTCTATTTCACAAAAAAAAAATAACAACTTCTAGATTTTCCACTGCTTTGTTGTGTCACTGTCATGCCTCAGCTTGCCCACTAGTAGCACAGAGAATAACCATATGCATCTGTTACAAAACGTATCTTTTTGCAGAGATATGTTTGAAAAAGATATGTTTACACTGTACTTTGTTATACAGCCACTGTTTAATCCCTTCCCCAACATTTTGCCTAAAAAGTCTTATACTATGTTACACAGACATATTCTGATGACAACTTTATTCTCTTTATTTTTTATTTCTTCATGGTTTCATCTGTCATTTCAATTGTAAACGGACTTCACAAACAAGTTTCTTTTAGCAGCCTTTACAGATTGATTTGAAGAGAGGTTCATGTATTTCATCTGTACCACATGACAACATATAACCTTAAAAAAATCTTGCACTTAGAAAGCATGTTGCAATTCTAAGTAAAAGAAAACAAAACTCATAACTCCAAAACAAACAATTTCTTACTTCGAATTGCGCATTGCTGTCAATAGCATCATTGTTTCCATAGTTACAAATGTAGACTGCTTCAAAGGCAAAACGGAGAGAAACTAAAAATGACAATACACAATCAAAACAGGCACATACAGTTTTCAGAGGCACACATGGGATGGAGAAAGGAAGTAGCATGGTGGCACAATTCTACTGTCAAATACAAAAACACTGCAGTGCTAGTGATCTGAGCACATCAAGTTCAGAACAGTATGAAGTAGTAAACCTCTCACTGCAAAACCACTCGATACATTTCTACACCTAGTGAAAGGATGAGGAGAACAGAAAGCAAGAAAAACATCAGCAGGAATCACCAAAGTATACGGAGCAGGTGTGCCTCTCTCATCTGCAGACCCAGCCACCTGCAGACTCAAGTACAAGTATTTTTAATCGAGTTTCCTTCGGTTGCATTGTTGTTGTTTTTGTATAGTTGTGAGACACTCAATTCCTTTATATCACTGTTATCACAGATGCCAAAACATATGTGCCCTAGCTAGCATTGACAGTAAGCATTCCAGGATGGGATAGAGCATCAGGTGGCACAGCAGGTAAGTACAATGGATAAAAATCTGTATGAAAAGAGTCAAGACCATAAAACAAAATGTAGTCTCACCACATGAAAGGCACTCCACAGAATCTAGTTACTATACTTTCCTTCAGTATCAAATTCCTGCCCCCTACATACCATTTATTTTACTTTAACAGCAACCAACTACTCCAGAATAACATGACAGCATCCTCACGATGTTCACACTGAATAGGGAGGAAAATTCTATTTTTACAGTTGGAATTCCTGAGGTCCATAAATATGGATATATCAAAGTCAATTCCGTAACTAGGAGAATCACACTGAAACCAAAAGCAGCATTCACACTCTGCACTAACTGCAGCAACGTCACTACTCTTTTCAGAAGAAATTGCATATTGTGTGTATATATTCGTTTATTTTTAATTAAATTACGTTTCACATCCTTTAGTCTGCTCTGGCATTTGCATTTACAGCATAGTAGTAACAAACTCTGCAGTTTCCACTGGAAGCAAGATGCAACCATAGGTTGTGACAGCATATTCAGAAATGCTGAGTATCAACGCAATTCTTCTCTCAAAGTGAGTGACAGCACTTAGAAAAATCCCACCTACTACGTCCTTCCTTGATCTCACAGGCTCTAGGGAATACAGTTCTCATAATTTTTTTCTAACAATCTTCTTTAAGTGAACACTTGATAAAAGCCACATGAGAGCATCACATTATATGCAGTCAACACTGAAAGTCATCTCTTGTACAAGCAGAAGACAATGGTTATTAGAAGTTGGTAAAAGAGCATTAGAACACTGTTACAACAACATTTTTAAGGTATCACATCTGATATTCTTGTAGAAACTAAGCATCCCAGAAGACGGTAAATTAAGAAGTACCCTGAGATTACAAGTTTAGCATTTTCAGTACAGGGGTACTGGCATACAACCTTCAACAATTGACACAAAAACAGAACACCTCCTTAGCTTCGTTACAATACTGGAAGAATCAACTGTTACTAGTACTAATCAGCTTTGGCAAAAGCTCTTTTAACACGTGGGGCGGTGAGGAAAGCAGAGAGAGTTCAAGTCTCAATCACAAGAACTCAGATTAGGGCAACCTTACTACTACAAAATAAGACTATCACCTCTCAAATGAAGCTAGCTCAGACAGCAATGTAATGACCATCAACCTTCCAAATTAGAACTCTTAATCCTTTCAGCCTATACTTAACTAAAGAAAGTAAGAACAGATCAGAAAGATAAACAAAGGTTTAGAAGGACCAGCAGTATGTCTAAAATGAGGTTCTTCAAAAAGACAACTCCTACTTATTTAATTATCTGTGGCACACAGAAGATGAAACAGGATAAATTAAGCTCTGAAACTAGGGAAAACTGCACATTATAAACCTCAATTACATTTGAAGTATTGTCTTTAAGACTTAACTTCCAGCCCTAAATTAATGTTGCTGAAATCTAAGATTCCTGTATGAGCAGAGAGCAAGCATTCTACTGTCTTATGTCTTTTAAGTGCTGACTGAAATGGACTCTGTTGGAGGGAAAGTAAAAGCAGGAGTTTTAAATTTTTCATGTTGGCCTCAGGCTACTGGCAGAAAAAAAAAATCAGGACTTTTTCCAAGGTATGTCAGTATTAATGATGTGTCACATGTCATTACTTTATAATTAGGCTGATAGCCAAAAAGAATAATGCAACTGACATTCTATTAAAATAAAAAGTATTCCCCAAGGCATAAAAGCACTGACATACAAGCATCTTAAAAGTCAGGGTAAAAATGATATAAGGAGCTATTTATGTTTGTTACTACCCCTTCTATCATAGAGTCAAATAAGCATTCAGAATTAGATGTGCACAGAATATTTAATTCAAAAATTCAGCATAAAATATATTTCATTTCTGAAAGCAGAATGTAATGAAGCTCTTCTTTCTCTGCGAATACAGGCTACTGTAATACACTGTCTACACTTAATATTCTATTCTGCATTTCAATAACCTGTGTTTCTTCAGTCTGCCAGATGAGTAACTAATCACAAACCAAAAGACATTTTAAAAAAATAAAAACCAACAAAAAACAAGCCTACATGTCAACACTTTTCTATGTACATAAAGTGCAATAATGACTCTATAAGTATTTAAAGCTTTGAACCGTTAATCTGCAAACAGCAAAATGTCATTCTGTAAAGAAGGGTCTTTACATTTTCTATAAAATACGCCTGACAGAATGAGGATTTAGGAAACCCAGGTCTGAAACTACACGTAGCTTAGGTTGTATTTATTTCAGATAGTGTCTGGAAGTTAGACTAAAAGAATTACCAAAACTACAAAGTCATGTCTTATAGCCAACGGCATTGTCTTCATTTATCATGGCCAAATTTCAGTTCTTCATTATCACAAAAAGAGAGATATCTCACCTAGTTCTTGCAGACACACGTATCACAAAACTTGTGCTAATCCCTGTGTTGATGCTATATAACCTACAGCAAGAAAATATTCCAGTGTTTGTGTATTTCAGTTGTGTTAGTCAAAATACAAGGCTTCAAATTCAGTTTCCTTCTGAAGCCAGCCAACAGTACTTTTATTTTTTTTCTTTTCTAACAACTATTAATATTTTTTCAGTTGGCCCAGAAGAAGTCCTTCATGAAGCCGGCAAATTTAGTTCTTTGTTCACTCTGCACAACGCTTTCATTTCCAACACTGACAGACAGAAGTATTGTGTTTCCTAATGTATTACAAGGAATCCCATGATTTAGCTGTTGCTATTAAAGAATGATATTCAGAGATTATGTTCTGAAGTGAAATGACTTCTACCTATCTTTCTCTTACACTCTAGACAGAACTTATAAAACATTCACCTACACCAATATCTTACTGCAGAAAAAGGTAGGTGATTTTTGACAAGGTTATCTATTATTTTGTCGCCTATTCCTTAAGTTCTGCCAAAGGAAGGACTACTTAAGTTTATACTCTTTGTACGCTAACCATCTTAAATGACCCTTCTGATTTACTATGCCAAAATAATACGTTGAAGTGTATTAAAATAAATATGGCAGATAATACTGCAGAAGGTCAGTATTTGTGAAAGTTTAATACTCAGTACACCACTTGCACTTTAACATCAAGAGAATAACCACTATCATACTGGACACAAATTGATACAATCCCCACGCCTTTGATTTACTGAAAAGATATTTGACACTGAGTGACTACATGAGGCTTTATGTCCTATTTCCACTCCTCATTTTCAAGTTTTCCCTGCATCACCAACATTTTGGTCACTTGCCTCAGAACTTTCCTTTTAATCTGGAGGCTGCTCAGGGGCAGTGTTAAATTGTGGCATAAGATAAGACTAAATACAATGGATTATAAGCTCAGCCTGCTACTCAGACATACACACCACTGGAGAAGAAAACAGTTTCTCTGTTTTTTCCCCCACTAACTACTAAATAGGCACTTTTTCAGCATAGAGGTACATGACAAATATGAAAAGATGCTGTTCGGAAAGATCAGAAGCCTATAAAGGACAATAAGCTTTGCTTTATTGCTTTATATCTGCACAGCACATTTTTTACATATAAATTCATGCACATTATTTCATTCTGAAACACACTTGTCAAGTTACTGGTAAGGTTCTCTGTATTTTTTCCAGATGTCTATTCTTACACATGTATACTGAGATTAAGTTCATAAATCTCATTTGTGTAAAAAGAAGCCTAATTTTCCAAAATGGCAAACCATGGAAAATACCACTGAAACTCACTGAAATCAGCAACGTATTTAAAAATAAGAATGAAAAAATAAAGTATGTACCAGTCTTCATTTTGCAACTGCTTTTATAATTTCTGGGGAAAAAACACCACAGTTACTGGCAATACCTCAGTTCACCTCAAAAACTTATCTGAATACATGTCAGATATTTTCTATTACAGTTAAATTGGAAAAAGAAAAGTCGAGGGTGCTAAGAAAAAAATATTGATTTTTCCACCTGGTAGAAATAACCACAAACAAGTTAGAAAGCACTGCATTCTAGGAATAAACAAGTAGTTGTGTAATTACATATTTCAGTTTGCAAGAACAGCTATTCTTCTGCATTAAGATGTGTCATTCTCCCAGTGAATAAAAAAAATTATGATAATAAACACAATTGTCAAGTTTAAAATAAAGAAAAATAATAATGTATCAATCCATCACAAAATCCCCAAGCAACTACTTTAACAAAAATGAAAGTGTGGAGGCTATATAAACCAGAATGTTGGAGCTCAGAATCTGGAAATTTGTGTATTGATGGCATTAGAATAACTACATTAGATATGCTTTCCAGAAAGAATCCCCAGAGCGTAAATTTGTGTTGTCATGTTGTGTTTTGTTTCAATTTTTCTGGTTTTATGTTCTGGTGATTGCAGGTAAGTATAACACGTGCATTCGTTTTACGATAGATTTTGCGAGTGAACACTTGAACCCACAACATTTTCCAGACTCTGACACATCACCATCATCACATGCCATATGTTTCAATGCATAAAATGAAGTAAATACGTGAAGATTTCAAATTCTAAACTGTTTCTGAATGTGATGCAAAGTTGAGGCACATATATTTTGCTATTCAAAACAAGAAATCTAGTCACTTCATAAAAAAGAGTCGCTAGCAGTTCCTGAGATATAGATCTAGTTCTCACAAGCCATTTGATCTGCCTTACGTAGCATAAACGTCAGCAGCCAAAACATTCCAAATTCATATCAGGTGACCACATCCTTAAATCACACTGCTCCATTCATGGCAAAGCACAGCAGTAGCTTCTCTTCAGGAAGACGGAGAGAAACAGTAAAAAGAATGGTCTTACTTGCTAAGCAAGAGAGTCAAGGACATCACCATTTCCTGAAGCACCTTCTTCAGATTTCAAAAAACAAAGCTTACCTTTCTGTACACCAGCATGTTTGGGGATTCATCAGCCACCCCATTGCTGCTTTGCCCATAATTATTTCCTTGTGCCATGTCCCACAGATTTGATCCGCTTTTGGTACACTGTAAAAGGTACAAGTGGTCTCAGTAAGACACTTCCTCAGGTCTCCTTCCCTCCTTGATGATTAATGGACGTGACTTTATACCAAGATGTTATTAGATTCAGTGTATGCTCTGAACTTTGCTACAGATATTTACATCGAAGCTAATTCACCATTTATTGTCATTACTCTCTTTTGCCTGTAAATAATGAATGTAACATGTTAATCTAATTCGGACATTAATGAATTGTTACTCCAAATAGTTCCCTGACATCTCACTAACCACCTCATCACGAGGAGCCTCTCCCCACACACTCCCTCCTGAGCTGCACTTCCAACCAGGGATGCTCAGCACTCTCCCGACCACCGTTTGGGGGGGGACTGACTGGGCCCACGACTTCGTGTTCAGCTCTGCCCTAATCTCACGGCTCGAACAAAAGCAACTTCCACAACCCACAAACACACGGCGAGAAGAACAGCCTCCTTAAAAACTTCTCTTGGCATCAAACAAGAAACACGACAGAACGCGCTCCCGCTTGCTTTCACCTACTTTCCTCGTAGTTCACCGCAAAGCCTCGTCTGAGCCGCCAGCCCCGGCTCCTCCCGCCCTCCCCAACCCCCCCCCCCACGCTCACCCGGGAGCCGCACTGAGCGCTCAGCTCCTGCTGTAGCTCCGGCTTTGCACGCAGGTGTAAGAATGTGCTCCATCTACAGACGGCACCGGAGGCTGCGGAGAGCGGGGCGGACTAAGCTCTGCCCCAAACATCTCCCTCCGGAGCCCCCTCGAACCCCTCCCCAGACCTCCCGATGGGGGCTGAGCCGCATCTCGCCCTCGGCACGCCCCGCCCGGCGCCTGCCCCGCCGTGCCCGCACCTCCCGGCAGTAAATGGCCGGGGGAGCCCTGCGGGCAGAGCGGCGCGGCGCTGTCAGTACCGCGGACAGCGGCAGCGGCGCCGGGGAGGTCTCGGCACGGCCGCGGGGAGGGCGCGGGGCTCGGTTACCTCCCGGGCCAAGGTCAGTGCGGGGTGGCCGCGGCTCCTCGGCTCCTCCTGCCGCTGCTCCTGGCGCGCCCGGCGCTGGGGGTGTCAGCCGGCGGCGGGCGGAGGGACGCGGCGATCGCTCATCACACACACGCGCGCACGCACACACGCTGCGGCTGCGGCTCTCCCCGCTCTGGCGGAGCGGCGGCAGCTCAGCGCCCGCCCCGCAATGGAGCGGCCGTCACGTGGGGAACGGGCACGTCAAAGGTGCTGCTGTGCTGTGCTGCGCTGCCGCCGCCGCTCCGCCACGCAGCGGCCCAGCGCCGAAACCCGCGGCCGAGAAACTACAGCTGTCCGCGGATCTGGCGGTAGCCCCCGTAAATGAGATCAGACGCCCGAGGGCTGGGCAGGAAGAGAAATGCGGGCTAGCGAAGGAAAGAGAGAAGTCAGTGGTGAAAGACTAAGGGGAAGCATATGTCACCTGTCTCCTTCTTACACATTTCCCGACAGTAACAGGGATCTATCTGCCCGTTCCTCTGCCTGGGCGCTTCCGTATTTTTTCAGGATGATCTGGGGAGAACTCGTGCCCTGTTGGCACTGCAGACCTCTGAGCAGCAGGGGAGCAGAGAGCGAGTCTGTTCCAGCCAGCGGGAAGGAGTCCCGAGGACACTTCAGGACACCGTCAGGGCTGCTTTGCTGTATGCAGGCAACTGCCTGATTTGCAAAGGCATAGAGCTGACCACGATAAAATAAAAAATAAGGTCTCTTAAGTCATGCTCTCTCACCACACGGATTAGAATGCTTTCATTTTCCAAAAGCACTGAAATGCCTCACACTCAACATCCACAAGAACAGGAGATACCTAACTGGTTAGCTTTGGGATGTTCCCATTTGAAAGCGTCCTTTCTGGAAACATAAGCTCTTACTACAAGGATGATCTTGCAAAAAAAAAGGAGTCACATTATGTTTGCACTTCACCTTGTGGATTATGCACTGCTAGAAGTGCACAATTTAAGCACAGAGATTCCTATACATACTGCATATTCCATTTTTTCTGCCTTTCTCCCATCTCAAAGACATTAATGACATCCTGCTAGAAATCATTAGGACCTACTGTTAGCTACTAACTCCTCTTCCAAAACTTTGCAAATATCTTGAAGTCCTTTCGAAAGTGAATGTGACAAGCTAAGGCATCAATAGTGAGTCACAGTGGCCATTGCACAGTAAAGGAGACAGGACAGGGTTGATTTGGACTTCCTAGAAAGCTGAGGAAAGAAAGAATTAAAAATAGCACTGTAAAAAACACTGGAGTAGAGAGCAGACCTTAAGCATGAATACGAATGTTCTTCAGGGAAAGCAGAAGTAAAAGCTGAGATGACCTAACAAAGTAATTTCCCTAGCTTCAGCACACACTTCCTAAGCAAGCAGCACTGCAGTGGCTCAGAAATGTACTGACAGTCAAGGGAAATATCTTCCAAGATATGTCAAGAATAGAAGAACAGTTGTATTGCAGTAAAATAAGCTTATATTCTTATTTATCCAGCTGTTGATCAAACTTCTCTTTCAGGGTAAAAACAAAAACTGCATAAAATTTATTTCAAAATTTGAAGAGGAGGAAAAATCACAAAAAATGTTGATCATGCACATGTTCCTTCCATTTACTTGGCCAGCCAATGCTCAGTATAGAATTTGTGTTAAAGAATGTGAAAAAAGAATCATAAGCAAGTTTCCAATAAAGTCTCATGCTTGTTTTCTTACTCTGCCTGATCTAATTATAAATCCAAGTGAAAAAATACTACAGAAAACAAAATTATTTTGTACTGGAATTCTTGGACTACATACATAAAGATGTTACAAGATGTTTCTAATCTACCTATTCGCAAACAAGATTTTGGCAAGGATTCTGTCTTTGAAAAACTCCCCAAAGCTGACTAACTTCGGCAATGCATTTTCAAGCTTTTATTTTCTGGGAATCTCTTAAAAAAAAAAAATAAATAAAGGTAGGGGTATCCCAAGTTGAGTTAGAATTTTGGCTATACTGCCTCCAATCATGCTTTTTCTTCTAACATTGATTAATTTCACAAATAAATGAAAACATCATACTAGTTGGGCAAAGCTTAGATATTTTCTTTGAAAATAGTTAATTACCATAAATCAAGTTCTAAAGTAAATTTGTTCAAATATGCTGACAGAGCAACAATCTAGACCTACTGAAGCCAGTATGTTTGCCCATTAACATTAAAAGGAACAATATTTCACAGTCTTTAATCTTGTCCTTGAAAATAAAATTCAGTCTATAATCACTACTATATATCTTTTAACTACAGACTTGCTATACTGAAACATATCAAGAAAGTCTTCACTTCACCAGTTTGTCCATTGTCAAAAATGGAAAAGAAGCTCTGATCTCCAAGAGGGCTAAACAAAAGAGAAAACCAGAAACAACCTAACAAAATTTCTGTCTGCCACTATTTTGTGATGAAACAGACCCTGGAGTGGACTGTTTCATAAGTGCAAGTAAAAAGAAATTAATTTCTTTTAAAAATACGTAACTGATATAATTTCATCCTAACAGTTGGATATGCTTGTTCAGTAGCCTATAAGGGGCTTTATAATTCATAAATTACTTATGTATCTTGTCACATTGAGAGTCATCACTCATTTCATATACAATCAGCATTAGCATCCTCAGAAAGCACGGTCTGCCAGAAGAGGAATGTCTTGTTTCAAAATGCAAAGCAAAACTACTCATTAATAAAACAATGATGATGGGAAAGGCTGCCAAGGGGCAGCTTTATCTAACAAGGCAATAAAGTACACATGATTTAGCAAGGTGGTGACTACATTTTCTGTGTTTAGTTGGCATTGTCAATACAACTCAAGTATTCTGATAACATCATAAGCACATGGTACACATAACACAGGCATTTTTAAGTCAAAACATTATGTCAGGATGTTTTTTCCTATCTGGATTTAAAATAGATCAGGAATGTTTATCTCTGTTATACTGACCAATGCTGTAGCATTACATCAGTATGCTGTCTATATCCATCAATTATCTCATTTTATACCTATACTGAATGTTCTTTGGAATAGATGATGTGCAAACTCTTAGAACAGTATGATCTAGTTCTATGATGAAGTCTTGAAAACGCAACTGCATTATAAACAATCACATTTGAATATACTAAACTAACAGAAACCTTTCATCTAGGCTCTAAACCCTAAATACTCACTTGAGTTGTTCTGTGCTACTTTAAAGTATAAAATCCAAGGGTTTTTTTCCTGCTAGCATAGTTAAGCACAAAGACAGTCCTTCTAGTTCAGTCAAACAGATATTTATGATCCTACAGACCTGCAAATGTTTAAGTGCCAGGCTCTGAATTGGTAGCTAGAGAGTCCAGAACAAATCCACAGCCTTTCTGTGGAAGTTTGGAACACCTACTCCTTCAAAAATGAATGGCAATCAAACCATTTAGTGTAGGCCATCAAATGCCATTCAAATTATTACAAGTTACAGTATGTATTTGATAGAAATGTACCTTGGACTGACGTGACAAATTTCACTATTTCCTTTGTGAAACTTATTTTTAAGCCATGGGCATCTGGTTTGCCACCCTCAGTCAAGTTTCATTACTTTCATCAATTTGTGATGCAGAAGATCGAACTATGCATTCATTTTATTAGAGCAAGGGGTCACAAAACATGGAAGAGAGGATCTTTAAAATTAGAGAGTAAAAAGTAACTAAATAGCACTATATTTAATGGAAAAAAAATTTAACCAATAAAACAGAGCAACAAAAATATGCTAGGTTATGGCCACGCATAATCTCACATGATGGGGAAATTATTAGGAATAAGGAAATCCCACATCCTCATTAGTATGATATATACACACTACATACATTATGCATAGCAGGATATGAAACTTAAATGCAGCTAACAATCTCCTGAAGATGTTGGCTACAACCGTCATAGATAACCACAGCTACATAGATTTTGATATCAAAGTGGCATCCACCTCATTCACCCATGGAAATTCACCAGCTTCTACAGACAAAGCAGGGCATCTTCAAGTAGTTGTAGCCTTGGCAATTAAACCAGTTCTAATTACATCCAAAAGAGGGCAGTCTTTCTCAGTTAAAGAGAAAGAGGTTACATTAGATCTCTGATATGCAACAAGCACTCATGAACATTAATTTTCCTTTCAAACAAATAACTATCACAACCAGCTATACACCCTTATTTCCTCGAATAGTGAGAATGTTCACAGAAATAATAAATACTACACTATACTCCTTGAAAATTGCCCAGAACATTCAAGATTAATTACTCTTTAATTACTCTTCTTACTCTTAAGTCTAAATCATCAACTTGGAAAATCAGTTTAGCATGTGGGAATAGAACCAACACCCAGGAAAGAAAAAGATTTTTTGTTTTAGTCAAGTTAGCATTTTATGCCAGCATCCTCTCTTACTTTAGTAAGATTGAGAATCCTGCTCTTTCAAATCCTAAAACAGCCCTGAGAAATTTTTTCATTTTGTGACAACATTGATGGAATGAACCTAGAGATTGTGAAAGGGACACTTGGTCTATACTTCACATAAAATATTTTAAATAACAGTCTATTGTTTTCAAGCATCTTTTATTACTTGCTGCTTATGACACTCTCCTGGGTGGCAAAAGAAATGAGAGATTTATAGGCTAATATCCACATCTTCAGAAATGCTGCATATCTCACATAGCAGTGTCCTAACTACTGAGCAACTTAAATGAAGTAAGAAAACATAATCAGAGGATCATATAATGGCTTAGGCTGGAAGGGACCACAAAGATCATCTAGTGGCCATGATTTTTATAAGTTTTGCTATAGCTGTCATTCTTTCAGGCCAAGCCACTAGTTGAATTCAAGCTGGCTCTAGTTTCAGGTTAAAAACAAACAACAATCAGTCTTTGGGATTTGGCTTAGAGCTTTTGTTGTTGTTTTTGTGGCTTAAAAAAAAAAAAAAAAGACTCGAAGTGTGAAACTAGCTTTATCCCTTTACTCAAGAAAATCTCTCAGGCCTGATTTATGAGACTGTATTTGTTCAGATCAAAATACAATAAGCCCCTTATTAAGGATTAATTAGAAATAAATCACTGATTTAGAATCCTTTTAAAATTCTTTGGCATAAAAGGACTAGAGAAAGGAGGACTCAGAAACACTGCATAGGAAAGGAGAAAAGTGCATCATGTATGAGAATGCCATGGTTACAGACCAGAACAGATTAATTGTTGAAAGGCATCATAAGGGAATTATCAGGAGTCACCAGGAACTAGATAGAGGAATAGTCTGCGTAGCAAAGAACTGAGCTGATAGAGATTAATTTAAGAAGTTAATGAGGAGATGTAAGGGAAAACTGAGAAATTTTGAAAAATAAAATTTGTTCCTTACTCCACCAAGGGCTCCTCTCCTGTTTACACCAAAATAACTTCTAGAATAGGTAAGTGCTGAAACACTCTGTGTTTTGGGGAGCGGTTATTTATTTGCTTGTTTACCAGTTGCCCAAAGTGGTTTCTTCTACAAAAAAAAACTTTCTCCAATATACTTTCCCAGCCATAAGCCAAGTTTCCACATATCACAAAAATAATAAAAAACTGAGGCAGCTATCCAACTATCCAGTAAGTGGTAGCACCACACCACCACCATAGGTTCCCTGCAATTGCCAAATTCAGCTCCACAGGCAGCTACTGGAATTCCCTTCTCTGCTAAATCCTTCCAGCAACCAGGAGTGATGTGACTTAATCTAATTAATTCACTGAACTGAATGCACTGGAGGAAAAAAAAAAAAAAAAAAAAAAAGAGCTCAGCATTTTAAAAAGCTTTGTTTATCATATTCCTTCCTTCCCCTGCATTTCATTTCAAAATTCCCCCTATCATTCACAAATCCCCTGCCTTACATCCACAAATAATTTAATCAAACAGCCTCTGCCCCCCAAGGTCATTTTGTTTTTCTAAAGGTTTAAATCAACTTGAGTCTATTTGCCGACTGTGCATCACAAACTGAGCCAGTCTTTATTCACTTATACACACAAAAAAATATACTAATATCCTCACAAAAAGAACTGAAGTTTTCATTCTTTTAAAGTTCTATATAGCATTCAGACTGAAATGAGAGCTTTTTTTTTAATTAAATTATCCAGAACCCCAAGAGTCTGAAAAACACAAGAAAGCATGCAAGCAGGTGTCTGTGTCATATGAAGATTTCTATATTTTAAATGAATATAATAAACCATAAACTAAGGCATTTTAAGGCCTTTTTTAGAGTTGCTTTTTTTTTCCCCAAACCATAGTATGAATTTAAGACTTTTCCAGAACCCACTCCACATCACAAAGATTTTCCCTTCAGGTTACGTGATTATTAGCTGACATTCAACTTTAATATATTTCCTCAAATATTAAAGGAAACTGCCTTAAAACCTGAGACCACAGCTCTGAGAATATTCTACACTTTAAAATAATTGGCTGACAAAGAAAATTGTATTTGTGAAAACACCTTGTCTATATTTTCACTAAAATGATCATGAAAGTTAGGGAAAGAGTTCAGAAAACAATAAACATGTAAGTTCAAAGCATTCAGGCTACAACAGTATGGATAGCAAAGAAAACTCTTATAAAAAATATTGATATGCCAAAATTTGCCTCAGCTTTCAGCAGGCAGGGGGCAATGAGTGAAATACACTTCTTTATTTACAATACACTGTAGTATCAAGGCATTTTGCAAGCAAAGTCATCCTGACTGAAGCTCTTAGCCTGAATAACAAGGCAGTGAGGTAAAAGAAGAGGGAGAAGGGAATAAACAGATGCAAGAAATAGGGAAAAAAATGATTTTATTTACTCTTTCCAAAATGCTGGCATGTCTACCTTTATTACAATGCACAGTACCATTCTCTAGTTAAACAAGTATATATATAGTTGGCTTTCTCACTGTCTTCTACTTCAGTACTGGCAGACAGTGAAGCCTGATATTTTATCATAAGATAAAACATTTAACCTAAAAAGAATGATACCCCCATCCCCCTTATTTTGTTGCAAAAGAAGGGAAACAGAAAGGAGCAGTAAACTACGAGTAATGAAAGTAGAATTTTGGTGCACCTAAATAGGGAACTAACATTTTACACAAGGGCATCAGGCATCCACATGAGATTTTCAGAAGTTTTACTATGCACTGGGGGAGAAAAAGATGTTTAGTCACAGGACTTTGGTAACGGATGAGAAAGAGGTGGAGAGAAGTGAATAAAGAGGTCATGATAGTCAAAGCAGGAAGGCAGCATGAATACAGTCAGACAGAAAAATGTTTCCCAGTGGGAGAGGACAGTACTACTTATTTAATAAGGAAGCAGACTGAAATCAGACTCCAGAATCACAATGACTCTGTATGCTAAATGAAAATTGTGCAGCTGTCAACGATGAAGGAAGAAGATGGGCTAGGATGTAAAAAAGGAAGCAAGGATAATTCAGAAAGCAAGGATTAATCCCATTTTCTCTGCAAACTGATTAGATTATCAGGAAAAAATTAAGGAAAAGGAAAGTAAATCCAAGGATATAAAGGAAAAATAAGCTGAGCACTACAGAAAAGAAGAAAAATCATCCAACCCTATAACAAACAAAGAATTAATGATAGGAAAAGAAAAAGTTCTGGGATTCACAGCAAACTGAAATACTTCAGGCACTGGACCAAAAAAAAAAAAATGTTACAGAGGGAACAAAAAAGGAAAGGAAAGAAAGTGAAAGTGTCCGTTCTTACTAGGCAAGGACAGACTGTCTTTAAAATTAATTGGTGCTATCTACTTCCTGTCTACAAATAGGGAACAAAAAAAATTAAAAATCACTAATTTATTAGTCTGAGCTACAATAGTTCTCAGGGATTTTTCTAAGGACACCTGACACAAAAAGCTATAATAGGTAATATGCAAAAAAAAAAAAAAGGAAGAAAACTTTTACATGACAGAGAGAATTAAAATGTCCAGCCATGAACTCATAGCAGCATGCATATTTTCTTCTATAATTTCCCCTCCTCTCTCCTATACAGCATTTGTTTGTCTGACAAAGCTACAGAATGCTAAAGCAAAGGTTATTTTGCGTGTTTGGCATAACAGTACTACTTGTTCTACATCCACAACTATGGCTACATAATATATACAGTGGCTAATTTTATGTCATTGCAAACAGTTATACCTAGCACACATTAATCACAGAAAGTGGCTTCACATTGGCTAAGATTGTTTCAGATAATTTAATAGAGGAAGCACAAACAGAAGTGAAATCCGGCTGTAGCTCAGCTAGTTCACCTCAAACCAAAAGCACACCTAGTGAAAAAGCTGAATTCAAGTAACTGCCGTTGGCATGCAACAGATATTCAGAAGTAAGCAATGGTTAGGACTGCAAATTCAGACATGTCAACTGAAAAGAATTTTTGTGTTTCATTGCTTGGCTCCTTGCAGGTGACTTGTGTGTCCATCTTAGCGTTTCACATCTCCTAAGTAATATTTTTTGTTCTCCTAAAACATTCAACTCCGCAAGCACATTCAGAGAAAAACAACCTTGAAATGTGAAACCAACCTTGCAATCTAAACTGATAACATCTAGCAAAGTAACAGTCACTTTCAAAGTTGGATTAATTTTGCATGAGACATATCTAGGAAGCAAACTGCAGATGGAATTGTATGTATATGCCCCTACCTAATCATTTTATTTAGTAATTAAATGTCACTTTAGTTTGATGAACTACATTCTGGTAGAGTGCTGCTAGCATCACAAATGCCTACACTGCCAGTCATAGTACAGCTTCCAATTACTTGTCCCTCCCAACTTATCCATAAGGATATGCACAATATCTCCATAACTCATATCCCCACACCTGTGACAGGTGAAAGTCACATTCATTAATACAAGCAGGAAAAGAACAAAGTCATGAGCTTGGATCACTGATGGGCAATTTAGCAGTAGCAGTCCTAAATGTTACCAGGTAATAATGCTGTCATCACAGGATGGTAGGGCAGCACCTCTCCATTCTGGCCTCTTACCATTTCACTCCCCAGAACTTGAATAATGTTACCTCCATAACCTCACTATGCCAGCAATTCAGAGGGAAATAAATACATTTCTTCTTGTACACAACTATAATTTATTTTCTGCTTCTAATAGTCTACATAAACATTAAAAAACTGACATCCAGTAGTTCAGTCTGCCGGTACCCAGAAGGCAGCTGCTCTGAAGCATGTGTCAAAGTAGTCAAACTTACACTGCAGTTTTTATTCTGGATAGAAGACCTCTGGAAGACCTACAGCTCCAGATAAGTCATTCCTAAGGTCTGCAGGAAACCTTAGTAAAATAACAGAGAAGCCCTCTTCACAGGTCCTCAAACCATCACTGTTTCAAAGCCCAAATGCAAGAATGCTGTCTCCATACTCAGAGATATCAAATAACTTCATCCTTCAACATGAGGAAGTGAGTGTGGTGAAGTTTCAGAACTCCTGTCTTCTCTGCAATATTATAATTGACTTATTTTTATAGAGCAAGTCATGTAGCTATAAATCTTTCTAAACCAATCTTCTAGAAAAAAAAAGAATTACAGGAAAAAACAGCACTATAATTAAGAAGCAGAAAATCAGATACAACTTTAGAAACTTCAAATAGGGTACTTTAAAGGTGATATCTTTTCCCCTTAAAAAAAATTTAAAAAATTAAATCCAACATTCATTTTCAAACAAAAGATTGAATGTAGTCACAATTGTCAGAGAAACACCTCCAGTATAGAACCTGGAGGGCTTTAACTCCACATCATGATTCCGGCAGCATGATTCACTTCTGGGTTGCTGAGAAACTACCCTCTTCGTTTTTTTTGTGGGTTGTTTTCTCTTGTTAGGAAAACATAGGCTTCCAATATGAGGCGTAACTGACCTGGAAAAGCTCATTTCTTGTATAGTGAATTCAAAGTCCAACCTGCTCAGTGGGGCCTGAATTTCACCCTTCAGCCACAGTGTTCCAACAGAGACAGAAAAAGAAAAGGACTGTCGCTGCCCATCTTTCTTCCTCTAAATCCTGCATTTTTTTTTTTTTTTTTAATACTTCACATAAAAGTATACTAAGCCAACTACATCAGAAACATTGCAAAGAAAAGTGCATAATAATACAGTGTGCCCATCCAGCAGGCATTTTGCCTGTTTGTTTTTATTACTAAACTTCATACATGGAGGAGAGTTAGGAGAGAAGCTAAAGAGATAAAGACATTTACTTACATGACAATCTGACTGTTTTTTCTCTTTTACTAAGTTTGCCCTGGATCACATACCACAAGCAATGTATTCAATGTCAAAATACTCCATATTCCACAAACATTAAAGGCAGAAGAAAAGAAAGTCAGATAAAGTAGGCTATTTGTCTGCCAAAGATGTAATCACATTAAAAACCTACCTTTAAATTTTTTTTTTTTTTAAAGCATACTGCTTGTTTTTATTTGTATTTCCATTGGTACTTCTTTGAAAAATTAGAAATCGACATGCTATTCATGCAATTCTAAACTTTCATTTTTCCTCTATAAATGAATATAGAGAAAAAGGCCAAAACTATCAGGCTAGGATTAGGGTATGAAAACAATCAAGGCTACCATTATACCTGCATATGTAGCTCAGTCAGTGTACAGTAAATAAATACATAAATAGCTTTCCAAATTCTTTTGACCTACTTCAGATGATGAAAAGCCTGGAGCTCTATTATTTGCTGTCTTACATTTTAGCTTCATTTAAATTGAAGCAAATAATCTGAAAGTGCATTCAGATATTCATATTACATTCAATAGCCACTACTTGAAATTAATTACCAGTGTTTAAGTTGGGGACTTCTGCCAAACCAGCCAACTCCCTGGTCTGCTCAACCAGGCAGGAACACAGGAACATTCAAAATATCAGCACTGGGCCCAGTGCAAGACAAACCTACTTAAAGCACAGAAAAAACACAGAAACCATTTTCAGGACAACCACAAATCCCAGGCATTTATAACAGGATGCCTGCAGAGCTCAAACAGACCCAATACTTCCACAATTTCCAAATTCCTTTTTCCATGGCAAAGTACTCCAAAATTGCAGTTACTTGGTATAATGCCATAATGGGATGATAATTGCAGGCTGGCAAAGTCTTTGACTACAACAAATGAGAACAAGACCAAATACAGCAGCCATGGATACAGAAATGAAGAAAAAGAGCTGATTACCTTTGGATAGCTCAGGTAGGCAGGGACCTCCAGCAAAAGATGCCCACACCTCTACTTCCAACCCTTAAATGAGATGTGGGAAGGGGTAGATCCTGGCTCCACCTCTTCTGGTCACTCAAAGGCATTGCATGCACCTGAGTTCCCCTGGGCTGGCCCTGCCTTCCCACCAGGTGCTCAATCACTGGCTCAGGAGCATTTCCACTAAAGGAGCACTGAAGCACACTAAAAGGGAAAAAAAAAAAAAAAAATTAAAAATTTTTGAAAAATCAAAGCTTCAGCATTTATACAGATGTTTATATCTGAGGACATCCATCTTTCAAAAATACCTGGTCAGGTATTCCTAGGATCACGTAAGTATGTTTTGCATGAGAGAGAGAGAGAAACTATGAAGAAGGAAATCATTGGTCAAAGATCCAAATGAATACAGGAAAACATGACCAGTTTTAAACAGAAAATATATTACTTCTGAAACCAATAATTGCATTTGCTTTGTATTTTCAGACGTGAAAAATACAAGGCTTTCACACACTCCAAAAGCAAAGTGGACCTGACTTTTCTGTAGGCTGTCAGGAAAATACTACTTCTAGAGGAAATGATGATAGTTTTTCAGGAATTAGTGTTCAATAAAAAACTTATCATAGGATTGGTGAACTAACTTCGACGATTCAAATCTCTGTCATAGTCACCCTTTTAGAGCTCAGCAACCACACTCTTATTTTATTGAGCTGTGAAATTGCGTTTCCATGGGAAATGAAAGAGTCCACTCTACTTCTTACTAGAAGTAGATACTAGCCCACGCTGTCCATCTCAAGGCATTACAAGAGAGCAGTGATTACCACATATCAAAACCGTTCCTGGAAACTCACTGAATATTGAATCATTAGACAGTTCTGAAACATGTCTTCCAGCCTTGGTAAGTTTCCTAACACAGACACAGCCTTAGGGCCTAAATTGGCTACTATTCACATATCACATGTTGTGATATCAGTACAAAAGTAACAAGGTATAAGATAACAGCTTCTTTATTTATTTTTGTTACTGTGAATATTCTACTTAAAATTATTTTCAGACTATCATATTGAAGACATGTTAAAGATGTGTGACTCCTTTCCACTGCTTTATAAAACCTGGGGGGAGAAATAAGCTGAACAAGAACAGTTTGTGAAAATAACACATCCAGTACCAAAAAAAAAAAAAAAAAAAAATCACAGGCAGAGGCAAGAGCTATGCACTTACAGTATTTGTGCTAAGCATGTTATTTTATTTCATTTCCAAATTTAGGCAGATATCCCTCCTACTGGTTGTATGGCAAGCACCGCGATATTGAGAAGTTCTGGGCTCTCGAAGCATACGTGCACAATGTCTTGTAAAAACAGTTCTCATTTGTTCTTGTTGTTTCCATTAATTCAGAACCAGATCTGTTTTGGTTTAAATCTAACGTGCTAGCAAACCTCTGAAATTCAGAGCATAGTAAGGACTTGCCAAGGTAAAATATGTAGCACTAAGATGATGCGTATGCTTGAATGAACAAGCATACAAAAGGCTGAGTTAAAGCTGGCTAACACTTCTCTTAAACATTGCTGAAGTTGTTTAGAACTCTGTCAAAACTGCTGGGCTAATTTCCACAAAAGGCATTGATCCTAGACTGAAATTTTCTGAAGTCTTCAGCAAGATGGTGAAAGGGTGCCATGAACAGGCATTTCCCTACTTTTGTTTTGTACGGTTAAAAACCAAGCTGGAGGCCAGATTCTACATTTTGAACTGCTGTCTTTCTGGAAGAAGGAAACTGTGCATTTTGTATGAAGATGCCACAAGAGATGAAGAGGAACAGATTCATATGAGGAACAAAGAAAGACTTTCTTCCTGCAAAGGTTAACTTGGAAACATGAGAGAGTTTAAATAGGAAAGCAATACCAGAACTCTCTGGTCTTAACAAAAGGACATGAACTGAGAATCCAAGGCAGTAGACACTGTAACAGGGAAGAAGAGAGGGTGAGATGGAGTGTAGGCAGAGACGCAGATTGCACATGGATGTGAAGGAGGATATCGATTTATACTGCTGTGTAATACTGGAGTCACTTGTCCACTGAGATACTTTTCTCAGATGTACAGTCAATTTAGCCATATGGGTAAAATATCCAAATCCAAGAACAAGGAAGACAGAAGGGTGACTTTCTTTGTGCCTGCACTGTCTGGGATAAGAAGAAAAATCTTCAACTAGTTACAGACAAGACCTCCTAAAGTACTTTGGTGGAGCATGGCATCTCACATTTCCAATCTCACAAAACAGAAAGCATAAGTGACAGGAAAGAAAATAAACTAAGGAAAGAAAATGAAGAGAATTGAGGAAAAAGAAAATTCCCTCCTAGAATTGCAAGCAATATTAGCACAATCTCCATGTTTGTCACCTCCTCATTCCAAGAAAGCTTTAAAAAATTAAGACGAAAGCTAGTACCTGTATGGTTTCAATTTTCACTTCTATCTAGCACTGTTGAAACCCAGGGTATATTCCTGCATATAGAAAGTCTGCATTCTTAACGTATTACTTCAGGCACGGGGCCTGGGAACCAACGTACTCATTTCTTTGCAGAAGCATTTATACAAACCTGCTAACTCCTGACTTTTATCTTGGAGTAGGTACTTCAGGATTTAAAGCCAAGGAAAAAAAAAAGCTATTAAAGAAAGGAGAAGACTATATATTGAGATGTCAGCACATTTTATGACTCTATATATGAATCAGTAAAAGAAACTGAAATATGGGCAAAATAGAGGCAGATGAGCCCACAGACAGTATCACAGATAAATGGCTGCAGAAAAGATGACACTGAAGAGATAGAAAGAAATAAAATACATAAAGTGAATGGGCGCAAAATACTTCCATACATGGATAGAAACTGCAAAGGCTAATAAGTTAATTGAAGGTACAGAGAGAAATAGTTTTGCATATTAGGCCAATTTTAAAAGTAGTTTTCCAAATCTATTTTCTCCATTTTGGATTTTCAGACCATGTAGAATTTGAATACTGGGCAGTGTTCAAATGAAGAGATACTTGCTTCACGTTCACAGAAAAGAAAAAAAGCTTTTATCCCCCACTGCTACAGAAAAACAACACAAGCTGTTTCAAGATACAGCTATTTATGGGAATTTCCAAAAGAAAATGGGAGCTTGGACACTTAACTTCTACTCCAGTTTATAGAAGTTCTGTGTAGACATTTTTCAAAAGCTCATGTAAGCCCTTCTTGAATTTTCAAACATTTTGATATTGACAAATCCATCACATTGATTTTTTTTTTTTTTTTTTTTTTTGTATATAGTTGGGGTTTTTTTTTGTATGGGTGGTTTTTCTTTGAGGAGCAGGAAGGAACAGGAAAGAAGAAGGTTATTACTTAATGTGAGGACAAATACTGAGAAATTTTTATTATTCTATTTCAGCGAGTGACTCAGCTAGTTAGCACTCAAACTGTCTGCAGTGTTGATATTTAATGTAATATGAGTTATGGAACAGCACTTTTATATATATATATATATATATATTTTTTTTTTTTTTTATTTTTATTTTAAACTTATACACATCAACATCTCACTTCCAAAACTGAACTAAACCTTCCAGCTGTTATTTGGTTAAATGAGGGAAGAGAGGGAATCTGCATTCCAGCAAAGTTTCCTTCATGAGACAGGAAAGAGAACTAATAGCAAAACATAGGCAAAGAGTATCTTTTCTCTCTGAAAAGAAAACAGGGTCTTGCTAAATCTTACTTACACACATAGTTGAAACATATCAAGATAGGCTTTACTATTCAAAAATCTTGGCTAGGTTCTAATATCAAATGATTTGCTGATGGGCGATTCCTTGTATTTTCTCTACACATAATCAGAACTAGCCAGAAACATATACATATTTAATTTATTTAAGTGGATTCCACCTAAATACAGGGCCTTCCAGTCAGCAAAACTTTGGAACAGAACCTAACAGTACACTAAGCTTATGATAAGATTTCACCACCACCACTACCCCCACCTTGCGCTCTTTATTATAAAAAACTAAAATTAGCTTACTCTTAGTTCATATGCTGAACACCATCAGAGCAGAAATGGTTCAGTAAAAGCCACCATGCAATTACTACAGCCTTCCTGCTTCAGCTCCTAAATAAAGTTCTTCATATGCCTCTTTCATTCTTCTTGAGATTAACTACAGAAATTATATTTGTCCCTTGTTATTTCTTTATTACCACCTTTCAGCTATGATCCTATGTCACAGCAAGATCTAATTCACAAACTAGCATTCCTGTTTTCAGTGAAATTTGGTACTAATAGGTATCCACAGTATCCATATATATATTTTATATGTAGTAGGAAAGAGGCAATAGGCACAGTGACCTTATAACTTAGTGGGACAGAATTATTAATGCCATGCCCTGCAAGACCTGAGGAAGGGAATTTTTCACATCTAATGATTCATTTGAAGAGCATATGAAAGATGCAGAGAAGCAAAATATTTCTCTCATTTACCATTTTCCACCTGTCCTATTTTGGTGGAGTCATCTGTTCTGGCTAACTGGACATACACCTCTTTACATTAATTAGAGCAGTGATAGCTTAGGTTAGACACCAAACTCAGAAAGTTAACGTTACACAGAGAGAAACCAGGTCATTTTCTTTCAGTGCTATACCATGTAAGTGTTTCTAGGCCATTCCTCCAGCAAGAGCATGCTGAAAGCAATCAGTTCTCAAATCTACAGAAGGTCAGCTGGCATAGTTATGCACTATTGGCTCGAGCATCATTAGAGACTGTCTACACACCCCAAAACTTGATATTTTGCATTATCTTGCTCTAAAAAAGAAAACAGGATTATTGTGGTAAATCATACTGATCCTGGAACCAAGGACTGATTTTAGCATTTTTTCACCAATACAGATTTTAACTTTTAAAGCTATTCTGCAGAGATGGAAAAGAACAAAGGCTTAAAATCAACACTTAACAATTCTTTGTTATAAAATAACCTCTCAAAGCTAGTAATCCAAGCCTGCAAGACATTACAATTTACATTTTCCCCTCACCAGCACCCTGCATTGCCCACTCCTTTGCTATTAATCTTTAACTCAGTATCACCTTCAAAAAGTTTAATTGTTAAGTTGGAAACAATCTTCAAAAATACCAGAATCAAACCAACTCTCACATGGAACTGGTATTGCAACCCAAAGTCTTTTTATGCTAACTTTAGAAAAGTAGAGAAAAGACTTGCAACATTACTGAAAACTACTTTTGAATTCTCTTTTCAGTTGTTTACTTTGAACAAATTTAAACCAGCAAATGCCTGCCAACTTCAATTGGATTTCCTTCCATTTTAATATGGCTCTGCATTTATGCAAAAAGCACTATGGAAAAACTGAGTAATTAATATCATAATTGTTCACTGGACTAACAGAATTACAAAAGCATCATCAGTGCACATGCTGATATGTAATCAAAGATATGTTATGACGTACACAGAGCAATTTAAAAATGATCAATGCAATCAGAAGTTGCTGGGAAGACTAATGAACCAACGTTTTGCATTATGTAATTTCTCACATTTGTCTCCTAGAATTTTATCCTTTTTTCCCTTCACTCATTTACAACAAAAAAAGTTTACCTTCAGAAAATAAGGAATTTTTCAGAGCAGGCTTACTGAATGTGCTTTTGTTGTGCAACAGGGAGTTGTGCTCCAGTATACAAGCAAACATCTCAAAATAAATACTTCACACACACACACACAAAAAAAAAAACAAAAAAACTGATTGTATTCCACAGAACCATAGAATGATTTGAGTTGGAAAGGACCCTGAAGATCACCTTGTTCCAGCCCCCCACACCATAAGCAGCATTGTCACCCACCAGACTATGTGGGGCTTGAAGGGCTGAGATAACAGCAGATCTGACTGGATCAAGTTAACACAGGATTCTGTGCTAGTTTTCTGGTCAAAATGTTAGTCTTTTGCCTATTTATGGAGCTCTTTGAGAGTACCTGACCCAGGTGCAAGACTTTACATTGTCCTTGTAGAACTTTGAGAGGTCCATAGGGACTCACCTTTCAAGGTTCCTTTGGATGGTGTCCCTTTCCTCCACCACACAATGTGGTGTAATTTGAAAACTTGGCAAGAATGCATTCAATCCCACTGTTTATGTCACCAACAAAGATAGTAAATAATACTTGTTCCAATACAGACCCATGAGGGATATCACTCATTGCTGAAATTGAGCCCTTGACTGCAAATTTTTGAATGTGATCATCGAGTGGTCCATCTATTAAATCCATGCATCTCAATCACAGAGACAAGAATGGTGTGTGGGACAGTACCACGTGATTTGCACAAGCCCAACTAGATGACACTGGTTGCTGTAATCTCATTGTAGAAGGCCACCAAATTTTTCAGGTACAATTTGCCCTTAACAGCACCCATGGTGGCTGTCACAAATCACTTCTTTGATCTCCATGTGCCTTAACATAGTTTCCACAAAGATTTGCTCCATGAGCTTGCCAGGCAGTGAGGTGAAACTGACTGGCCTGTCTCTTTCTTTATTCCCTCCTTAAAAGGAGGGTTATGTTTCCCTTTTCCAGTCACTAGAAACTTTACCAGCCTTCCATGACTTCTGAAATCTGATGGACAGTAGCTTAGCAACTTCATCTGACAGTTCCTTCAGGTACATCCCATAAGGTCCCAGGTTCACTTCAGGTTCCTTAGACAATACTGAACTTGATCTTCTCCAACACTGTGCTCAGCGTTCATATTTCATTCTACCAGTCACTGCCTTAAAATTCTGCGAGTTGAGTAGTTAAGATAGAACCAGTTCTTCTGAGACAAAAAGTCACTAATTACTTCAGTAATCTTTATCCATGTTCTGCGTAAACAGGTCTCCCACTTCCTTATGCTTAGGGGCCACTCACTTTTGCTTTATGATTTGTTCTAACATGGATGCCATTTGCTGCCTCCTCTACAAGTATCCTGCTACAACTGAGGCCAGACTTACCACTTACCACCCCCAACCTTCCATCAGCCTATCTCATATCTTGCATCTAGAAAAAAAAAAAAAAAAAAAAAAATCAGAGGTAGACAAGAATGCTCCACTAAGGAAATCTATCACAAACAACTCTAGATAAACTAAGTCAAAATAAAGTAACATTAAAAAAAACCTTTCATATTACAAGAAACAGAATACATTTCAGTTATGAGCTTAGATTCCTCTTTTATATGAAATGGCTCATTCCATCACAATCTCTGTTGCACAATCCTCAAAGCAACATCTTGAAGACCAAGTGAGTATGTATTTACTGATTGCTCCTGCCATTATTAGAAATGCTATTGTAAGCATCTACTCGTATGCAGTTCTTACTCATATTCACAGTGTGCTGTTTCTTTCCTCAAGTCACCTGACAAATCCATATGGTGTCTGATCCTCTTGGTACCACTGTCCCTAGCATGAAAAACAAACCTTCAAAATAGCTTCACCAGCACCATCTGTCAGTAGCTCTTTTCAGTGGTTTTCTTTCCTATCCACCTCAGACGTCAGAAAAGTAAGATCTGTAGTAAGGGTAGATAATCCAGGCCCACCAAAAGCAGTAAGGGAAGGAACTTGTTCCAAGCAGGATGGAATAACAGTGCTTAAAACACTCAAGCTTCATGCTTAGCTACCTGTATCTCCCATTCCGACTGCAGATTTTTCACACATCTCCAGAAAAATCAAAACCCCAGCAACAGAGTATTGTCCAATCAAGAGAGAAAGCTGTCATGATTCCAATATTAATAAAAGGTTTGTGTTTTGAAGAATATCTAAGATAACCTTTTCGCTTCCCATCCTCACAACTTCCCCAAGAAAGTAAGAGAAAAGTTCCTTACCTCCAGTCTTGAGTTTCTTAGCTCAATCTCAAAAACCAGAGAATTCTAAAAGTCCACACAGACACACACAAAAATATATATACATAAATTTCAATCACTCTGAAGACAAAAATTACTTTTAGCATTTGTTTCATCATTACTCACTTATAAGCAGCTAGGTTTAGAGAAACATAATGTGTTAATATTTGCCATATTAAAAAATATGAAGTATTACAAGAACCCAGATTAGAATTATCTATTATAATTTTCTTTAGTTTGTGTGAGAGTTGGATTCATTTTCTTTTTTGAAAGTGTTCCCCAAGAAATGCATGCTACTGCTATGATTACTATACCACATGCAAAGAAAACCATAGCCATGGCAATTCTGTGAAGCAGAAGGAGAAACAGATGACAGAAAGGCTTAAAGATTATTTCCTGTCCTGAGCTTGTGAAGTTCTTAAGAATTCTCCAAGGGGTCAGGAGACAAGATGATTTATTTCCATTGGAAAACACACACAAGAACTCAATCTTTTTGCCTTCACAGGACATCAAAGGATACATGTAGAACTTAAATCTCACCATGGTATTGCTTTACACGTGAAGGTTATTCTTACTTCATAGAAGAATGAACTTGCAAATTCAGAGGAACATCAAAAGGGACACTGAACAAACGAATCCTTCTGTTGTTGATCATGCTAAGGGGGACTGTAGCAATATGCCCTAGGCAAGTGCTATTCCATTTTCCCCTGAACAATTCTAGGGACAGCCTGGCTCTCAGAAAGGGAAACTGTCTTTATACATCAGTTGTAAAGCAGCAAGAAACTCAACAAAATAAAACCAGAAACAATATTCTGGGTTTTATTAGCCATTTCATATAAAGAATCATTGCAGATTTTACAGTTACTAAAAACAGTTTAGCAGGAATGAAATCCTGACATAGCAGTTCTCCTGAAGAAAGTCACAGGTTTACTGATGCAGAAATTTCATTTTTCAGCTGCCTCTACTTTACGTTAGCTAAAAATTTCTACAAAGTAATTTCTACTGGAAGTAGAAAAATTTTCTCCTCTTCTGATTCCCAGCAGTTACTCCTTTGAAGCTAAACATTTGAAGAGTCAGGGCAAATGATTTATATATTTTGTACAAGCATGACACATATTTCAACACAACACTAATTTTGCACTGTTCCAAACTGAGTAATACAGGGAACTCTAAATTACATTCCCATCATCCTAAAATAGCATAGCTCAGTATGTATCAACCGCTGACTCTTTATTTTTACAGAAGTAATTACCTTACTATTTGCACAAATACAAGGCAGTCTAAATAAGGAAAACTACTTTTCATCGTATCAATATTTCAGCCTAAGGTACACCTTGCCTGAGGGACATTTTTGTGCTGTATTTTTGGCACAATCAGCTCTTTGAAAGATTCATCAAATAAATATCAGATATAGCCATCCCCCTTCTCTCAAAAGGCAGCCTTTCCTAATCTGCTACTTTACATAAACAAAGCAGGATCTACTCTGCCACAAGAAAATTATTTGTTGACTCTCTGCTGACACACATGCAAAATTTATGTCAGCACACTCAAATTCTGGCAACAACCTGTCAAACTCAGCGACGTGGCAGTCAGCAAGGACAAATATTGAAATTCAACAATATTCAGAATGAAGATAGCCAAATAGTAGAGACACAAATGCTGTGCCCATTACTAGTTACACCACACAGTGCAGAGAGAGAACACTCCATACAAATCCTGACAACTATGAACATGACCTGCCTGAATTCACTACAGTGGCTTTACTTTCCTTCAGAATTTTTTACTTTCCTGAGAATTTTTACTACTGAAACACTGTGTGCTCCTAACAATGGAGTATTCCTTTCTCTTTTGATCCAGGTGCAGCGGACCTGCACAGCTAAAGGGGCTAAACAGCACCTTAAGGTTACGTGTGAGGGAGGACATTATTTAGTACAACAAATGGGGGGAAAATGATGAACATACTGAAGGCACAGCTCCCACTTGGAATCAACAGTGAATGAATAAACTCTGAAGACTGAATTAAGAAACGCATGTACTTAAAGTTACAATAGTAACATCCTATACAAGAAGGGAACAGTAGAAATAGAACTGTAACTGCCAAATGCCACTATGTAATTATACTCTGAAGAAGCATCACTGTCTGAGAGCATATATTAAGAGATAGGGCTAGAACTGAAAACGTTCATAAGCAACTAGTCCAGCTGAATGTCTGTCAGGGAGTATGAATGAAGCATAACTAAATAAACATTAAGGAGATAGAAAATACTATTTAGTTACTGGAAAAAAAAAAAAAAAAAAAAAAAGTCAATTTCTACAGGTAGTTACATAAGGATTCATTATCTACAGCTAACTCTGTCTACGGTAGTCTCTCTCTTTAGTTTACAGTTGTATAGTACCAAGTATAACAGCACCTTAGCCACTATGCAAAATAGATTAGGATACCACAGAAGGAATTACTAGTCAAGGATATGACAAGTTTTTTTCTGTTGGTTTTTTTTTTGTTGTTTTTCTTTTTTAAAAAGCATTAGAAAAATAAGTGCTTATTTTCCTACCAAAGCATTTAATAGCTTCTCCACAAATTCAGGACTCCTTCCCTAAATAATTATAAGACCATTCCATCACTTGTAAACTGTTTAATAACACTAGTAGCAATATGCTATTTAATTTCAGAAGTTATTTAACCAGTTCAAAATACTTACGTCATAAGACAGGGAAGCCCTTTATTGGTCAAGGCCAAAAGCACTACAAGTAGCTAAAAGAATATTTCATTTCCTTACCAGAGGGAATATCTTAAGTTTTATCCATCAGAGAACAATTGCTTTTTGTAAATCTTTCAGATGTGGAAACCCAAGAGGTCTTCATTCACCTATTATCTCATATACTCGTAGATCCAGTTATCAGTACCAAGAATTATCCAGAGCAGTCTCTTACAAGCTAAGCCAAGAGAGGATTTATTGTTTTTTTCTTTCCAATTCAGACCTTTCCTACCCAGGTAGATAAAGCTTAGAAGTAAAGCTCAAAACAAGCTTTTGGAAAGTCAGAGGATTACCCACGTCACTACATGAGGAGAGCACCCTAACAGCTCCTACAGTTATCTGACCTTCCAAGCATGGAGGAGCTGAGAAACCCCATCTGAACTTTCTTCTAGACATACTGACTGAAGAACAGGAAACTGAACACAAAACTCTTTATAGAACAATATGTTCCCTCTTCTCTTCTACCACTCCCACAGGAGAAATCCTACACACTCCCCACACGCACACTCTCACCTGTTACAGTTCTTCATGTACTCTGGAGCCCTTCCAGAACAGTTAGCCCTAGCAGCCAGGCACTACCTTTCATAACAGCTGCTTCTGATCAGCTGCACAACCACAGCTGGGTAAATACGATGCACTATGAGGTAATCAGAAGCCTCATCATAATCCAAAAGCCACCTACTTCTGCTCATAAATATTGCCAATGCAGCATTTACAGGCCTGATTCTTTTTAAAACTTTCTCATAGCATACTACTTCAGTCTTCTTACCTGTTTCTGTGAACAGCTCTTCAAGACTTTCAAGTCTTATACAAGACAGTACAAGTAAAATCTAGGTGGTAGGACACAAACCCCTCACTCTAGCACTGTGATATGTTCTCACTGATCCCACATCCTCCCTGAATTATGCATCCTCTTCTTTTTATTTTGATTGTGCCTAGATGAAAATGCCATTAGGAAACAAGACAAAAGAAGGGCAAAGGTTAGAAGACTTTTTTTTCTTTTAATATATTTTTCAGTGTTTGTTGAAGTGCAACAATGCTCACAGGATTATTGACAGAAGAAACATTTAAGATGTTTACTGTTGAGAAGGAAAGGCAGCTCTTCATAAGGCTGTTTGCTTTTTTTGTTGTTGTTGTCAGAAAACATAAGAGAATTTAAGATATAAACTTCCCTGCCATATTGATTAGTTTTGACCATAAAGACAAGAGCAAAAAACCACATCATTGATTTTACTAAGTAATTTTAGAAATCTCTTAGTGCTACATAAGAGAACTATCTACAGTAGAGACTTGGAACTCATCTCTGTCTGCTGGGAAAAAAAGCAACACCACATCCTTGGAATTCCATTCAATGCTTAAAAGCGTAAAGAAATAGTGGGGGTGAAGATCATCTCTTACTGTTCATCTCAGCCAATATCGTGCATTTTAGTTTGAGATTATATCCGCAGGTAGAATTATTTGTCCCTACCTCAATAAGCAAAAGTAAGTATGAACATAGCCACACAACAGCAAAGCCTGCTTCCAAGTAGCTCTCTGTAACTTTGCTGGCCCATTGTTACCTTCTGGAAGAAGGGATCATTTCTGATCACAGCAATTAGGAGCAATGCTCAGGGTAACATTCATTCCCCAGTGTTTTGGATTCCTGCCGCAGACCTTTGTTATGCAGAAGCACTAAGAGCAGCTCTAATAGTGTCAGTCACCTTTCTCAGAAAACTTGCAGAAACAACTGAGAGCTCTGCTCCTCCAGCAAATCTTTAGCCAGAATTACTCAGTGAAATTTCACAGACTTTTTTTTTTTTTTTTTTTTTTGAGCAAGAACAAAAAACAACCCTAAAACAGTAGTTCAGATCAAACTATCAGCGGCTTACCCCACTATCTTTTTTCTCTAAGGCTCACAATGTTATTCTGCAGGGATGCAGAAAACATCCTTAAACCATTCTAAATGCAGGTGTCCTACATCTCAGAAAAATCACCTGACACTCAGTCTAAAGGGCTGGGCACAATTTATTAGAAGAAACTGGGGTAGTGAGAGGAAGACTGAGAGAAACCACAACTGCTCCTTCCTCGGGAAAAGGTTTGACCAAAACTCATACGTTACTGGATCCCATTGAATCCAAAGGTCATGTAAGCTAAAAGAGGTCAAATTTCAAAATTTCCATAGTTCAGCTACCCAGAAAAGTACTTGATTTGTGATCAAATGCCAGTATGTTGTTTCAAGGGACATCATAAAAATTCTGGCTTCAACCACAGCCTCTGTAACTTTTGAGTTACAGCCCATAATTCTGCACTTATTACTTTAGCCACTTAGCCAAAGAAGTCACTGGGACCTGTTTCCAAACAAACTATTGATAATTAGCTCTTGTGCCTTTTCATGTCTATATCTCTTCTGTTCTGAGAGCAGTGTTAGAAGAAAGTAGCAGAGCTGATACGATTTTCTTTCCATATTTGATATCTACTTATCAATCAAAAAAATAAGAACAGAAGATCAAAATATAGTTTTGTGTCTCATCCATCTATATGGATATGACCTCAGGAATTGGGTAGTAGCAAAGATCTCCAATGTCTCGCACTCAAGAGAGATTTTATCTGCTGTAACTACAACCTATCTTTCATATTTGATAAAAGAATTGTAGGAGAAGTGTGAAACAGATACTTTCCAAGCTTTGTCTCTTTTCTTTCTCTGAATAATTGGAAAATGTTGTATTAAGTGGTTATTGACTCAAAATACACAAAATATTTCCCTTATTCACTTATTTTTATGTCTTGTGACCAAAAGCTGTTTAGGACACTTATGGCTGCCTTAAATCTAGACAAGTTTTTGGAATCTCCCTATGTCAGCATCATTCTTCAGAAGACTTACTCTTGCTGACAAATGTTCCACAAGCATTTTCTCAATGGTAGGTTTTTTTTCTGAAATGCTATCCTTTATCAGGTATCCCTACAAACTGATTTTTATCAAGTACTTTTTTTTTCCTGAAGGGCTAGTGTTTTACTCACTACTCTAGCATACAACCAACATAATTACCACAGGAAGAACTCTGCAAGCAACACCTATAACATGTTTTGAGAAGCCATAATGTGATGAAAAAAATTTCCTTTACAATCATAGCACATTTTCTGACTAGCCACATTTTTAGCATAATGTGTGAATAAGGGAATAGATTTATCCATCAGTATTAAGTAAATACATTAACAGAAAAAAAAAGAAAAGTGAAAACTTGTGACCTTATATTTATAACAGTGATTTTCTTTTGTGAAGAGATCTAATAGCTTTTTCATCTTATTTTTGAAAAACCTACTGTATTATTAATTCCAGTATCAAAGCAGAAGTGAATACATCATTATATAATCTTAGCCATACTTTCCTTTTGTCAAAAATAGCTGAAGTTCAACCCAACACAAATATTTGGAAGGCATCACTTATATTTGCAAAAAATAATTTTACCAAGCCCAAAATATCTAACATAGATGTCATTCAGTTTTTCTATCAAATTTTATGTGCTGCAAGAAACAGATTGTACCAATTGCTTTATCAATCACAGTGGCAGTTGATAAATACATTACACAGGAATATTTCTCTTGTAAGGAAACATTTGAAGTTCAAAAACCAAAGAAATTGGAAGGGAACCCAAATAAATCATAGCACAGCAGTCTACCCTTTTAGAAGTTCAAAGATCTTACTTCCTACATATTACCAAAATCATCTTTTAGTTCAGTTGCCTTCTTTACACCTCTTCAGTAGCCTCCAGTTTATAAAATATCTGATGGTATCATCTCTGAGACTGTGTAATCCAAATACGCAATGGGTAACAGAAAAGGTCTGTTTACTGTCTGCACATACAAGCAGATGCTTATAAAATAAATAGATGTGCATATATTCCCATATGCATTTCTATTTAATTCATATTTTATGCATGATTATGCTCGACTCCACTCCACATTTTCCTTCATACTGTTTCCATCTTCATGTGCACTGGAATCAATCAGCTTTGGTCTCAGTGGTTCTATTAGTTTTTATTTTCTAGCATTTTCTAAAAGTGGCTCCTCGTGTCTTGTATAAATAAAAGCAGCATTTTACAGGAACAATAGATTTACAGCTTTAATAAGACTGCCCTCCTTCCTGCATTAAAGTCTACATGACAAACCAGGTTAAGCAAGCTGGTATCAAATCTGAAGCCAAACACTTTTTTGAGCCAGACATTAATTCTCTGCAGTGCTTCAGGCTTATTTTCAAGATGTTAAATTATTGATAAGGAAAATCAATTATTTTTTCAGCATGAGCAATGTCATACAGTTACATTATATACAACAATAGCTAAAGTAGTTTTTCTATTTTATTAACTTTAGAACACTTTAGAATTAAATTACCTACCTTTTCTTCTTTAGAATCCAGATAAACAGTCACTAGGGACAGCCTCGCAACTTCTGTTAACTTCAGAGGAGAATAAAATATTTGTCCAAAAACAAACTGTCAGAAACAAACAAAGAAAACATCTTAGAGACCACCAGATGGATACGTTTCTTTATTAAACTAGTATTATTTAAACAGCAACATTTAAATTTGACACACCATCAAATTAACTGCAATGAATTCTCTTCTAGCAATCACAAGAATCACAAGATAATCCTGGGAGGAAACAGGGAGATGGCAAGAACGATTCTTTTTTAGCAATAAACTTCCTGAAATAAAAACTCAGAATTGAGGATCTACATGCACAATTTTTCTTGGACTCATGGTTCCATAGACTATCAAGTGATTTCAGTTCCAATGATTCTGTAAGCCTCTATTATTTCCTAGCATTTTCACATGTTACTTCGGCCACTGCAAAAGATTAGGTGACAGAGCTTTCTGTACAATATCCCAACCATTATGGTACAAGATATATAAAAGGAGGAAGGAGGTGAAATATCACCAATCCCCCAAATACCTTAATTATCAGCTTTAGGACTTAATGGTGTCATACGGTAAATTAATGGAGAAATTTCATGATGATTCCTATGGAAGTTAGTACAAAGGCTGCTCTGAAAGTAACATCTCCTATTTTATTACGTTGGCCCATGACACTGAAGGTGGATTTTACATGTTGTCGCCCTGTGACAGACGGCAGCAGAGGGACAGTGACAAAATGGCGTCTAACGTGGAACTGCTGATGGAGCAAATGCATAGGATTGAATTCCTCTATGCAGGAAAAATTGTACCCTTTGACATTCATCAATGCTTGTTGAATGCTTAAGGTGACCAAGCAGTGGATAGGAGCACAGTAAGGCAGTGGGTACCTCATTTCAACACCCTCACAGCAGCTGTGGAACAGCGGGTCACCTCCACTGGCACATGTTTTGAGGAGCATGGCATGCAGGCTCCTGGCCACTGCCCACAAAAATGCACAGCTAACAGCTGTTTGCAGCTGAGAATTTTCTCCATCCGATGGTATTATTGTGTACTTTCTATTTGTTGCGTTTGCCACGGAAATAAGGAGGAAGCATGGCTTTTGGGGGAACCTACATATGGCAACACATAGCGATTTACACAGACGGAAAAACGGATACCTCTTTGTAAATTCTGCCCAGAGAGGTGGTGGAGTCACCGACCCTGGAGGTGTTCAAGGAACGCCTGGATTTTGTGTTGAGGGACGTGATTTAGCGAGTACTGTCGGTGATAGGTGGATGGTTGGACTGGGTGATCTTGAAGATCTTTTCCAACCTTGGAGAGTGCGTGATTCTAAACGAAGCGCCCTTTCCCCTCCCCGTGCAGGGCAGCGGCTTCAGCGCCGCACCACGCACGCGCCACCGCGCGCATGCGCAGCACCGCTGGCCGCTCTCCGCGAGCCGGCGGAAGCGCGCTGCTGAGCGCGGCCATGGCGGGGGGGTGGCCGGGGCTGGGCGCCGCGCTGGGCGCGGGGCTGTCGGCCAGGCTGTGCCTGGTGCTGTACGGCCTGTACCAGGACGCGGTCATGCGGGTGCGGTACACCGACGTCGACTACCGGGTGTTCACGGACGCGGCGCGGCTGGTGACCCAGGGGCGGTCGCCCTACCGGCGGGCCACCTTCCGCTACACGCCGCTGCTGGCCTGGCTGCTGACGCCCAACGTTCTCCTCGGCGAGCTCTTCGGGAAGCTGCTCTTCGTGGCCGGGGACCTGGCGGCCGCCGGCGTGGCTTACCGGGCCCTGCGGCGCCGAGGGGCCTCCCCCGGGCGGGCCTGCGGGTGCTGCGCCGCCGCCTGGCTGCTCAACCCGCTGCCCGCGGCCGTGTCCAGCCGGGGCAACGCGGAGGCGCTGGTGGCCGTGTGTGTGCTGGCCGCCCTGCACCTGGTGGAAGCGGGGAGCGTAGGGAGGGCCGCGCTGTGCTACGGGCTGGCCGTGCACCTGAAGATCTACCCGCTGACCTACGCGCTGCCCATAGCGCTGCACCTGCAGGGCGGCGGGGAAGGGGCGGCGGGGAAGGGGCGGCACGGAACGGCCGAGTTTACGCTGGTAGGGGGCGTCTGGAGGCTGGTTGTGCGGGCGCTGAACCGCAACGCGCTGCTTTTCGGAGCGATCGCTGGATCTGCCCTGGCCGCCTTGACCGTCCTGTTTTACCGCCTGTACGGCTGGGAGTTTTTAGAGCAGGCCTACCTCTACCACCTGACCAGGAGGGATATCCGACACAACTTCTCTCCCTATTTCTACATGTTGTATTTAACTGCGGAGAGCAAATGGAGTTTTGCCCTTGGGCTCGCAGCTTTCCTGCCGCAGCTGCTTCTGCTCCTGGTTGTGTCCGTAGCGTTTTACAAAGACCTTGTTTTTTGTTGTTTCCTACACACCGCTATTTTTGTGAGTTTTAACAAAGTGTGCACGTCCCAGTACTTTATCTGGTACCTCTGCCTTTTGCCTATCATAATACCTAATATTAAAATGTCCTGGCGTCGTGGTGTGCTGCTGCTCTTTCTGTGGCTTGTTGGGCAAGGCCTGTGGCTTGCTCCTGCCTACTTTCTAGAGTTCAAAGGTTATAACACTTTTTTATTTATATGGCTGGCTGGCTTGCTTTTCCTTTTTATCAATAGCTTCATACTTGTACAGATTATTTCACATTATCAACGGGAAACACAAGTTGCCAAAAAAGTCAAAGAGCAGTAATAAGTAGATCAAAATTCAGAAACAGTGATGTTGTCTTTAGCAAGGCTTTTCATACCAGCAGCACTTTGATTAACATAAATGTGTACATTATAGAATGGATGGTGTATGTAAGCAATGCTTCATTAGGGCTCCGAGGGCATTCATCGGTCTTAACTGCAACAAGCAGCCACTGGCCTACCCTGATCTCTGTCTGCAAGGGAACCCACCTGCCATGTGGACTAAAACTGCATTGTAGCCTTGACCTGGCGGACTGCTGATGATGATGACTGAATTCACTGGAAGGACCTTAGACCTGGTTCATCACTTGTCACATCTGGGGCTGCACAGGTGGACTCCGTTACCACACTCATCTCTGCCTGCTGTTGTCAGATGTGGTGGGGCTGTGCCCTGGCCACTGAGAGAATGCCCTGTGCTGGGGGCTTCTTTCTGGCTCATGCCTTCCTACAGAGCAGCCCCAGTCATGCTCCCCAACACCCTTTTTCTCCTTGTTACTGTACTCTGTCCTTGTTAAGGACTGCGGCTTCTGTCTAGGAAAACACAGAAGATCATAGTCATTATAATATAATGGAATATTGTGAGTTTGATGGTCTTATACATTCCAGTAACTGGGTGAGGGATTTTGCAAGGATTATGCTAACAAATAAATACAATATATATATATATGGTGTGTTGTTTTTCTTCTCACACTAACAATTTAGCAGCACATTGCTCAGGGCCTGTACCCAGTCTTTCTTCAGTGAAGAAGGGAAGCTCTTGAAACTTTACTTTAAAATTCAGGTTTTCTTACTTTGACACATTTTTCCCCCCCTTCTCAGTGCTTTTGGGATTTTTGAATAGGCAGACTTAATCCATTCTCTTGCTGGAGATAAAAACAAATACCTGTCTTGGATGACAGAAACATACAAAGCAAAAGTATCTGTCTTCCTTGCTGCCCCAATCTTAAAAAAAAAAAAGAAGCCACTGCTTTAATCTGTGTTTTATTATCAATCATTGTAGATACTGAAAGAAGCAAATACAAAGTACAGCTCAAATGACACCCGTGTCTCATAAGGACTAGAGTTTATACTACCAAAAAGAAATTGAAAATATAGTTTCTCAATAGTTCAATCTCTCTGCTATTAAAAATGAATGAAAAAGAAAGTGAAGGGATCTGAGGCAGTGTAGCACTTGCCAGAAGAAAAGGAAAGTTTTAAAACAGTTACTGTGTCCTGTCAAATTAAGGTATTTATTACCATATGAGACAGGAGATGTGAGTGGTAATAGGAGGAAATCAGAATCATCTAGGAGTCAGTAATCTCCTCAAGAATGTGCTACCAGAGGTCTGCTCTCTACAGCTTTTGGCAGAGGAAGTAACTAGCTGTGTGGTTTTTAATAAGATACTCAGTTTAAATAGATAAATGCTAAATTTAAGAAAATTGATATTTACCTCAAGTTTAAAGTTATGCCCTACCTAACATCTACAGGAAAGCGAAATTTGTAGAGTAATTAGAATTTCAAGACAAAGAAATTCCAACCAGTCAGTGTGATTCCAGTGGTACCAGTGGGAAAGAACGAGGCCAGAGTTCCTGTGTGATGCTGCCTCTTAGAATCCTGAGATCTCCCGAGGGAGCTGGAATTGTTTAGTCTGGAGAAGAGGAGGCTCAGGGGAGACCTCATTGAAAGGAGGTTGTGATGAGGTGGGGTTTGGCCTCTTCTCCCAGGCAACAAGCAGGACCTAAGGACATGGCCACAAGTTGTACCAGAGGAGATTTAGGTTAGATGTAAGGAAAAACTTTTTCTCTCAGAGAGTGGTCAGGCACTGGAATGGCTGCCCAGGGAGGTGGTGGAGTCGCCATCCCTGGCAGCGTTCAAGAGGCGTCTGGATGAGGAGCTACAAGATATGGTTTAGTGCTTGTGGTAGCAATGGTGGTGGGAGGACAGTTGGACTAGATGATCTTGTAGGTCCTTTCCAACCTTGTGATTCTATGATTCCCCCATGCTGCAGCAGCTTCACAGCTTGCTTACTGACAGCCTTTTCTTTCCCAGGCATAGTTCTATCTCTTGGAGCTGCGCTGTGGGTTTTTGTTGTGTGAATTGGACCAATTACAGAAAGCAGAGGAAACCCTCAAGCCCCAGTAGCCTCAAGCCAAAGGGCATGCTACCAGATGTAGCATATCCTTGCACTGTTCCAGCCTTGTTCAGCCATTTTGACATTATCTTAGAAGTTAAGATTCCTACACTCACAATGGGACAGAGTTTGTTCTGCTCCTAAGCTGCAAAGGCATGCTGATTTTCCCTGCTGGCCCCATTCACACTCACCTCCAAGAATGCCTAAAATGTAGGATTAAAGATCTCTAGCACAGTCTTGTCTAGATCTTCCACAAAATTGGATGGGAGAAATGAACTGAAAGATAATGAACATCAAAGTTCATTGAGGGTTTGTATCATGCAAATCGCTTTTGATATCTAAGTGGAATTGAATAGCTTCAGTCACTGATAGAAAGCATTAAATCAAGTAACTGTAGCCAAGTGCAGAACAAGTTGTAATTCATGAACAAGTCATGGTCATTAATTAATTTGGTAAACTTTAAGGATATTTTAATTTCCTATGGAACATTACTGATTTTACTAGTGTTCACATTTTTTCACTTAGTGATCATGTGTCCATTTTCCTTCTAGTAATTCAGAACTGAAGTGTCTGAATGCTGATACTAGCTATCATTCCCTTCTCTGGGTTGCAAAATTTGTAGTGCTATCTATTTAAGTAAGAAATTGTAGAATTCCCCACAGATCTGTTTTATTTGCAGATTTTATAGACTGCACTGAGATCAGCCTTGAGACACTAAGGGGAAAGAAGAAAAAGAAGTATCAAGACAAATAATGTTTTTGCCTTGCCTTTTACATTGTAGCCTTTAGTCCAAAGGCTCATAGTGAATTCACAAGAGTCTGTAGTCAAATCTTCAACACTGAATTGATTTGCTGCAAAATTTATGCATGAAATTACTAAAACTAAACAAAAACATCACAATAAATGGTTCACTGACTTACAGACTGAGCATGCTAAATTAGCATCTCTGACCCAATAACCACATTCTTGGTCCTTACTATCAATTGTCCTGACAGTGTAACCAGCATTGTATTGATTTCTGTAGTTTTAAAAATCAGTAATTTTATGCTCTAAAATGAGCTCATCCATTTTTGTTTGGTTGGTTTTTTAAAGACACCTCGAAGCTTTTATATTTAACTGCAATGGAAAATTCCAACATTTTCCTAAGGATTTATAGAGAAAGTAAATGCTGAAGACAGTAAATCATGAGCAAGTTGGTTTTTTTTAAGCTGAGAATAATGAGACAACTATTCCAAAAGAGCAGTTGAAGTTCACAATGAACACATAGAACTGAAAATCTATGTTCACATCGTTCCAAAGGACAGCTTTAGAATGCACACCCCAGTGCTAGCAGCACTATGGGATAGGACAATGTCTTCAGTGAGATTAAACTCAAATCATTCTTGCTCAGGCAGCAAGGATAGTGAGTTGGAAGAGACACTTTCAAGAACCCGTTCATTCTGACTATATCTGACTGTACCCATTTCACCAGTATTCTTTTTTAACAACGTAAATCAGTGGTACTTCATTTTAGCAAAAGTCCTGTGACCATCCCTTCAGTCCCTACACACTCCTGCTAACCTCTCAGCAGTCCCAAGTCCCTGAACTTATCTGTGCCTTCCATCAGCTGTTAAACCACTCAGAAGTTATAGCTGTAGCTACACCATTTCCCACATAAATCAGAAGTGGGCATTGTTATTTTATATTGAGAGATGAAGCATGCAAAGATTAAGGAAGTTATATAAGATGATAATACAGGATTTTGTAGCACAGGCCATGACAGAAAACACCAAATCTTTGATTCCCACACAGACTTAATGACAGACCTCCTTTCTGGCACACGCTGAGCTGGACTTCCACAGAAACAAGAGGTTGCACATTGGAGGTAGTCCTACTTAGTACATAGATTATGCTTAAGCTCCAAGAATAAAATGCTGAAGTTAAAGTTTGAATCTTTAACATTCTTTTCAGATAAAACATTTATTTCAGAGCTTGCAGGGTGAAGAAATGAGAGATAAGAAAGCCTTGCTATTTCCTGGGGAAAAATAGTGGGGAAGCAAACTAGACCATCTGTGGAAGTAGTATCTAAAGGAAATGTCTGTATCTGATTATGTAGGAGGACAGAACTTCTGCCTTGGAAATCAGCTGACATGCAGGCAAATTGAGCAGTATGCTTGTAGCAGGGAACAGACAATATTTATGTGAAAGATATTCTATCAAAGTGTGCTTTCCTCTTTCACATGAGAAAAGTTAGATTTGGTAACAGTTATCAGGCTGGGTGAACATAAACTTTGATTCTTTCATGTTACCATAGGAAGACTCCATAGGATGTTACATCCTGCAGTAACCCTTACAAAGCTGTGCAGGTGTGATTTGGAATAGAGTTTTAGTAGGCAATGTTGGAGTGAAGCAAGAGACAGGATATTAGCATAGAGTAACTCTGAAAATGCTTCTTGAAGGTTAATGCAAGTAAGAACTGATTTCTGCTTCACAAGCTAGCAGCTGTGTTAATAGAGATGGTACTGTTTTGGTAGTAATTTTCCAAGGAGAGCTGCATCCTGCGGCCCATATGCTTCCATTCTGTGCTAAAGAACATTAATTCAAATTCCCTGTTGATCTGACAGTCAACATTTTTTCGGTCTCTCTCTTGTCCCTCCTACTGATCCAGTAGATTGAATTAGCTAGGAAGCAGGCTTAGAAAATGAAGTGGAAAACAATGTATGATTATCCTTCTCTTATTTCCCCTCACTGTATAGTGTGAATATGTTGAATAATTAAGAAGATTTACCTTCCGGAACACAGTGCCACTTCAGCTTGAGGTAAGAGTACTTTGTTAATATGAGGCATTTTACCTAAATGCAGCTGAGAGAAACTTGACTGAATGAGCCACATGGACTTCTGCCAACCAAGAGTGAAGCTACAGATAGCCTGTCCGTTTCAATATTAGCACTATTTTTTTCTGTATTTTGCTGAATTTAAAAAATACAGATGCAAAAAAGGTGAATATAAGTTTTCTGTGAGATGTGTTAAGTTTCCAAATGCATTCTAGCATTGTACTTATATGAAAGAGTGAACTAGCGCGGAAGTTAAATCAAGATATAAGTGTAGGTTAACAGCACTCATAGTAAAAAGCTAGACTATTTTGCTGAATACAGCAAAATACAAGAACACAACAACAAAAAAGTTAACAAAAAAAAATAGCAGTATTTGTAAGTTATAGTTTCAAACTTCTTTTAAGAGATTTTAGAGATCATACAGTCATGAACACACTAAAGGTGAACAAATGCCACATCATACATGGCATTAATAATTCATTAATTATCTCTTTCCCACCGATAACATCATCTCATAGAAAGTAGCACTTCTTTTAATACTTTCTTTTTAAATACATAGTCTGGAAATTCACATGAGTATCAAGTACTTCTCCACCTTAAAACTGTGAGATCTATGTGAAAATAGTTTTTAATTACCATTAGCACTTCCAAGTTTAGTGCTGGCAACAGCCAGCTTGTTAATTCAGGCAGCACAGGAACTGAAGCCGTGACCAATTTTCCTTCATGCTCTAATAAACTGTTTGATTAAGTATAAGAAAGTTTGTTGCTGGAAGCAAACCAAATGTTATTTTCTCACTGCAAAGAAATATGGTACATCTAGTGCCAAAATTTACACGTGCAGGATGGAGCAAAGTGATCAAAAAACAAGGACAAAAGTGAGGCCCACAAGACCTTGACTATGATCTGGCTTCTGCCACTAATCATTAGCAAATGACTTTGGCTTGCTGTGCTATTTTCCTCTGCTGCTTTTGGTTGCTTTATCCATCCAAATGGCTAATTCTAGCCATAACATGTCTCCTGATCCGTTCCTAACACACTGCCAGAAAGTGATTGCAGTCGTGTTTGCAATGGTTGTAAACCTGATTGTTAGTAAATCATAAATGCCTAAAGACATTATGTTTAAAAAATATACATGCAAAAAAGGTGAACATAAGTTTTCTGTGAGATGTGTTAAGTTTCCAAATGCATTCTAGCATTGTATTTATGTGAAAGAGTGGACCAGTGCTGAAGTTAAATCAAGATATAAGTGTAGGTTAACAGCACTCATAGTAAAAAGCTAGACAATAAAGAATAAACATTTTAAAAAATTACAAGGTAGTTGATACTGCAAGTAAATAAAATTTTATTATTAGCAGCCTGCTTAGATTGTATTGGAAGTAGTTATTGAAAATGTATTAGGGAAATGAAACCACAGACATCTCTGCAGCTGGCATAAGTAGCTGCTATTGCCTCAGATGCGAGACAGCACTTCAGATGTGAGATATGCACATTCATAAAACATCCTGTACACTATGCTGTTATCCAAGCAAAAATTAATAGCTGCCCTTTTCTCTGAAGAATGTTCATTCTGTCTTCAGATACAGGTAAAACTATTCTTTTGCATCAGTCTTTTCCCCAAAGGTGTCACTAGAAAAATGCAGACTACCAAAATGAAATCCAGACTCATGTACTGTACAAGGACAGTTACAGGGAACTCTAAATTTGCTTCAGCTTCCTAGGCTACCAGAACAAGTGTATGCTTTGTGCTGGAAGCAGTGTGAATGCACAGTGCAAATTTCCAACGACATACCCAAAATAAAGCCTACCATAATGCTTAAAGCAACCAGATGTTGCCTTGAGATATGCTATGATAGTTACACCTATTACCATATATGTATCTTAATATATATCTCTACAGCTATAGCATTACAGCAGCATATTCAGGGACTTCATGCCCAGCCTAACTGGATGAGCATTTGTTAAAGATATAAAAAGGGCCCTCCTCTTGAGTTACTGGGCCACTTCAGGCCCTTTAGCAGGACATTTTCTTAGGGCTCATGTATGGGAATAATTAGTTCACAGCCTGAACCAGTGACTGAATTACACAGAATGGCCAGGGTTGGAAGGGACCTCAAGGATCATGAATCTCCAACCTCCCCATTTAATACTAGACCAGGATGCCCAGGGTCCCATCCAGTCTGGCCTTGAACACTTCCAGGGACGGGGCATCCACAACCTCTCTGGGCAGCTGTTCCAGCACCTCACCACTCTCATAGTAAAGAACTTCCCCCTGACATCCAACCTAAATCTTCCCTCCCTCAACTTAAAACCATTTCCTCTTGTCCTGCAGTTATCAACCCTTTCAAAGAGTTGATTCCCCTCCTGTTTGTAGGCTCCCTTTAGGTACTGAAAGGCTGCAAGGAGGTCACCCTGCAGCCTTCTTTTCTGCAGGCTGAACAAGCACAGCTCCCACCTCCCTGTCTTCATAGGGGAGGTGCTCCAGTCTCCTGATCATCTTTGTGGCCCTCCTCTGGACCCTTTCCACCAGCTCTGTCTTTGTTGTACTGGGGGCTCCAGTACAAGAAGTACTTGTACTGGAGGTGTCCAGACCTGGACACAGTACTCCAAATGGGGCCTCACAAGAACAAAGTAGAGAGGGATAATCACCTCCTTGTCCCTTCTGGCCACCCCTCTTCTGATGGAGTCCAGGATACCATTTGCTTTTTGAGCTGCAAGAGCACACTGCTGGCTCGTGTTAAGCTTTTCATCCATCGGGACCCCCAGGTCCTTCTCTGCAGGGCTGCTCTGAAGGACCACTCCTTCCAGTCTGTATAGATGGCTGGGATTCCTCTGGCCCAAGTGCAAAACCTTGCACTTTGCTGTGTTGAACCTCATTAGGTTCACCTGGCCCCACCTTTCAAGCCTGTTGAGGCCCTTGAGTTCCCTATGAATGGCATCCCTTCCTTCCGTTGTGTCGACCGCACCACTCAGCTTGGTGTCGTCAGCAAACTTGCTGAGGGTGCACTCAATTCTGTCATTGATGCTATTGATAAAGATGTTAAAGAGCACTGGTCCCAAGACAGACCCCTGGGGGACGCCACTTGTTACCAGCCTCCACCTGGACATGGAGCCATTGATGACCACCCTCTGCCTGTGGCCTTTTAACCAATTTCTTATCCATCGAGTGGTCCACCCATTAATTCTACATCCCTCCAATTTGGAGATAAGGATGTGTTGGGGGACCATGTCAGAAGCCTTGCTCAAGTCCAGGTAAATGACAGAGCACGTGCTAGGGGCACATAGCCAGCCCTCAGAGCACAGGTGTCAGCGATTCACATGTGGGACCAGAAGGAGTGGACAGAGTCCACCTAACCTCATTTTAGGGCTGGCAGCTGAAGGGAAAGCATCTTTACTTGGAGACTGCCTCCTTTGGGCGTTTTCCAGTAAGCCTTTATCCTTAGTAAGGGGTAAGCTATTCCCTCTTTATTACCAGACTGTGATTAGTAGCTTTGTTGGCTGATCTGAAAACTAGTCAGTGGCAGCTATATCCCCTGTCTCATACAATACAGCCAGTTTTGCCTCTTGGTGAAATTGATGATGACTGCCACTGCTGTCTTTTTAAAGTAAGGAATTTCAATTGCTTTTTAGTTGTGATAGCAGGCATGAATGCATATGCAAAATGAGAAGTAGGAAAATAAATGTGGCTCCGAGCAAAGTTTCATTATATTTTCATTATATTTCTAATTCAGATCTGGGAAGGTTAGAAAGCTTAGAACTATGTGTCAGAAGAGAAGACTAATGCAAAGACCAAATGATTGTGCAGTGAGAAGTAACTGACACTAGCCTGTTTCCATCATTACGTATTGTCAAAGCTCACACAAAGGATTTCTGAACTTCATTAGACTCAGAATCATTTTTACATCTTCTGAAGGCTTGAAGGGGAAAGTACTTGGCTCTCCCCAAAAGAGAACAGATCCTTTGCAGATCTGTTAAGAGCAGAAATGGTGAATAAACGGTCTCCTAATTCTGGATGCTGAGAATACTAAGTTACATGGCTATGAAAACAGGTGGACAAACACATAGAAGAACAGTTTGCCACGGGATCCTGAACACAAAAACATCTCCAAAGATTTCAAGAATTCACTTTGCTGCAAGACATAGCAAACTAACATTGTATTTCCGGACAAATCTTTTCTGTGCTTCTCTAGTTTTCCTCTGCATCTTTTACCAGCCAGATCTGGAGAAGGATGCTGGTTTCGGAGAGCACTTGGTCCCATCTATTGGGCTTACTCCTAGGTTCTTAACTACAGGAGCGTCACCAGCAGCGTCCCCATAGTCATTCATGATTGTGCCCTTCCCTGTACAGCACCATGTATCAATCACTGCCTTAGTTCTTTCCAGGCTTGTGTGTGCCTGCTTGCTCTTTTTTTTTTCCAGAAAGGATGCTATCAGACTGGTCCAGTAAAGCACAGCCACAATATATTTCATTAGCATTTCACAGATGACAGTTAGCAGCTGACAGCAGATTGATAGGTGAGAAAAACCAGAAAGAAAAATCAAAGCTGACACAACAGATCTGTTTGATCAGAGAATGATTTTGGCTGGCTAGGCAATTAAAAACTAGGTAGACTCAGACAAATTATTAGGCCAGTTTAATTCAAGCATACTGAGTGCCTGGAGCTTGGCTGCCTTCTCTCCTGAAGGTAACCCACATCTCACTTATGAGACAGTATTACAAGAGATGGGGCAAAAGCTATCAAAAGCCTAGCTAGTCTCTTCATTTCGCACTTACATACTTTTTTCCAGAGTTTTGGCATTGATTACACCTCTGAAGAAAAAGAAGTGAACTCCTGTTACAGAGGCATTACACAATTTAGAGTACCATATAAAATGCATTTTCATTGCAATTCATCAAGGCTAGCACCACATTAATTCAGCAGTTTGAAATAACTACAACTAGTCTGATCCCTAGTGTTGATTAGTAGCTGACATTTGCCTAGAATTAATCCGCAGGATGACAGAGGAGGTCTCAGGTGAGCACTGAGCTCCTTAGAATTTGAGCATTATTTGGACCTAAATAAAAGCATACTTGCAAAAACTGAGAAATTAATACAGTTACATCTTCCTGTCAAGCCAAGGTGCTAGAATTAATTCATTCGGCTGCAGGCCAAATGAAAACTGTTTACAAAGGAATCATGCCACATTAGTCACTGAACACACATATGGTTCAGCATCTTAAAAGTCAAATAAATTCATGAGAACATGTAATCTTATGTATGTTTGGCAAGTGAATATGAAGATCATATCTGTTATAGAAAAAAGGGTCAGAATACTGCACAAGAGCCCTGTGGCTCATATTTAGAGCAGCAATGTGGATGTTAATCTAATGGCAGACTACCGCAAAGTAGTTTTAAAAACACACATAGAAAGTAGAAGATGTGCTTCAACCTTGAAAGTTTAGGTAGGTCCTATGATACCACATAGAAGAGCTGCTTTCAAAGGAAATGTGGGATTTTTGTCTTCTGTGAGACCAGATGACACAGAAGTTGGTATCTAGCAGCTGTCCCATCTAGGTCATCATTAACAGTAAATCATATAAGACAGAAAGTAGTCTTAATTTGAAGGCTTTTGAATATATAGTACAGACAATTGTTTCCCAGATACATATAATAAGATTCCTGCAATAAATAATGCCTGTTCTCAGTGAGGACTTGATCAAATGCAACAGCTGTATGGAAGGACAGAAGGACTCTGCTTACCTTCAGAAGGCCCCAGGCACATAGAGAACTCTAAGGAGATACCCCTACCTCCACTGCTAACCCCTAATAAGGTCTGGGAAGGGATGGATCCTGGCTCCACCCCTTCTGGTTACTCAGGTAAACTGCATGCACCTGAGCTCCCCTGGGTTGGCTCTGCCTTCTACCAGGTGCTCAATCACTGGATCAAGCCATGACTTAGCATTTCTGCTGCAACTGGCACGTGTGGTATAAGCATCAACCTGTACAGCACTCTTTAACCAGACTGAGTCATCCTCTATTAACCCCGAATCCTCCCTGCACTGTGCAAAGGCATCTGCACCTCCACATTGCTGCCAGTCCTCCAAGAGAACAGCTCTTGTTTCTCCAACAGAGGCATCCCCTCACCACTATCTGTTCCTTTCTTTCTGCTCTGATACCATCCCTGCATGGATGAACTCTTCCAAAGGGCTTGCCTCTGTCTTCCTTTCTTCTTTCCCCATCCCTCCTTTTCCAGTGCCCATCTCTCCCATTTGGGATGGCAGTTTCCATGGCTTCATTAATGCCATAAAGCAGGGCAAGGCCAAAGCTACTCTGCAGCAACCTCCCAGATGTTCTCTGGGCCTCGTCCTCAGCTGCTGCAGCCTACTGCTCCATTCATGTTATTCTGCACTACTTGCTAATGGTACTGTAGCCTGAAGTGACTGAAAATGTTTTAATCTTTGAAAAATCCATGGGTATACATTCCATTTAATTGAAGAGAAACCTGTGTGGACATTTCAGCATTGGAAACTCAGGCTTTCTGATCCCTGTGGAAATCAGTGCAAGCACAGAAGGGTAATTAAGGGCAGAATTTGGCAATTACATTGGAGCTTTTTCAGGATGTTTCTGCTGTGCCTCAGTGGGAAGGGGAACTTCCTCTCTCCTGGTAGCTGGGAGCACAATAAATCAAGTCTAGATGAAAGGCAATAGTCCTTCCAGATGAAAGTCTGTCACTGTGAGAATTAGGCAGAATGAAGACAGTGTCTCTAGATTTTCTTCTATTAAAAAAATAAAATAAAATAATTTGTAGACAGATTAATTCTGCAAATCATCAGTCTGAAATCTCAGTCCGTTTTTCCTTCACATTTTCTGAGGTTTCTTTCCCTGTATGGAAGACTGTCCCCCCTGGTCTGGCCATTTGTCACGAGAAAAGCATAAAACAGAAGCACCTGATCCAATCTGCTTCTGATAACCTTTGGAGCTATCTTTCCTTTAATTCAATGACAAGTTTTCAGTTCTTCATAGACCTGCATCTTATTCACATCTTTTAGAAGTTTCAGAGCTTCCAATTTGGATGCCCTAATTAAATCCACACAGGCAATAAATAATCTCTTGCAGGGATTGGGGGCTAAGCAGCTTTTTACTAGCAATTAACTCACATTTGTGATTGGGGGGGGGGAGATGGTAGTCATGTCTATACTGGTGCTACCAGTCAGCCACACCACCAGCAGGAGTTCCTGTGTGAAAAGTCACGCTTAGTGTGGTTACTTCCATAAGTATGATTACAGCATCACAATTACAGCTAACCAGAATACAGAGACAAAGTAACTATGCCATGAAAGACCCACTGCCCACACCACTTCTTCAACAGCCATTTAGAAGATGAATTTTTCGGCAAGTACCTCTGAAGGAAAGTTTTACTAAGTCCTTATTTTCACTTTATTTTCATTTTACCCACTGTGAAGTATCCTTAGTCATAGTAAAAAAAAAACATATTTTCTTTTTTGCCGTGTTCTCCATTATTTCCTGTAATTTTATTTTCTTATTGTCTGTTTATGAATTTGATCAAAGACACAGAAATAGTTATTGTAGATAATGCAGTTGAACTTCATTAAAACACTGCAGGAAATAATAATAGCATTGTGGTGCACCAAAGTGGAAAGACATTCATTGCTATTCTGCTCTCTGAAAACACCCTTATTATCCAAAATTACATCTTAAATTATCATATCCAACTGTTACATATATTTCTATTTCACGCTGGCAATTACTCTGTTTACATCTTTGAATTCAACTCTGTACTGAGGCCAAGCTCTGCATCTAAATTAACCGTCTTTGGCCCTCCTTGCAGTCATTCTCCTTCCTTTAATTCAGATTATTGAGAAACTTCAGTACCACCCACAGAATTCAGTCCTGTGAATTGTCTAAAATGTGTAATACTTGTAAAAAATATGTATGTATTTGGCCTTGCAAAGCTGTTTAATATACTGTAATTAAATTTAATCTAAATAGTTTGCTCATTGACTGTACATTCACTCTGTGAAAGCTTCATATGCTCATCCTTTGCCAATAGACATTCTGTAGAATAGCAGATGTTTGTAGGACACAGTTCTAGCTTACAGAGGTGCCGGTGGTCATTTTCTCTGCTTCCATTCAAGGCTGATCTGCAGAAAATGAGCACACACTGCTCAATTAAGACAAATGATATTATTAAATGTTAAATAATTAATATTAAGACAAATAGCTGATGCTCTAACAATGCGAGAAACTGAGCCACTGGAGCAATTCCAATATCATTTCAACGTGATTCTTTGAAAAGTTCAAATCTGTTCTTCAATACAGGATCAGCTTTGCCTGACAGGAAAAACAAAAGCTTTACACAAAGAATTCTTTTTAACTAGCTAAAGGTCAACTCAAGCTACAGCCTAGTGTGCCCCCTACATAAAGATGATTTCCAAGCACGGTCTGCAGGTGACCAAACATTTTAAATAGCTGGCTTCTCGCCTGTTTTGTTTTGTTTTATGGATGGATAAAAATATGTATTTACAGAGCTTGAGAGTTTTCCATAAAGGACTATTCTTCTGTGATGCTCTCCCCATAAGTTGTGAGTGAGAGCAGTGTGGTTGTACAAAGAATTCTTCTTTAGAACATATTCAGCCACAATCTGACGTTCCAGGAAATGTCTCCCTCCAACACATGCCAGAGCTTCCCAAATGTTTAACACTCTTCCATAAATCAGAGGCTCAGGGAGCCTTTTTAGGCACGCATTTCAAGGAAGCAAAGTTCAGATGACACTGCAATTCTCACAGCTTAATCTTTACACCTGCAACAAAGATTATTCTTTTATTGTTTGTTTTGTTTTCCACATATGAAAAAACAAGAGGCATTAGAAAGCTAACTGCAACAAACCAAACTTCCCAGTCACTGGAAGCCAGAAACTACAAAGCAGGCTGGCAAGGCAAGTGGGTGATGGGTGATGCAACAGTAGCATTCTTCCATCTGGAAAAATAGATAGTGTTGGTGTCTGCTGAGGCACAGGTGAAGCTATTGGCCCAGTTAGGACCTTAAAAATTATGAAACCTGCAAATCTGCTGAGCATCACTGGCAGCTATTTTAGGTGCCAGTAGGAGTTATTTATAACAGAGCCCAGTGCAAATTGCATGACTGACCACAGTGACTCATACAGCTCTGGAGATTTCTCACCTGCAGCCCAGGAGCATGGGATAACTCCAGAACTCCCTGAAGTTTGTACCAAAATGAGAGTCTGCTTCTGTTCTGAATAAAGAGAAAATGTTGTGTTTTTCTAAATTTTCACTTTTGTCCCCCAGGTAGTGAATTCTCCAAGGGTGGCCACTGAATACTGTCTCTGTCTTCAGGAGAAACAGCACTGCTGTTTGATTGTCTTTCCTGGCTCTCTTCAATTAAAATCTTATTTACAGTACAATTTTTACTAGATTTTTCTTCACTTCATGCAATTTCTTGAGGTATTGAACTGTTCAAGTTACATATCAGGAAGTAATTCTGAAATGTACCTTTCAGTAAGTAGCACAGGTACATTATTTACTCAAATTTATTGAATTACACAGTTAGAAGACAATCTTTTACAGAAATTAAATGTATGGTTTTGAGTGTGTGTAAATTAGCATCCTTTCTCTTCGGTGCACTGTGCCACTTAATGCATAGAATTAGAAGACTTCTCTTTCAGAAAGATCCAACCATCTGATTTATTTAATAAAACTGTGTAAAGCAGACATAATTTTCAGTGTTTCACCACAATTTTTGATTTTGTCAAGGGAAAAGACATTACTTTTGAAGTACAGAATATTTCATGTGTATGTATTGCTCTGGTTGGGTCTGCTATGAAAATGTCTTTATAAATCAGCAAGAAAAGAGTGACATTTAGAAACCGCAAATCTGAAAGAAAAATATGTTGCTATTTTATTAAGGAGCTTTTTCTATCTGCCAGATCTTGCAAAAACTGGAAAGTTGCCGGTACACACGCTTAGTGTCATACAAGCATTGAAACAAGTTATATGGCTGTTAAAAAGATCATTGAAAGCATCTCTTCTGTCTGTTTTTAACTCTTTACAAGGCTATTCAGACCTCAAACAGTGACACTAATCTACTGAATCTCTTTAGAAAATGCAAACCAGACATCAAAGATAAAAACTGAAAGGAATGAACAAATCATAGAGTTGAAGGTCGCCCATGTAAATTAGGAAGTCTTGTCTTGAACTACGCACTCATATTTCTGTTACAAATAGGCTGATCAAGTCTTTGCATGGCCCCGCTTTCATCTAGCATAGGAATAATTCTCCTTTTTAGATATCTGTAAATTTAAATTGTAAAAGATGCTCTTGTCTTTGAGGTACCAGTATTCCTAATGTGATGTCCTTCAGGATTTTAATAAATACCTGATATGTGCTTATCATTGGGAACTTCCTTATGTAATGTACATGAAAAACTTCTACTTCACAATTAAATTGCTCTGTATAAAAAAATTAAACTGGCAGCAGAATCATCTGCAGCTCTCTGCCACTGCTCTCCCTCCTCCATTTTCTGTTCCCCATGGTGCTAAAGAAAATGACTCAAAGCCAAATATTTCTTTGGGCTTTGCTGCTGATCAGTCTGTTCCTATCTGAGGAATCCAAACTCGGCAGCTGCTTTTGGTGCCATCCCTTCGTTTGCTCTCTTGGCAATCTGGTCTTCCTTGTAATATCCTGTGGAAGAAAGAAGGAAGGAAATGAGGGATTACTCATGACTGTGGGCTTGAAAAGCAACAGCAATCACAAAGTGTTTTTACATGATACATCTATTAGACACTTCTGCTAACTCCTGTTTGAAAGCGTGCTTGGGCTAGGTCTTCTCCCAGCCTTTTGAGAAACAATTCTGAGGACAAAAAGGGTACAGAGATGTGGTTCTGATCAGAGAGGAGCTCTTTCTTTCTTGACAAAAAAACAAAATAAAAACTATGAGCTGTTTTTATTGCCTTCCTTAGCTCTTACACTACTGAAGTACTTTGAAAAATAATTTTACACAGTTACTCTCAATCATCACATTTTTTTTCTCACTAGTACTGGCTGGAGTGTTAAGTTCAGCTTTGTGAAAAATACAGAGATTTTGATCCTATAGGAAAACAAAAGAAAATATATGACTGGACATATATTTGGATTCTTGAGAGCAGAAGAAGGAAGAAAGGCAGATGAGACAGTGACAGTGAGCATTAGTGTTATCTCGGGGGGGGGGGGGGGAAGGAAAGGGAATAGGGAAAGGGGAAGGGAAAGGAAAAAAAAAAGAAAAAGAAAAAGAAAAAGAAAAAGAAAAAGAAAAAGAAAAAGAAAAAGAAAAAGAAAAAGAAAAAGAAAAAGAAAAAGAAAAAGAAAAAGAAAAAGAAAAAGAAAAAGAAAAAGAAGAAGAAAAAAAAGAAAAAGAAAAAGAAAAAGAAAAAGAAAAAAAAGAAAAAGAAAAAGAAAAAGAAAAAGAAAAAGAAAAAGAAAAAGAAAAAGAAAAAGAAAAAGAAAAAGAAAAAGAAAAAGAAAAAGAAAAAGGAAAAGGAAAAGAAAAAGGAAAAGGAAAAGGAAAAGGAAAAGGAAAAGGAAAAGAAAAAGGAAAAGGAAAAGAAAAAGAAAAAGGAAAAGGAAAAGGAAAAGGAAAAGGAAAAGGAAAAGAAAAAGGAAAAGGAAAACTTAGCTCTTTCATACAGGAGGGAAAAAGGGGATGTGCACATTCTCCGCGTGGGACATCAATTGCACTTTGTCTCCTCCTGGTACCTAGTCTCATCCTGAGCCCTCTGAGCCATACCCAATCAGTCTCCTGCTCTCCCCAGTGAAACCTTCTCATAAGTTTTTATGGAAAAACTCCCTGTTATTTCTAGCTATTCTTGATATAATGTCTTCCAGGCCAGATCCTGATCTGGTATTTGCATAAGTGTTGCCAGGTGGTTTCACTGTCATTGAGAGAACACTGATATAGACAGATAAAATCTTAGGCCAACATTGTATCAGCTATTTTTAGCTCTACATACATAGGAGAAGCACAGAGAAGTTGGTGCTGTCGCTTCTGTGACATTCATGCATGGTCACCTGTCTAACAACTTTATTTTTACCTACCCAGGGAAATCACATGAAATCATGATGAAATCATTTTCCTCTATCTTTTTCTGTTACTTAGAGCAGAGATCCTTGCTGCAACAGATGCAGGAACAGAGGAGGAAAGAGGAAAAAAAGAAGAGTATGTGCAAAGGATATAGCCAAAGGATATATGGACGTGGTTTTATACAGCACTTGTTCTTGTCATCCCTGGCTGCCCAAGTCTTGTTCCCTCCCTCAGCACCAACTGAATTCAGATCTGCCAAATGATGTCCATTTTGGGGTGCCTGTGACCAATCTCCACTTTCATGGAGGTTGTATATCATTGCTCTGCTAGGTACTTTGGCAATATAGAAGGTCCTTGAATGTAAATTGTATCCTTAAAGGCCCCTTCATGCTGTGTAAAAGTTCTCACATGTAAGTTAGAATCAGGTGTAATGGTTTTCAAACCAATAGTGTATAAATGGCAGTCATATAAGGTGAAAATTCCTTTCATTGATTCCTATTTTCTAGATCCAGAGTGGTGAGGGGCATATACTTCTTTAATGCTTAATAGCTTACAGAAAGATGTGTTTAGAGTGACTCAAGGAAGTTTCTTGCAGATAATATTCAGGCTATCTCTTCGCATCCTTCATACTATTGTTTTATTAACCATGGCAAGGTTCTTTGCTGTAGGTTCAAATTCTGCTCAGAATGAAAGTGCTTCCCTTCCCCAGAAAGAATAGTCAGACTTCTCTGACATACCAGGCAGCTCAGGAGGCACATGATCCCTGACCTGTGTAACCTTGTCCATGAGCTCAGGACTCACTCTCCATCCCCAGCAAGAGAACCTCACTTACTAGAGGTTAGCTAGAATAGTGGCCTAGTACAAGCTGCTTCTTCCTTCTGCTTAAGATTAAAACCATCTCCCCAGCAGTGTGTCCACAGCATCATTCCTATTGATGTGTTGTCAGCAGCAGGGTGCTGCTGCCCTGTGGCATTTCTAGGCAGGTTTGCTTCTGTGTTGAAGTGCCTACAATGGCTTCTCAGTCCTTTCAAGTAATCCTGGGAAGCATTTAAGTAGTCTCCCAAAGCCACTCATTGGGCACCTCCTTTGTATCCCAATATGCATAATTTCTAGAGATCACAAGCCGTTTCAGAGACTAAGGCTAGTCTTTATACACTGTGGCCTTCTGTCTTGGCTGATTTAGGAGGCCAGATGCAGATAAGCCCACAAACATATGGCTTAACTACACTTAGTCCTTGTGGTAATTTGGATGCTTCTACACTGCACTGCTGTATAGAAATGCTAACATTTAGACTCTTACAAAGAGGGTATTCTTCATCTCTCAAGTTAGAAGCTGTGAACTCTTGTGGTTTAACTTCCTGTGGCACAATGATAAATCTGGATGTCCTAAGCTTGATGCTGTGCCAAATCCTTCCCTCTACTCCTGCCTGGCTTTCCTCCTTCTCAGCTCTGTAGCCTTCTATTTGAAAAAAAAAAATCTGTAATTGTACTGTAAGGGAAAAACAGAGGGGTTCAATAGTCTTAGACTGGTTTTATAATAATTTGTGATAGTGTCCCTTCTTCATCAAACAGCACCCCACTGAAAAGCATGTTTGAAAGCAAACAGTCTTTCTGGGCCAACAGAAGTAGAGATTTCTATCCAGGGGAACAAACAGCAGCTATCCTTTTCTCTTTCAGACCTCCATAGTTTCATTGCTTAATTCTTTCAATTTTATATTTGAAATATGTATGTACTTCAAAAGGAGATTCATGAGACTATTGACTTTTTCTTTGTCTCCTAGGATGGATCCCCAGGTTACATAGTGCAATCATAATTTTTGTGTGGCTGACTCCCACTGAGGAGTGTATTATTTTGATCAAGGACGACATGTATCCAATAGAATTAGCTAGTTAATTTATGATTTTATGTGAGCAAGTATTTTCTTGATTGATATTCATTGGTACTCAGTGGCATCTGGTGAGACTTGCTCAGGTAGTAAGCAATTTTTTTAATTACACTTGCCATGAAAACATTTTCATTTGGCCGCTTTCCCAGTCACAAAAAGGGAATTATATATATGCAGGCACATGCAAAGTTTCAGGTTTGCCCTGGGGAAAACAAAATCATCCTGCTGTCACTGGCATTTTTTTTAAATCCTATGCTGTTTTCCACCTAAATAACTGCTGTGAGTTCAGGGCAGTACACCTAATCCAAAACCAAACATTGTTTTGTCTACTAATACATCCACTCACATATTTCCTTACAGAATAAGGTTAGCTGGCTCCCACTGATCCTACTTATTTTATTTTGCTGATCCTTCCACCTATTAGCTACTGAATATTCTGCTTGGCATTTTGATTCCCTGACACTGAATCGTGAAAGAAAAAAGGAGGCAGGATTAAAGGAGGAGAAGACAGATTTTCATATGCGCTGATATTGTCAACGCCCTTACCCTGCTGCTGGGTGGCTTTCATGCCTGCTGGTTCACAGGGTTCAAGAGAGCTAAATTTAGAGAGAAATCAAAAGATGTTCAGCACAGTGAAGCTCTTTCTTCATGAATGCTGTTACTAAATTTCCTTCCTTTGGGATTGGAATTTGAAGTAAACTCATGCAAACATAAATTGGAGGAGCTCCTGAAGAAGACACAAGAACAGAAAATCAGTGACAGTCTTGTCCTGGAGTCCTCTTCTTGAGCTTTTGTCTTTCCCTTCTTCTGATGTGCTCCTCTCGCCTGCCAGATGCAGTCAGATGTTTGCAGCTGGCCAAAAGGGCAGGCAGGATGAGCACTGGTGAAACCCCCTGCACAGGTCCATTGTTACTATAACCATGTAATTCTACTCGTAGTACATGCCACGGGCACAAATCTTACTCTGACTTACTTATTCAATTACATCCTCCTCTCATCCCTGTGAAACTATAAAGTGCAATTGATTATGTAGCCTGAAAGCAAGAAACTGAAGCCACATTCTCAGAAGAGGAATTCTGAAGAACTACACAATTCACTTTCGAAGATTATATAAAATAAAGGACATCATTACTGTCAGACTAAGCCCCACTGCAATGTTTGATATGCTTCCTGGTGATACAGTGGTATTTATATTCCAAATAACGGAGCAGTCTGAAGGCAGGAATTACAGAGTGCAAGAAAACACTATCTGGACCTCCTCAGTACTTTAAAAATACATGTTGCAGTATGACAAATGGGTATCTTCAACCCTGGCCCATCATGAAGTGAAGCCCTTCTCTTCCTCTGTGTAACAGCTCTCAGAGAAGCCCTGTCTGTGGAATACCTCACTTCACTGTCAGGTAAAGGACATTGCTGAAGGAAACCACGGACCTTGAACAATGCTCAGTGTTTAGCTTCTTATTTGAAAACAATTTAATGACTTTGAAATTTGCCTGAATTTCTAATCAGGACAGGAATAAAGGTAACTGGACAAGAAAGGATGTTCAGTATTCAAGCCACATGTTCATACAAGAAAGGAGGTGATTGAAAAAAAGGTTTCCCTGGGGAATTACTGTTCATGAGGCAAAATGATGAGCACAGCAGAGTGTTTGGTACAATCAACCTTGGCAAAGAGCACCCTTGCCGAGTTGTATGGAAGAACAAGCAGATAGCTAATAAAAAATGCAAAACAGTGACCTACATGATTTTGATATGAAATGTCACTCATTATCCTACAGCTGTAGTTTAGTATTCCTCTATATTTTCTTAGCATAACCAGTGAACACATGACTCACACCCTCAAAAGTCTGGATTCCCAGCTCTCTTCAAGCTCCTATCTAAGCATTCTTCACCCTCTAATTATATATAGTAGGATTTTTTATATATATACTGTTACTTAGTATTTGAGATCTTCAACATTACAAGTAGGGAAGATGTTAGCCTGTTAGACAAGCTAAAAAAGTTGCCATTCCCTTCATGATACAACTTATTTTTAAACATGGTGAAACTATTCACTGATGTGAATCCTCCATCTAAATAAACACAATACATGGTGAAAGGGAGGAGAGAAGGAGAAAGGAGTCAACTAAAAATGTTGGTAACAAAGGCCAGTTTTGAAGTAATTTATGATTTAGCTTGATCACTCCATGCCTTGTTTTTGAAGTAGATGCATTCTGTGCACTCAGGCAGGCATCTGCCTCAGGCTTTTGTCGACATGGATGTTCAGCTCTGTCACTTCCATCAAAAGACTTTCTCATTAGTTTCTTGATCCCCCATTGGCTTAGTCTTTGACGACACAGCTGCCAGTGAGGGAGATGCAGGCATCTCCTAAGAGGTTTTAGAAGTTTAATGCACTTTTCATCCAACGAGCATTTGTTTATTAGAAGCAGTGCTTAGCATTTTTGGAATATGGCACAGTAACTCAACAGATACAACTCCATTACTAAGGCCCATGTTCTATACCATTTTCTTTTGCCCTCTGTGTATGTACCTTTATTTTTCCTTTCTGTCTGCAAATGTACACATACCCATATGCATAGACTCACTGATATTTACCATCCACTTTGAAACTGAGCTGTATCAAAGCCTAAAGAACTTTTTAATAGTATGGCTTATCCAGATCAGTGTGTATTAGAGCACTTTATGGACTGTTCTGAGCTCTTTACATAAAAACATTTCACAAGCGTGTCATAAGCACTACTTTTGCTAAGCAAAATGAAGATTTTACAAATTACATTTGAGCTAAATATACCACTAGAAGGCACTTATAAGTTATGCAGCTTCACAATTAATAAACTTCTGATGCAATGTGGCAACAATTTGCAGCTGATCAAAACGCTGAAAAAAAACAAATTTCTGCAAAACTAGAGATTTTAATCTCCTTTTGGGAATATTATTATACCTTTTCAGTATGCTAAACTGACTCACAAAAAGTTAGTCTTGCCAAAGGCTTCTAACAAGCTTCTTTAGTCATTTAGAAATATACCTTGTTAGTTCTGCTTTGGTCATGCAAAAACAAACTATATTGCTTCATTTATTTTTTTTCTGATGTCCTCTATTTTTAGAATACTCTCCTCCAGAGAGCGTGTTCTGTTCTTTTCATTTCTCTTTTCCTGTCTCTGTGTGACTGACTGTTTTTCCCTTTCCCCAATCCTATTCATTATTTACTATTGTGAATCTATATATTCCCCACACAGAACCCAAATTACTTCTGATGTGGGAAGAGCAGGGAGGAGAGAAAAGCAGAGATCTGCTTTATTGTGTCTTATCACTTCTATTTCAATTTCTACTCAAAAAATGGTGCCAGAAAAATCCCAATGGCAGATGAGTCTATGGAGAAAAAAAAAAAAAAACATTTGCCAGTCAGCCTGCACAATCACTTGTTAGATGTCAAGATGGAAAATTCATCATCTGAGGATCTGAGTGAAGTCCTCCAGCAATGACCCAAAACTGAAGGAAGTCTGGTCCTTCTCCTCCTTTGAAATTCACTACCGAGATCATTAAAGTGCTTGCTATATTTTTTTTAATTTCCTTCTCTGTCATCATCTGATTCTCTAGCTTTCATGCTTGCCCTTTTCTCTGACCTCTGCTTTTGTCCTCTAATTGTTATCCCGAAATCAATCTTCTTGAACTCTTTTATTCCTCAGTGCCTACAGAAACCAATTCTCTTTTCCCCTGTTGCCTGCTCAAAGTTACTTTCCCACACAGCTATGGAGATTCAGACAGTGCAACTTAAGCTCCTCTGAGGGCTTCAAACAGCAGGTGCTTACCACAGTAAATGTGGCTCTCCTCCAGGGGTGATATGGGAAGGATCACAAAAGCTCACAGCAGTATGAGTATGACTTCCAAAACCAGGGCAGGCTGAATCAGCTGAGGGAACCATTTTATCACTGCAGTCAGTAGCTTGCAATACGATGCTTGACAAAGTTGTAGATACAAAACCCACTGGGTGTCTTTGTTGGAGCATGGACAGGTTAGCAACCAGAGTTACTCAGCCTGCTGATAGAAAGATTTCCTAATGGCTCCATGGGAAATGTGGCTGGCCTCTCTTCAGCAATTCTTATGCCAATCCTGTCCCCGGAATGTACAGTCAAGGTGACAGCCTTTTACACAACCAGTAAGAAAGCCTGAGATTAGATGCCTGGACTTAAAAATGGAACATTTGATATTAAGCACAAAAAGCATACAGCCCACTGGGAAAAGCATGCAGTATACCTATCTGTCACAGTTAGCAGAGCTCCTGCTATTGCTATATTTGAAGGTTACATTTGAAGTTGTTTTCTGTATACTCTAGCTGGATGAACATTATTACAGGGATTACATCTACGTGGCAACTTCCAACAAAAACAAGCAGAAGCCTCAGCTTGTGAACATGCCACTGAGTCTCTTACCTAGCGTTACAAGGACAAGTGCTTTTAATTTTACAGGGGCTATCTGGCATAACAGGGATTATAAATGCTTTTTGAATCAAAGTACTGCTACAAAACAAGTACTTTGTTTCTGATCCGTTTCAACTCTTCTTGATCAAATTACACACTGCTCAGTAGGTATAATATTTTAATATAACAGTGAACGTTTCTCTTGGGTTGCAGGACTATACACTGGTTAGTGGTGCCGTCATGGTATATATTAAGGAGTACATTAATTCTAATTTAAAATATACCAGATAATAGTTTGGCTCCCTGTCTTTTTGTTCTTAATAACTGCCCCAAAGTAACAAACACATAGGGCTTTAGATATCATTGATATTTAAACCAAGAAAGAATCAGTTACAATATGCAGATGGAAACAAATTGTACATCACAAATACACATGTACTGCAAACATTTTTATTCTTTAAGATGAAGAATGAGCGTGCTGGCCCTTCTTGTTTATGTACTAGTGCTCAGCAAATCTTTGAACACTGTCTGTAGCAAGTCTGGGGAGACACAGAGGAGCTAAATTTTTCATGGGTATCGGTCCTCAACCAGCTTCTACTACAGCTGCAGAAAAGAAAGTCTGCCCAGTAGTGCTGAGTTACACCGTGTTCAGCTGTGGTACAAACTAGAGCAGGCACTCAGCTGCAGGATCGGGACCAATCAGTCTCCAATAGATCTCCATGTGTAGATATCTCTCCAGAATCCAGAAAGAAGCTGCATGTGTTTTAGGACAACATGCAGCAGCAATTACAGTGATCATGTCTGTGTGGCTCGGGAGGGTACTCTGAGAGCTATAAGGGCAACTGGGGCAGGATCAGGATTTTAAATCATGCTTTTCAGCACTAGCTTTGACATAGATTTTCTGTCTGGGTTTAGGCAATCAAGCTGACCTTCCTGGCTCACTATCTGTGCTGTCTATTTTCCCAGGCAATAATGAGAATTAGTTCTTCTAAAGCACTTGAGAGACTAAAAGTGCCCCATGCTGCCCATGGTCTGAATTGCTGGTTATATCCAGGCCCTTTTTTAATGCTTCAAGGCCCCTTTATGCAGCTAGTAATGTAGAGGTCCTTTATCTAAGTAACAGTTGGTCCCTACATATCTGGGACACCCTGTTGTATCTCTGACACCTGTTATTAGATCACTGTTATCATCAGGGATTCAGCTTTCTTCCAGCACAGGTGTCCCTCAGCTTCTCAGTGCAGGTGTGGCCCAATTACCAAAAGTGTTCTCTTCCCATAGACTTCTTTTCTGTAAGAAATACAGTAGCACAATCTATCTTCAAAGTCTAAGCTTATTAAATGAAAATGTCTCAAGCAACCAATCATGGGCTTGAAAATGTTCAGTCAGAGTGTCCATTTCCACCTCCTACTGTAAAAGCAGCATCATTTTTCTCCCAGTGACTAGATCTGCTACCATGGTTACAGCTTCACACAGAGTAGGGTCACCTTTCCTTTCAAGAAAAATCAATGAAAGATTTCATTTCCACTAGCTTCATTATTCCCCACACCAGTCACTTTTTACACCAGTTTTGCTGCATTAACATTAAATTCTCAGAAATGAAGAAGTAAATGTGATGTCACCAGTGAGACTGATGAGAGAAGCAGCTGTCAGGTTGATAAATAGATTCAAGTGCTGACTTATTAAAGTGCTCGACACATTAATGAAACCTTCAAGAGACATTTCCTGTTCTCCTTTTCCATTGCGCTTGTAAGCTTGCATTGACCACCATTTAGTATTTCTAAGAGGAGGAGCTTTTTGGGTAATTAAACAGGAAGTCTTTACACGAAAAGAAACCTTTTGAATCTGTCACTGAAGTGTACCTCTCATGTCCTTGACAGCTATGTGCCTCCTGACACACTTAATTACAGAGGACAAATGCATAAGTTCAAAACCTCTTTTTTAACATCTTTTTACTAACACTTATTTTCCTGACATGCCAAGACCACCCACAAAAAGGAAGGCTGCAAAATCAGCTTTAATAGAACTTGTCTCTAGTTAGGGGAAAGGACAGGAGAAAGTATGGAGGTGATGGAGGACTCATATTTTAAAATCAATTGCAGATGTTATTAAATGGAGGAGGGTACTGGGGACTTCTAAAGTCCTGAGAAAATACTAGTTTTATTTCAGCTCAGAATTCATTAATGAAGAAGAGGGATCTTTTCACTACAAGTGTAAGGCGGGTTTAAGTTACTCCAGCCACACAAAATCATAGAACATCCTGCGTTGGAAAGGTCTCAACAATCACTGAGTCCAACTCCTGATTCCACACAGGACTAGCCAAAATTCAAACCATATTTCTGAGGGCATTGTCTACACTTTCCTTAAACTCTGGCACTTGGGGCCACGGCCACTGTCCTGGGCAGCCCCTTCCATGCCTATCACCCTCTGGTGCAGAACATCTCCCTAACCCCCACTTGCCCCTCCCCTGACACAGCTCCATGCTGTTCCCTCAGGCCCTGTCACTGTCACAGAGAGCAGAGTTCGGCACTGCCCCTCCGCTCCCTGTGAGGAGCAGCAGGCTGCTATGAAGCCTCCCCTCAGCTCCTCTGCTCTGATTGAACAAACCCAGGGACTGCAGTCATTCCCCATACATCAGGCCATAAAGACCCGTCACCATCTTCTTCTTTAGATGTTCTCTCAGTTTTATATCCTTATGTTGTGGCACCTAAACTTGATCTCAGTGCTCAAAGTGAAGTTGCACAGTGCAGAGTAGAGCCGGACAGCCCCTGCCCTCCTTGATGGCAGTGCTGGGCCTGGTGCAACCCAAGGTATGGTTGGCCCTCTGGCTGCCAAGGCACATTGCTGGCTCAGATTCAACCAGAATCCCCAGATGCCCTTCTGTGGGGATGTTCTCCAACCTCTCATCCCTCAATCTGCACATATATTCAGGAATACCCCCACACAAATGAGAAATTCATGCAGTTGATGGGTGCCCAGCCCTCCATTTGTCAAGATCTCTCCGTCAGGGGAGTCAACAGCTCTTCCCAATTCCTAAGTTCCTGTACCTAAGTCGTTCATGAAAAGATTGAAGAGAACTTGCCCTAAAATGGAGCCCTGCAGAACCTTACTGGTGACTGGCTACCAGCCTGATGTAACCCCATTTACTAAAACTTCAAGCACAGCCCATCACCCACATTATGTTTTTGTCTAGCTGTATGCTACACATTTTGTTCAGGAGGTTACTGTGAGAAACAGTATGGAAAGTTTTGCTGAGATCCGGTGTTTCTTGTGCTGTGGCCAACTGATCCATCTGTCTCAAGGATGGCAAAGCACAACTACACCAGTTACCTCCTTCTCCATCTCCCTGGTGCTCCCTAACTTGCCCATCTTTTCCCAGAGCTCTGTCACCAGACTGAGCAGTGGCAGAACTGCCTGAGGGTTGAAATGCCTGTGGTCCTAGTGCCTATTTTACCTCACTGAAGTCCTGGAGAGCCATGGAGGGCACATACCACTTGCTGCCAATGCATAACATAAGATGATAAATATTGAAGGGACAGGGGGAAAACAGGGAGAAGAAAGGGAAAAGGAGGAAGTGGAGGAGAAAGAGAGGGAATCCATGACACACCTAAATGCTGCTGACCCACCTCCTGATCACCCAGCAGTGGCAATAGAGGAAAAGTGATTCCCCACATCTTCTCTCTAGCTCTGGATCCTATTTCTGTCCTTTCCACTACTGCCTTCTCATGACATGAGTAAATAAGTCTGCTTACAGCCCTTCATGCTTAGGATGTGAAAATTTGGTTTTATCCATGCTGCTGAGCAGCACTGAGTTAGTTCACTGAGGAAAATTCACTCTGTGGGATACTTCAATTCGTGACACCTGTGATGCAACTGACAGCAAAATGCTACCTGTGAAGGCTTTATAACAGCCCTCCACTGACAGATGACAGCCCACTGGTCTTGGTTTAGCTGCCACAGCTTGATAGAAAAGAGTTGAGGGAATACCATTCTATCTCAGATTTAAGATATTAAAAATTGAAAAAAGCACAGTTTCTCAATATGATAGCACTGAGTCAAGCAGTACTTTCTGCCTGCGGAACACTTTCACAGTTGGGAGTGAAGAAAATAGTTAAGCTTCCAGCTGTTTTGTCACTGAAACTGAAGGGTGCATCTCCTGCAACAAAATGATGGCATCCTCATTAGTTTTTTGTAGCCTAAGATAACCCTACCAGAGCATAGTATATAGTAACTCCACACTGACTTTGCAAAGAACACATCATTTCCTCAGACTTAAAGAATCAGACTTATCGACTGATCTTACAGCAGACACTTTTAAACAGAGGGTTCAGCAATGATGTGACTTTTAAAGAATGACATCAGGTATAAGCCTGCCCCAATTTTTACCTCTGCAAAGTCAGCCCCTGTACTCCACTTGGAAGAATATATTCCCATATATAACAGGCTGAACTCACAGCATGAGTTCAGAAGGCAAATCTAGCTTTGAAGATGTTTCATTACAGCTTTTGCAGGTAGCAAGATTGCAGAATGTTATTTAAGTTTCCTATCTGAAAGTACTCCTTACTCATTATACCTTCCTTTTCAGCTTGAACCTTCCACACTTTGTCTCTGCCCAAGGTGTCTACAGCTTCAGAATAATGTCTTCCCTGACACCTTGCAGCTGGAGAAAGAAATACACTGCTTCTAGTTCAAAAGAGAAAGTGTTGACATAAACATAAATACAGACAGGAATGGAGGCTGGAATGAGCTAGTGGGATGCCATAACAGCACTGCACACAGAAACTAAACATGCTTCTTTCTTAAGTGCTACAAACAGCAAATGCCAGGGAAGCGTTGCCATTGCAATTCACAAGTCACAGGCTTTGTACTGAATTTGCAAGGCCTGATGACCAGGGATTGTCAGTTTGCCATCTGTGAACTTGTGGACTGCACCTTTGCTTTCATTTGGTTTGGCTGTAACACAGATTTTCCCAATGACCACGCTGTGACTAATGTGCTTTACTGTTGCTTTTCTTTGTAATCAATTTGCTTTTCTTTCGGTAATATCCAAATTTTTTCATAGGCAAGAGTAACAAGTAAAAAATAATGTTTTATGTAGAATGAGATATTTACAACTAACATAATGATGTAGCATAAAGAAATGCAGGTCTACTCTGACAGGAGGGACCTTGAATAGGGGCCATATCAGCTGCAGTGCAGAGGAGTGCAAGCATGGAATGAGAAGAAGCAGGCCACAGACCAGCACAGGAGACCCTACAGCTATGAACAGCTCACCAGTAGCCACAAACAGGGAACAGGAAAGGGCAGCTGGGGCAGCTTAATGTTAATGCAAAATACTACCAACAGAGGTCAAAGTTTGCTGTTACAGATGGCTTAAAGGAGTTTAATCTTAGTGTAATTGTTTAGTTTGTACAGCCCCATGTATTTCACAGTGTTGTCTCCTACTGGGTCTCACTGTTGCATCTAAAGCCCTAAAATGCATGCGTTTCTTTGTGCTGTATTTTTTCTGCCCTTGAATTCCAGTGCTCCTTTGTGATATCCAAGTATCCTTATGTACTAACGTGAAATTCATACTAATAGCTTCTCAGTGCTCATGCAAACCAAAAGGAGAAATGAAGCTCTGAATCAATAGCTTGATATATAATAAGGCTTTGATTTACTTCCCAATTACCACTAACAGAAAATGGCAGTTGCCAGGAATGAAAAGCCCATGGACCTTGCTGGCGTATTCACAATGCTGTTTATAGACAACTACTACGTAAGAGCTGACCTTGAGGAGTGCTGCTGGGTTTGCAGCTCAGCTTCTCCTCTAATGCTTCCTGTAAACAATAGCAGCTGTCAACACCAATGCAAAGAGACCGAGGAGAAATGGTATAGCCTCACTTAAAAAAAAAGCCACAGATAATGAAGGCAATTTCATCTGTTAAATGATTGTGTTTAACTCTGAAGAGCAGTGCCTACATCAATCTCCTACTGAATTTAATCTCTTCTGTGGTGAGCAAGCACAGCTTCTGTCAGCTAACTGACCTAAGATATACTCTCCTCTAACTCAGCAAAATCAGCTGTAACGGCTATTTGTTATTCAGCCCATGTTAAATACAGATTTTTATTTATTTTTTGTATGGATTTTAGTTATTCTTGGTGACATTTCTGGAAAATCAGCTATTAAAATACAGCTTCTGTATATCACCAACAGAAGAGCAACACTTATAAACAGCTATACTGTTTTCAGAAGGATTGTCTGGGGGAGAAAACAGCTACCTCTAAGTCCATCAGATTCCTGGCAGCTTTTCCAAAATTCCTCTGTTCTCATCTCCTGTCCAGATCTGTCGCAGATCTTCCTCCCCATGTTCAGGGCAGTGCCTTTGTTGCTGTGTCCCTTTTGCCATGCTCTATCTAGTTGGTCTGATGCTTCATAATTCAGTGTCAATCAGTGTCTTTGTCCAAGCCAAAACTCTTTTTACAGCTATAAGCAGATTTTGCTCTCTTATCTTCTCTGTGTGTTGCTTCATCCAAGTGCTTGCTACGCATTATTTCAAGTGACACTCATCTTCCTGGTTAACTACTTGCTTATCCACCCTGCAAGGGCCCAGGCACAGCTTCTGGCATTGCCAGCAAGGCACTCCATCATGAAGTTCATCCGTGAACACAAAATGTTTTACTAGTCAAGGTCAATCCTTGGCTATCTGAACAGTCTCCACAGTAATCACTCTTGCCCATTTGGAGCTATTATTCCACGTGCTAAAATTTCCTCCAGATAGATTTCTTACAGAGAAAACAGTAAGAGCATTAACACTTTTTTTTTTCTATATAAGACACTATGGTTTGTAATGTGAGCTGTCAAATGCTTCAGATTAACATTGCCTAGAACAAGCACACTATATAAACAAAGCAAAGTGTTCAGACCCGAACAGCTTGATTTGTTAAGCTGCAAATAATTTTCTAAACGTTACTACTGTTAGGGGTGCAGTATAATCTGATATCCAGATGTAAGAGTGACTGTAGGGAAGTCTGACAGACGATGAAGCTGGACTAAGATTCCAAGATGGGAAGGCACTCAACCTCTCTGCTCTTTCTTCACAAAATTAAGGGAAAATCTGTCTCCAAGACAAACAAAGCTAGCTTTTGTCTGCTCAGCATTCTGAAGGTTTAGACTTAGGATGACTTACTTTATGCTACACTATGGAAAAAAGCCACCATGTCTACCAGTGTTCCCTGTAATTAAGTAATTAGCTGATAAACAGATATGTCAAGCATTGCTATTACTGCTAGAAACAGTATTTGAAAGATATTCTTATATAATCTCAATGGTCATACTGAGCCATGGAATAACACTAAATCATTACGCCATGTCATGTTCATGCTTGCTAGCATAGCAGGAGTGGAAACACACTTTAAGATATTTAATCTCTATTATTGTCATAACATTTTTGTTAATTCTAGAAACAGTCATTGAAAAGCAATGACCTGGGAAATTTATACTTAGCATTTTGTGACCTTTACTTCAGCAGCTTTTTAAAATGAAGATTAAAAAAATAATTAGACAGTGGAACTAAACGTAACTTTCAAATGTTCTTGAATCCCAAAATAGCTGCTAAGGAAAGCAGTGTTGAAAGTTTAGATTGTAAGTTATTTAATGAAAGACGATTACTTCATAAAAATCACCCCCCTGTGGCTTTCTGTGCAGGACCTGCTTTCTTCTCCTTCCTTGTTTTCAGCAATAAATGTATCTTCTTTCCCAGCAAAAAAAGTGGTTCAAATCTCTGTTGGAGGTGTTGTCTATTCAAGAGTAGGACAGTCCAAAGACCACCAAACTACAGGAAAGCATTCCTCGTGCTACCACACTTTCTTGTATGATGTTTCAGTAGCTTGGATAAATGGATAAGATCCAGTACTGTACCACTATAGAGGAATGTGAGATTAATTTGGGGTGCTCAGGCAATACAGTAATGGAGGAGTCACATGGAGACACCTGCTGCTCCAGGACTCAGGTAGATTCTATTAAAGTTTTATACTGAAGTTCTTTTTGAGTTATATCTCTTGCAATTTGTTTCCTCAGAATGCAAAATATACACAAATCCTGCCACCTTAGTTTGGCAGCATTTTGCATCTCCTTTCCACTGGCCAGCAATGAAATGATATAAACAAGTAGAAAACTATTTTAGATTCAGATCACTGCTACAAGTTTGAAGGAATAAAAACTATTGGACTTGAAAGATTATCAAAAAAAGTAAATGTGTCGACAGTGCTCTACTCTTTATGGAGAGATAAAAATTGTCTTTTTCAAGTTAATGTTCTGCTCCTAAGGAAAGTTGTTTAGATTAGAATATGTTTTTTCTCTCTTTTGCTAAGTCTACAGTATGTAGGTCATCCTGAAAGTAATGTCTCCTATTTGTTTCCATGGAAACAACAACAAATACAAAGAGCACAATAATACTATTTGACAGAACAAATTCTCAGCTACAAAACACTATTTTTCAATATAACCACCACCATTAGCTATGCATTTTCACCAGTGATGAACAAGAGCCTGCACACAGCTTCTAAAATTCTGCACCATCTAAGGCAACCCACTGTTTCACAGCTGCTATGACAGCATCATTACTAGGAAAATGTTGCCCACACAGTCTATCTTTCATTGGCTCAAACAGATGCAAGTCCAAAGGTGGCAAACCTGGACTATTCAGTGGGCGTAGGACAGTCCAGAAAAGATTGGCATTCCACTCCACAATCTTCAAACAAGTATGGGGCCTGGCGTTACCATGTTGCAAGAGAGAGGTTGTCTTCTTCTCTGGCCTGACTTTGGAATTTTGAGCTTCAGCTTGGTCTGTGTTGCAACATGGTTCTCAGAGTTGATGATTTTTCTGGATTCCAGGAAATCTAGAAGGATCCCCTCCTTCCTATCCCAAAAGACAGTGCACATCCCTTCACTTGCTGAGGGCTGCATCTTGAACTCTGATGGGAAATTCACATGTTGCTATCCCATGGACTGCCATTTTAACTCAAGCTCAGAATGATGACACCACATCTCATCACTGGTAATGAGTGAATCCAGGAAACCGTCACCTTCAGACTTGTATTGGTTCAATAGGCCCTGACAAACTTGCATATGGTATACTTTCTGTTCCTGTCTAAGCATTCATGGGACCCACTTTTTGATATTCTAACATTGCTACCATTGTTTCCAATACATTGAAGCCAATATTCTGCTCCATACACTGTTCCCTGGTCATAATCCAATGATTTGCATGAATTAGCTGATCTAGACACACTCCATTTCATGGTGAAACATCTATGTATGGCAGACCAGAACATGGTTTGTCTTGCACGTTGCTGTCATCACTGCTGAAACACATTACCCACCGCCTACATGTGCTCACATTCCTTGTGAAATGTTCAGCAAGCAGTGATGAATGTTAATGGGTGTATTTTTTTCTGTGTGGAGGAATTCAATTCTATGCCTTTGCTTCATACACCCTTCCAAGTCAGATGCCACTTTGTCAGACTGCCTCTCTGCTGCCATCTGTCACACAGCAACAAAATGTAATGGAATATAAGTGCAGAGGTTCAACCTCTCCTGACATATCACCAACATCTGCCTCTGACATCAAAGACCACCATAACAAAATAGGAGACATTACTTTCAGAGCAGCCCTCATAGCACTATCTCTGGTTCAAGCCCATAGTATTTCAGCAGCTGCTCAGTTTGAATTGACTAAAACCTCTACAGATTGGAATGAGAAATGTTTTCTTTATAGAAAAGACTGAAAGATTTTAGTTTGCCTGATTCTTCCTAAGTAGTACTAACAAAAATATTTCAAATGAATGCTTTTCAGTCAGAAAAAAATGATTCCAAGAAAATCATACTGTTTAGTGGAGTTGTGTTTTTCAGTGTCAAAGTCATAATAAGTTAGCAATAATCATGATGCACAAAGTCCAGACAACTGCTTTCCTCGGACTGCCAGCTGCATGACATAACTGTAAAGAACTGGGTCAGATCATCCATCTGGATAAACTGTTATTACATCTGTAAGCATAGATGCTAGGTGATTAGCTGCCATAGAATTAAGCTGTCCAGGTAAAGTTTATAGTATCCTACTGAAGAAAGAAGGAAAGAGACAAGAGAGACAGAGTAGGGAAGGAAATAGGAGTCCTCAGGTTTAAGTGAGAGAATCACTGTGATCAAGAGCAGAGCAGTGGAAGATTCCAGCCCAAATTCAGACACCTGTATTTGGAGGTATAAAATGTAGTTACTTCAGTATGAACTAAGTGTATAGAGTCATAGAATCATCAAGGTTGGAAAAGACCTCCAGGATCACCTAGTCCAACTGTCCACTACCACCAGTATTTCCCCACTTAACTGTGTTGTAGCCAGTGGAGATATTTCTCCATACTTGCACAGGTATGCAGGTGTCTCCTGACAACTGGGATTCACCACAGTATTCAACACATCCAGGGGTGACTGATACATTTGATAATAGGACCAGTGGCAGACCTGCACACCCCTATGATAGCCAGTGCCTATCATGTGGAGAGAGTGACTGTTTTATCTGACGAAAGCCATGAGCTCATCTTTCAGTTATTTCAAAGAAAACTCAAAAACCATTACCACAAACAGCAGGACAGCTTTTCTAGGCTCTCTAGTCTCTGGTCTCATTTTACAACAGAGATTATCTTTGCAACTGTGAAATCAAGAGAATGTTCTGGTGACATTATCGTGGATGTAATTTTAGAGAGCATTAGGCTTTTTTAAGGACTACATTGTAGAGAAAAAGAGACAATACTTCTGTTTGGCATTTTCTAAATACTAAATGCTTCTTAGTAGGCAGCAGTACTGTACAGATAGTCAATACCTAAGTCTTTTGATGAAAGCTTTGGACAAAATAAAGTTGTAGTGGATTAAAGCATCTCGTATTTGGACCTGCAAAAGAATGCAAGCTCTCATTGGACTCACACCAACACAAGAAACGACCAGCTCTTTTCTATGCATGTTATATTAGACTGATGGTGAGTATCTTTTTTTTACATGAAAGCAACTCATTTCTCCTTTCTTCTGTCACAGCAGAATGCTGCTTCCATTTGCACAGAGCACTGTATACCCAGATATGATATTCAGATAACTTGCGAGACAGGCTGTATTTCATACAAATTAAGCATTGCCCTTGCTACTTTAGAACAGGATGGACCTTTTCTCCTGTCTTTTTTTGTTTGCAGAGAAAACATTAAGCATTTATTTTCACCTCAAAGAAGAACAGTAAAAGGAGATGGACTTTGCAACAGCAAAACCTGAAGAAACACAGTCCATAAGCAATCATGCAAATACTAACATACAAATATTGAAAAAAACAAACAACAAAGATCACAAAAACAAGTCAAACTCCAGCAATAAAAATGTCATAGTTTTGCTTGGCTTGATATCTCAATGGCTCCCTCTGCAGGGTGATGCCTTATTCAGATAAATACAGTCTTGCTGTGTAATCACTGCACATCTCAAGCTGTTTCCAAAGAAAATTACAATATGTACAATATGCATGTACTAATTGCAAAGTAAGCATATGGATACATTAAAGTACTTGCCAATCTGACTTTACATCATCCTCTTAAGATTTTCTGTAGATCTCAGTTCAGTCCCATTTCCTCACAGTCAAGTTGATGCTATCTTCACATACCTCCTTGCAATAAGGTGGAGTTCTCAGGAAGTATGCTGTATTTCCCTTTTTACGCACCAAAAGCCACATATTTGAGGCTTTCTGTTAGAAAACAATGAAATCTTAATGAAAGAGTGTTATGACCAGTTGAAAAATAGAAAAATGTGGAGGCCTTCACTCTGAAAAAGTAATGCCTTATTAGTCTAAAAATTCAATTTTAAAGAATAAATGAGTACATAAAGAAAGGGAGTTGGTAACAACTTTTCCTATATTTGACAATTTAGAACATAATTCCTTTTGTGTTTCATTATCTTTCCGAGAAAGACATCATCATTTATATGTCTCTTTTTAATGTCTCAAGGACCAGTTATTAGGAGATAGTATTTGAAAGGTAAGGCCTGGGACATACTGTTCTGGGGAAACGTTCTGTCCACTTCAGGCAGCGATGTGTCTATTTCTAATCACTGATTTCTCATTTCACCTTGGAAATTGGCAGCTTATGTTCTCCCAAATTTAAAAGCTGAGTGTCTTCTACAACAGTACTCCGATCTGGAAGTACAAAATGTAGCTAGAGAAAACGCAAAGTAAATATGATTATTATTCTATCACACATTATTCCAACAATAGAAACCAATAAGCTGTTTCAATACAGCTACTGAAGAAAATGTTCCCCACTGTCAGGCCATTTCATAGCAATTCTCTGGAAACCAGATACGCTATTAACTTTAATATTCCTTCAGGGCAGGAAAAGAAGATGGCTATATCTAAGTTTTTATTTAAAATTTTAAATACATCTAGTATTCATGAGGTGAACAATTTTGTGTAACCATAAATAGCTACATTAATTGAACTACTGTTTTATTTAGCATCTTTAGATCTAGTTCTAGTTCTAGTGTTTATGAAAAAGTCTTCCTACACCTACATCTTCGCCTTCTCCTGATCTACTATCATCTCATTTTAAAATTTTCAGGCAACTGAGCATACATATTTCCACGATTTGTAAAGTTTCATTGTTTTCTGAGTGGTTCAAAGAAAACACTTCATTTACAACTATCTCTACAAATGAGTGATTCACGATTAAAAGAAGCTGACATATGAAATGGAAGTTTAGATTGATGTTATGTGTCATGTATGAAAATGCCTTACTATCTACTCAAATGATCATATAAGCTTAGTGATGAAAGAAGGTTCAAAAGTGGACAAATGTCTTTTCTATATTTTATCCTCAAGGAAAATAATTAGAATCCACATTCAATAGCACATAAATCATTCTTTAAGCTTTCCTAAGACCCAGCTGGTAGATGAATGTTAGTGAAATTGTGATAAAAAAAAATATTATCTAGGCAATGCATTACTTGCATATTTGATGTAAGAAATTTGGCATATTGCCTGACTTTGTGTCTCTTCTCGAATGCTTCAGCATGCCATAGTAAAAGGCTACTTCAGATGGAATTTGAACAGACACAATTCAATACATCAGTCATAGCCTAGACCATGCACTCAGTACACCACTCATACTACCAGCAAAGGAAACCAAAGAAAAGGCACAGTGTATTGAGTGTCTATTGATACTAGTCAATTAGATAAAGCATGAGGGCAAAGATATATGTAAAAACAAAGAGAATTTTTTCATTTCTTGCCTCAGATCCACTCTTCACACACTTTAACACACTGCTCCAGCATCACACCTACACAGTCAATAGAAAGCAGCCTTCTACCAACATATGCAAAGACACTACACCTCTTCCAGATACAATAATAAAGGACCAGGCTTCCTATCATTTACAAACGTGTTATTCCCATTATTTTTCCAATACTGAGCCACATGCAACAGAACCAAAATACAATAGACCTTAAACAGACCTAGCAAATCTTCTCGTACACAGGGAAAATACATAAGGAAAATATATGTTTTATGAAGACAGGATCTTTCTTCTATTGTAGGTGTTGAGCCAGCCACAAGGGGGGGCAAAAGCACTGTTGAAAATTCAATGAAACACCTGGTAAAACAGCCATGTCCAGCCAGCATTTGGATGCTGAGCCTGTAGCTAATAGCCTGAATTCTAATTTGTAGTTAAAAATCAATTTAATTTCCTCCTTCAGTTTAATTTGTTACAAGTAAATCTTCAATGTTAATCTGTTAAAGAGAGAGAGAGAGCGCTGTTCCAACCTCACCCCCTCCTCTTTTCCTTTTAAGGAGTCAAAAATAGGGCTCCTTAACTGTGGTGAAACAGGCATTAATTCTCAGCACAGTTTACATTAATGTCACAGAACACCATTAACACAAATTGCCATGCCCAAGCCCTTTCTCTTCTTCCCATTTCAAGCTACTAAATACATCTTTGCTGCTGAGAAAAGCAAATTCCACATCCATCACTGCCATTCTGCACATATCATCCAGGCCTACAAATCTGTTACTCTTCTATGTGTTTTTTCTTGAACATTCTCCATTAAGCTATTTTCTAGTGTAAACTTTTTTAAAAAAGTTTTCTGCAAAACATAATGTAAAAAAATCTATACTGCTTATTGCTTCTTTTTCCATTGCCACTTCTATTCACTAAGGTCTGAAAAGAGTAGCTAATTGTTTTCTCAGGCTTCCAGTTTGTAGTGTCCTCCAAAATAACTTCACAGATCTTTGACTCTTGATTTTTTGAATTATTTTCCTCTAATAAATGGATGCACTCTCTTTATATTTTATAGAAGAAGCTTTCCAAAGCACATCAGCAGTGACAGGTACTATAATTGATGAAATTAGTGGATGCTTGTCTCAAAGACAAAGGCATCATCACTTTCCAGCCCTGAGGAAAAGTACCTGCAACTACTAACACAGTTCCATGCTCCCATTCCTTCTCTGCTCCATCCTCCCATTTCTTTGAGTCTCAGAACTTCACACCAAATTGAGATGATGTTGATATAAGCTCAGAATAAATATATCCTTAAAAGCTGTGCTAAACCATCCATAAAGAACACTACACAACACCTGAATACCCATTTCACTTAGCTATTGCTGAAGTATTTTAGCAGAAAACAGCATCCTCTTCTACTGCTGTTATGAAAAGGACAGATACACGAAGAATAATGATTGCCTCACAGATTTAATCACTGTGGTAAAAGATAGTATCTCAATACTATAAACCCAACTTTTCTGCATGAAGGCATTTACATTCAGCATAAATCTAGCATATTCTAGGAGTTGAAAAAGGAGAAGAACAGAAAGCTGCAGCAGATCTGCATCGTGTATCCCACAGTTTCCAGTCTTCATGAAATTTAGGGCAGGAGCAGAGGCTTTGTGTTGGCAGGCTCATAGACACACAGCCTCAAGTTCATGGCTGCCTCACAACACAGCATATGAAGGAGATGTAGAAATGTATCTCAACAGAGTGCTGATGCACTACTGGCTGTTGGGAGACAATTTCACTGTTTCAGGCTCCTGCATTTCAGAAGTTACAAACAACATTCTAGGTAAATCATCGTGCGTACTTTTCCACTAATACACAAAAAAAATCAATGAAATCTTGTTAAAAGAAATTAACTTAGAGGTCTTTTCCAGCTTTAATGATTCTAATTGGTTTTAAAGCCATCATGGTGCAGCTGCTTCTCTCTGCTTGATGGGATCATGAAAATTCTTATCAACTAGCTTATTTAATACCTCCTGAAATTGTGTATCTTTCTCTTCTCTTCCCTTCTCTTTTTCTTTTTCTATTTTTTTTTTTTTTTTGTCCTTCATGCTTTCTCCTCTTTCTTTGCATTTCTGTTGCTTTAGGAACAGCTAATGATCCAAATCTCAGTGGTGTGTTTTCCTCTTCTGTTCCCTAAAATGGGAGAGAAATGTCTCTGCATCTCTGCTGGAATAAACTATCCATTTACAACTCATCCTCAGAACAGACCAAAGAAAGATTTGAAATTAAAAAACGATAAGAAATCTGTAAAATAATAGTAAAAATAATAAGTCTGGTGATGCTCTCAAGATTGAACATTACAATACTTAAATTCTGTAGCAGGGTGTGAATTTTGTGTCAGTGCTGCAGATACTCACAGAAAACAGCTGCACTTAAGATACGAATAACTGGGACCGCAGCATGCAAACTGCACATAGAAGTACTTGTAAATCTAGTGACATTTTACAGGGCTGCAAGAACAAGTTACTTTAAACAGTTTACAAATTCTACCATTTTAGGCCACCAGTTTACATTAAGTAACCAAAATAACAAATTTACAATAGTTTTTATTGATTAGTTTTCCTATATTGTAATATAACCTTAATTGTCCAGGGTATTGTCACAGTAAATATTTTGTCTTACATGAATTATTAAAAATTCCAAGTACAGTGCTCTGAATTACTTAAATTTTAGCTTTGGAAATCTGAACAGTTTCTCCTTATGCCAAATTTGTATTTTTCTACAAAATATCAATAGCAATCTTGAAATGTTATTGTTTCTTTTAGTGTCTAATGATACCCCTTCAAGCTGCCTCCAACAGGTGGTGATATTAAACCATCTTCCTCTCTGTGGGAAAAAAATATTTCACTGAGAACACATTAATACAAATAAGATAAATTTAATCACTTATTTATATATAATCACTCAATATACATGAAACACTAAAATATAAAACATTTTGTTAAAAGGATGGAATCACTGTATGCAATGCTAGGGTCCTTCTTTCTCTTTCTGCATATATAAAAGTGCATAGATAAAGTGATCACTGGTTGAAAACAAAGTTGTTGGCATTGAAATGAACATGCTTTTTGTAAGGGCAAACCTTGACATCCTAAGACAATTTATCTATGCATTTTATAGCAAAACAAAAATAACATGAAAGAAATGAGTAGTTATCATGTTTTCTCTTAGCTTGTGATTTAAAACAGAGTGCACTCCAGAAGTACTTTTAAATATGATGCAGAGCCAGTGCTGATGTTCTAGAGGGGTGCATGTATAAGTAATTTGCCTTTTCAAAAGCACATGCACGAACATATATTTTGAGTTGAGGTCAGCAATCCCTACTCCCAGGAATACTATGATATCCTCAATGATTGGGGCCAAAAGGTTCTGTATTTGGGGTCTGATTTTCCTTTATTTGAAGTTTTCATCCTGACCATGAGATCAATGGCTCCTGGTCCTGGCAGTTATTCTTCACATTGCCCTTATACCTCTCAAAGATTTACCATAGAGGAAACAGGTAGTTTCTTAACAGCTTCTGTCACAGTTTTCACCAAGATGGATAAGCTGCATGTTGCAGATTCACAATGTCCATTTATTAGACTGAAGCAAATAAATCATATCAGCGTAATGGATGTGACTGAGAATCAGCTCCCATAACTCAAAATTAGTTCTCAAACTTATTCATCCAACACGACAGGCAGCCCTGTCCAGAGCAGAATCCTACTGTCAATTGGTATGACCAACACTTACAAAGGTGAGAAAAATTTTTCAGAATGTTTCTGTTCTGTTTACTGAACAATAAATAGGACAATCATTACTCACACTACAACATAGGCAAAAGTTCCCCTACTCTTCTTTAGCCATTACTTTCCAAGGTGCCAGGGCAGGTTAGCATTGATATAGCACAATGCTCCTGTTAAATATATATCATAAATGGATGTGGGGTAAAGATGCATAAAGTACATATTTAAACAAACAAACAAGCAGAAATAAAACAAAACTGATTATCCTTTTTCACTGACTGTTTTTCATTGGAGCTTTGATTTGTACGACTTTATTACACAACACAGCTCAAGAGTTCCACCAGGGAGCAAGAACAGAATGGCTTGCTGAGTACACATGGACAGCCTTACGGTGGCTTTTGGTTTAACTGCTGCCCCAATCATTGTGGATATCACCTTTTTTTTTTTTCTTTCCTGCAAAGCATCAAGTCAGATAAACTAAACCCAGCCAATTTCAAATATTTCTCCCTCATTCCTAAGAACTCTGTGCACTGGAAGTGCTGGCAGTTTAGGAAATTATAGGATAATTTAGGCTGCAAGAACCTTAGGAATTCTCTAGTCTAACCTGTTCCATTGCTTAGCAGTTCTCAGAGTTAAAAAGCTTTTCTTCATATCCTATCTGAATCTCATCCTTTCTGTTCATGCTCATCCCTTATCCTTCCAGCATGCATCACCCCGAACAGCCTGCTTCCATCTTCTTGAAAACTGCTTTGTCACTATTGGAAGGTTGCTGTTACATTCCCCTGAAGAATTCTTTTCTCTAGGCTTCTCCAATGCAAATAGCTCCAGACTCTCCCCACAGGCCAAGTGCTCCAAACCCTGACAATTTTGGCAGACCCAATAAATTCACTCCAGTTTACAGGTGCTTTTCTTGTACTGAAGGTTCCAAAATTGCAATGTAGATATGATAGTGCTGAGTTGAGGGACATAGTCATTTCACTCAATCTATCAGGCTCTGCTCTTGTCAATGTAGCACAGAACGTCAGTGCCCTTGTTCCCAGGGCACACTGCAGGCTCATGCCCTGCTTGTTGCTACACAGGAGCTCAGGTCCTTTTCCACAGACCTACATCCCAGGCATCCAGGGCCTTTCCTGCTGTGTGTGCTGCACATGGCTCTTCCCCAAGCCCATGACTCTGCACTTGTCCTTGTTGAATATAGTAACATTTCTGTCAGCTCATTCCTTCAACCTGACCACATTCTCCAGAGTGGCAGTCCCATCCTTGAGCCTAAAGATTGCTCGTGCCCAGTTTAGTGTTACCTTCAAAGCTGACAAGAATGCACTTGTCACCTCTCCAAGTCATTGGTAAAGACGGACAGGTCTCAGCATAGACCCCAGCAGGACTCCTCTCTTTACTGGCCTCCAGGCAGAGTACAATCCATTAAACACTATGATATGCTTTAAGAAAGTTCAGAATAAAAACACTCATCAAGTTTGGCACAGATGTGAAGATATCTATATTGTGACCAAAACTGAACTGCCTACAGAGCTTCTGATGCAGAATTACTTCAGTATTTCACAGTTTAATATGACTTCCTTTGGCAGACCACAGGCACTATCACTGAAACCAGTCTTCAGCCCAAACTGTCACTGACTGGAGTTCATCAGATTCTAATGTCTATGTAGCTCATCCCTATAATGGTTTTACTTGGATGACATTTACTTCTGTCCCATTGTGTTTGCTGTTATCATCTATTTGCTGAGTGTCATCACTTGTGATAATAAAAATGATGGAGGAAGAGCTGAACGTCACTTTCTTCTTTGGCCTGTCCCCTACTTTCTGAGACATCACTATCGGTCGTATCGGTTTGACATTCCCTGCTCCTGAGGGCTCCTTCATGGTCCTCTGGAATCTCATCAAGCGAAAGCACAGGAGTTGCAAAAGGCATTGTCGAAACTGCAAGAGGAAATAAACAGCATGAAATTACAACTTCCTTGAAATTACAACTTCCTACGTGTTCACTATTATGTATGATCCAGTGAAAATAGTAATACAGTAAGTTGCCCAAAATAACCAATTTCTCCTTATCCCCTCTTTGTTCTCAGTTGGTTTTAATGTTGTAATGAACACAGTGGCTTTTTAGCAAGCACTTTTCCCCCACACACCCAAGAGGACATGGGATGACATGGCTAGTAGAGGGTACTAAAATGTAATTTAATATTTTATCAGTGCTCTGCAATCAATGAAGAACGAGGACTCAGCCTCAGAACATGCCAGGTATTGTTCCATCTGAGCATTTAAAAAATTACAAATTTCATTGAGCAGGGAAAAAATATTCTCAGAAGCACTTCATCACAAGACATAGAGAGAAGGAACAAAGGGCAAAGGGGAATTAAATGAAAGTGAAGTTTCCCATTTATGTAACTCAAGGGATTGTAATTTTTAACAAAATCATTCAATAACAATGTAAAATAAAACTTCAGAAGTCAGCAATGCAAAACCAAAATGTTCCCTTTTAACAGAGAAGGAAGTCTTTCTGCTAATTAGAAGACATTTATGATACAGGTAGTCTGTTCTACATTGAGACTAAAAAACGCAAGATATTCAGTGAAAGCTCTCATTAGTAAACAAAATGAGAATTCCAGAAGCAGCATTGTTCTAAGTGCTCCAGATATGGTCTCACCTTCACAAAGCAAAGTATTCAAGTAGGAGGGCTTATAAGATGCACCCATTCAGTAGTTCCACATCTGTGCACATCTAAATCTCAAGTATGACCATCTGGGGAAATTCTCTGCTTTTACAAGAAATATGTCAGCATCTTCCTTTTAACTCATAATTAAAGCATGTCAGGAGTGCTCTTGGAGAGCACTTTAAACACAAACCAAGAAAACAAACAAACAAAAAGCACACAAAAAAAACCCAAACACCTTTTCTCTGAAAAAGTAGTAGGACATCCTTCTCAGCTACCTTCCAGTTAGCTGTCTTATCCTACATGGCCAATAACTTTGTTTGCCTAGCAAAATACATTAAACTCTCTGGCAAGTCAGTTTGGAACAAGGCTTTTAATTGGAAATTAATCCTACTCTGATATGGGAAGGCAGTAGGTCTTATTGGGAAGAGAAACTAAAAAGACAATGAAAGGTGATCTGAAGCTATGTGAAAACACAGCAGAATGGTCATGCAGAGGCCCTGAATATTTCAGAGTTAATGTGGTACTTCTGAGTAACATTGAAGCATAGATCAGACTTAAGAAGGTCATAACAGTGAAGAATTGTTTTCTCATTCCCAAATTATCCCGGAAGATAAGCAAAAATATTATCACTTCAGCCTTAATCTGAAATTAGAGGTAAGTGAAAAGTACTTCTAGATGCAACTCCAGTACAAATGCTTAGCTGATTCATTCCTTTCCTGGCTATGACTTTACTGGAATTTGTATCTGGTACTGATTTGATTTGCTTCTGGGTATCAGAACCTAGAAAATCTTTATCAAATTAAACAAATTAGTCTGACATCTATGTACAGTTCCAGAGCCACTATATTAAAATCACTCAATTGATAATACTCTTTTGGAATATGACTGTTGTCAAGGTTCTAAACAAAGTTCAAAAGTTCTACAACCCCTTTCCTCCCTCTCCACCCCTGAAGTTTAGCAACCCATATCCAGGGCCAATATCCTCCTGTACCTACCTTTCTACTCATGAAGATGTAGATGACTGGATTATAAGCAGTACTCGATTTGGCAAAGAAAGATGGGATTATAGCTACTGTGGGAGTTACAAGGTTGCTATAGCCATATGTTACTAGGAGGGAGACGACTGCATAAGGCATCCAACAAACAAGGAAGGTAGAGATCATTAAGAAACACATTTTAGCCACTTTCTTTTCATATTTTAGAAGTTTAATCACTTGAGAAGTCTGAAAATCTTCCACACATCGAAGCTGTAAAAGGCAAAAGAAAATGTTAAAGTAAAAGCACTGAATATTCTATTTATAAAAAACTAGTTCACTAACAGTTTTAGGCATACATGGTTATAGGCTTGTTTTATGAACTGCAGCTCTTCTGAAAGCTTGCATCATGCTTCCCAGACTTTTACTGTCTATATTAAGTAATATAAAAACTTTAGAGAACTTTCTTTAATCCATTAATATAAACAGATTCGGTTTATATTTTCTGGTGCTTTGTTTGAAAACTTAGGTGAGACTGCAGTTTTTTTTCTTTCCTCTAAAGACTGCTGATGACAATATGATAGATTTCTCTGTACTTCTCCACCACTTAGTTTGTCACTCTGAAATTATAAAGTCTCTAAAGCAGAATTCTAGGCAGCAAGTTCCCAATGTCATCTGAGTTAATATGATAAGATGCAGAAAAATGGGACATGTATGTGAATGTTCTTTGCAAGAGCTATCAGCTTTGCTGTTACTGTTGATCACAAACTTGAATGACATCATTAGACTTATTATCCACAGAATATGAAACTAATACTAATACTTTCTAATACCTGAAGATCTGGCCTGAACATGGAAAACTTGTTTAACAGGGCTTGGAATAATTTTACAGGATTATCCTTTCAAGAGCAACAAGGAGGAGAGAAAAAAAAGAGTTATTTAAGGATAAGAACTGCAACTAAAGTTCTCTTGTATCTCTTTTTAAGGAAGGATCTGCCATTGATTGGTAAGTACGAACAGTTCCCTAACCTGACATTTATCTGTAACTTGCTGCCCAGTAAAACTACTTAAATAGATTTTGATAGTTCTAGGTTGATTCTCCTTCAACTCTACATCCTTTCTAATGGTCCCTGACGTAGCTAAACATCAAGGTCCTGAAATGTGAACAGGAAATGAGAGTGTAAACTTAAGCTATGATCCAAATTTGATATACAATGTCAGCATTTCACTGAAAATATTCCATTCAGAGAAGTATTATTTCCATCAACTTACCATTCTTACCGCATATAGAATATGGCCGTAGCAATAGGCCATGATCACAACAGGTGCTACCAGACAGCCCAGGAAAAAAAGTAGCACAAAGGAGGTATCATTGGGATCTTTTGACTTCCAGTCCATTGAGCAACCTAATCCATGAATTTCCAGTGTGTATCTGTTCCAGCCCAAAAGAGGTGCTCCAGTCCAGGCTAACGAATAAAGCCAAATGTATGTGATAGCCCGCCAAGACCAAGAGAAGTCAATCACTTTTGCATGGACTACTCGAATGTAGCGTTCATAGGCAAGAACAGTGAGAGTCATAATTGAAACAATTCCTGTAAGAAAAGGAAAATTAATTAAATCATCCACAAACACTGTATATTGGACTGAAGTTCTCTTGCTAACCTTGTGGCAAATGAAACATTTAACTCAAAATTAGCTGGCTCATATTATGAATCTAATACCAATAAGCTTTTTTGGTGACAACTCTGTAATCATTATCTACTAACTCAAACGGCTCCTCTTACTTCAGAACTACTCAGAGCAGGGCACTGCAATATGACCCATTATGTATGGTGGGCAAGAAAAGAAAGCAGAACAAGCGAAAAGAAAAACTAAGCAAGTACTTTTCCCTAAACATTACTTTATTATTGAAGGCTCATGCTTCAACATTCTGGGATTTCTTGCTTTGTTCTTTTTTCTTTCTTTCTTTTATCCTTTTAAGAAAAAGTTTTCACATAAAAATGCAAGAACTAACAATAACTAAACCTATTAGGAATCCAGGCAATTAAGAGTCAAGACTTGGATCAACAGAAGCATCCAAGAACTAGAAGCATTGAAATACACCTGCAATGTGAACAAAATAACTAGCAGAACTCCAGATTCTTTACAGATTTCATATAAGTCTTTCTGTTCCAAAGAACAACTGCAAAAGCAAAATGTTACATTGCTGAAGGCGTTCTGTCTGGAAGAGATCCGGTAATTTTGAGCATCCCTTTCTATCTTGCTGCTACCATAAAAATACCATATTCTTCATTTCAATTATTTCTGCATTCTTGTCCTTTTCTGTCCACCTCTAATACACTACATGCTTAATTTGTCATGACAGAAATGGTGTGTCGTTTCCAGCTCTTAGAACTATTCTATCCAGACACTTTTATAATTTAATGAAGTCAAGGTAATTCAGCCTTGATTAGAATATAAGAAATTCAGTTTGAGTGGTCTGTGAAATTTAATGATCAAGAACAAATCTTCTCATTATACATAGGTCAGTCAGTTTAAATCCATTATGATTCAGACATCAAGCTCATACACACAGCCTTTTAAATAACACAATCTACACACGAAAGTGTTTCACAGCACACTGAGTATACTCAAGTGTGCGCTCTTTATCTAAAAAAAAGCATGAGTATCACATATACACAATGTTTCAATTCTACAACTGCATTCATATCAGTCATACAAATAAATGTAGCCTACTTCCTGAACACAAGGTAAGGTAAGATCACCTCCCAGTGCTCTCTACACAAAGACTAGGAATTATAAAATTTTACATGATGGGTAACAAAATAATCCACAGATGTGGTTATGGAGAAGTCACATCATTCAACTCCAGGCAAAGTTAGGTTATCTGGTGTATGAGACTTTGTTTGTGAACAATGTAGAGCAAGAGGATTCTGCCTCACAGTATGGTGGGGCAAATTCCTAATTTAATCTCTTGGTCTGCATCACTTCTTTCTGTTCCATCAGAAGCTCAGGGACATCAAGATGATAAATAAGGTACCTACAACATCATTTAACAAGTAGTGCCCCCACGTTCACTTAGTATTTTACATACATATTTATATACAAGCACTGAATTTTGGCAGTGACAAAATCAGGAGCACACATGCTTGGCCGAACAATCTGAAAGTACAGGTGTTCAGTTCAGCATGAGCAATTTACTGAGTCCTTGACATTTTCAAGAAAGCCACTGGAAGTTTAGTATCTCTAAGAAGCTGCACTTGCACATAGTTCTTCAAATAGTTTTAGCTCAAGCCTAAAACCAGTGCTCTTTAAAAGGAAACTTGAGTTTTCTATCAGAAAAAGGGAGCTTGTCAGCCAATGTGTATTGAAATGCAAGTGCTGGTTTTCTGGGTATTTGGGAAGGGTCTGATGACATAAGGCATGTAATGCCAGTCAGAGCATATCAGGTTACATTCCTCTCTTCCTCTCTTTGATGCTGGATCTCTACTGCAACACAGCACACAAAACAGTCAAAGTAGTTACCGTAAAAAAGAAAGTTCGAAACAAAATGCATTTCCAGGATATAACAACATGTAGAGCATTTTGTCCTACAAAAGTCCTATGTGCAGTGAAGCCATGCCTGCCTATTTGTGGTAGATGATAAGCAGAAATAACTGTAAAAAGAGGAATACCAAGATCTGCTCTGATCTTTTATCATTTCCATAACTTGCCCACTCTCACTTAGGTGCTCCCTGTGGTGCACGTGCATTGCACAGGGCTGGCAGCACCCAGGGAGTTCCTGAGCCAGGGCAGCTCCAAGGGAAACAGAATCTCATCAGGAGCCAGCAGTGTTCAGAGGATGGGTTTGGGGCTCCCCCAAAACTACAGATGAATTCTTAATATTGACATCTCTACGTTGAATCTAGCTATGATTCAACACAGTCAAGTTACAGAAAGATCCCAGGATTTACCTTCCACCTGTTCTCTAGCATTCAAATATTCTTTAACTATTCCATAAGCTGGACCACAGAGGCTGGCAAGTACATGTCTGCAGATGCTATAGAAACTATCCTCAGTATCGATACTATCCTTACTATTGATACATATCCTGTGAGGCTAAGCCTTCTTGGTGCTTGGGAGACATCAGAAGGTTATTTGTTGTCCTCAATATCTCACAACCACTGCATGCATCTGTTACTTAACTCCATGTTGGCTAGTCAGACTCTGTAGATTCTCTTTTACGAATGACACTGTAGAACGGATCATTTCTTTCAAAGGCTAGATCCATGGCATTTCACATATCAAGTAAATGGAATATTCTTCAGGTATGCAACACATCTGTCCTAATGCCACAATTCTCCCCTAGTGCTGAGCTGGCAGTTTGAGTGGAACAACATCCACATGGAACAGCAGGTACTGTCAACTGACTCTTAGAACTCGCAGCTGTTAATGCAGGAAAGAAAGGAAGTCTACACACACTTTTACCTAGAACAGGCACACATAGGAAGAAAAAATTCACATAAGGGTTGCTGTGAAAGTAATACCTCCTATGTGGCCCATGAGGTCAGATGTTGGTGGTAGGGCAGTAGAGGCTGAACCCTTCCAGCCAATATTCCCTTACACACAGTTGCTGTGTGACAGATAGCAGCAGAGACACAGTCTGACAGAATGGCATCTGACATGGAAGAGCATATGAAGCAAAGGACTGTCATTGAATTCCTCCATGCAGACAAAATGGCACCCACTGACATTCACTGACACTTGCTGAATGTCCATGGAGACCAAACAGTGGATGTGACCACAGTGAGGCAAAGGTAGTGCGTTTCAGCAGTGGCAATAGTGACACTAAAGACAAGCCATGTTCTGGATGGCCATACACAGCTGCCACACCACAAAATGAAAATGCCTATTGTAACCACTGAACGAGAAGGTGTTACTTAGATCAAGCCAAATCCTGACAGGATTCTGACAACAGCACCCAGATGCAGAGCTTCTTGTGCAGCCCCCACAGAAACGTGGCGCTTTGCATAATGCCATCCTTTGATTGGGATCAATAGTGGCAATTCTCACCCAGAAACATCTTTTTAGCCCAGTAGCTGCATGCATCATCTGTGCTCTCACAATGCTTCAAGTTACCTTACATTTTATTTATGTATGTACATAGTTCCATTTTTTTTCCACATATGAATCAGGTTTTGTGACCCAGCAGAGGAAAGCACTGAATTTTACTTTTTTTTTCCCCTCTAAGCAGCTTTTATAAAAATGATGTAGATTTCATCCTGAATGACTTTTACATTTTAACATAATGAAGTATATGCTGATTAAGTGTAAAAAAAAAAAAAGCATTACAGAAAGCCATTATGGATATTACTTCGGTATTAGTCCCTGGTATGAGAAACTGCACTTTCTTTTTTTCAAGTAAAGTAGGGAAATATGAAAATTCAGTTCTTTAATTCTCTTAACAAAACATGCATTTAAAAATATTTGTTTTTAACTGAAAGTATTTATTCTCTTCCAAGACTAGGGCCCGACATTCTGAAGATGGATTTAATTTACTAGCATATCAGAAAATTCCAAACTCCTTCTGGAAGACTTGACTAAACAGTATTTACAGATAATGTTTCTCTGAATTATAGATTTTAGAATACTTCTTTCCCTAAGTACAGATTATAAATGCTCTGTGTTAAGCAATTACAGATACTAGTTTTAACTCTGAATTAAACCTACAATTATATTGGTATGAGAGGAGTCATTCTCATTTAAATAGTGTATGTCAAACATAGCAGAACAGAAGAGTCTTCCTGTTTAAGAAATTACATATTAATAGCTATGTTGCAGGCATTCCTCTTCTCCAGTAGGTGAGCTGAAAATAACAGTTCACTACTCCTTACCAATTAAAAACAAACAAACATAACAAAAAAAACAAACCATTACTTTCCTACTGAAATACTGCATTTGGTGTAGGTTTCTTCATTTCTCATATATGATATTCTATCTTTTCTGTACCCTAGGTTTTTCCAGAAGTCACATTACTCTTGATAAATCATGAAATACCTCCAGCTACACAGTGTAAGTCATCGTGGAGAAGAGCTCAACAGAGTGCCAAAGAGTGAGACTACACCTTGAGTACTGTGTTCCATTTTGGGCTGAGTCTTAGGAGGAGCAGCTGAGGGAACTGGTATTGTTTAAACTGAAGAAGAGAAGACTCAGGGGAGATCTTATCACTTTCAACAACTCCTTGAAAGGTGAGGTGAGGATCGGCCTCTTCCCTTGCATAAGTGGAGTTAAAACTAGAGGGAATGTAAGTTGCAACAGGGGAGGTTCAGGTTGAGTATGAGGAAAAAATTACTCTCCAGAAGAGTGGTCAGGCACTGGAAAGGGCTGCCCAGAGAAGTGGTAGAGTCACTGTCCGTGGAGGTGTTCAAGAAGCGTTTAGATGTAGTATTAAGGAACATGGTTTAGTGGGGAAGTATTGACAGTAGGTGAATGGTTGGACTGAATGATCTTGAAGGTCTTTTCCAACCTTGGTGATTCTACAATTCTTTGTTTTTCTCCATCTGAGCTTCAGTATATCATTCCATATAATGCATGCATACTCTGACTTTCTAAATCTTAATTAGAACAAAATATTGTGACACCTTTCAGATGGACTGAGCAGCTTTACAGGATAACTACAAGCTACTGCAGCAAAGAGATTCACTTCTAAGACAGCCAAAGTCTTCCGTCAAAGAACACATTACCATTGCTATTCTTGCAACAAATTTTAACTACAGTCCAATCTAGGCAGGCAAAAATCACTTCTTCTGAACTGAACAGACTTGAAAGTATATTTTATATACATCTGAACTATAAAAGTGCAGTGGAATTAATCACCTCCTCCACTGAATCCTGCAAGCAATTAATTCACCACAAACAAATTGCTAATGCTGAAGGCATGCTGATCAAGTCTCCAGCTGCCTGTAACACAAGATCCTAAAACCATCTGCCAAGTAACAAAATGCTTTTACTGATATTAAATCAGTGCACATATTGGTAATGCAAAATGGTGTCACACGGTAGCATTCTTTCACAGCGTGTAGAAATAAAATAAACAAACCTGTACATGCACACATCATGTTCTACAACAGTCACTATCATTTTAAAATCTTATTTGTGAAGAGCCAACAGATGCCAATAAAGATTATAATGCTCTTAGCCAGTTATTCCACAACTAAAATACTTCAGGTAAAGGGGAACCATCTCTATTAAATAAGACATTCAGGTGTATTTAACTGTCAAGTATCTTCTCGTGCTCTTTGACCCAAAACTCTCAATAACACAAAACCTTCCAAGTGTGAGTTGTGTAACATAATCAGATTTAGAGATTACACAGATCTCTACTACTTGCAGCTTGGTTGACTACTATAGACAGGAAAAGCTTTACAAACTTTTACATACAGTGAGGAGGGCAGGCTCAGTGGCACCAGCATTAAACTGACTGCACAACTCTACAGAAAGGTGAATCCCACAGATTAAATAAGTCACGTAACTGAAGTATCTATTTTATTCCATCAGGACAGTGCACCTATTAAAAAAATAAGTGTCAGAACTCAGTAAACTAAGCTAGAAGGGGATTATTGCCCAAGACATACTATCATGTCATCAAAACTTAAATTTGCCAGTACTCATTTGATCTATATCATTTTTCCCACACTGGTATATGCAGCGCTGAGAATGGCTATGCAGTGGCAAATGGAAGCTCTTCTCATGATTTCTGCTGTGATGATATAAGCACCTAGACTATAACTCATCTTACACGCAGTAAGCCCCAATTTGCACAAAAAACAAAGCAGAAATTGCTACATAGGCTTGCACAGTGATAAAGTCATGATAATGCATAAGTAGACTATTGCAAGAAACACAAAAATAGCTGTGTATCAGACAATCAATCTGTAGCTATTGCTTTCTTCTCAACTAAGAAGTTTCAAAATGTGTAAGTTTGCTTATAGAGCCTAAAGTTGGACTGGCTGGTACAATCAGAACACTTCTGCAAAGATAATATTCAGATTCTCTGATGCAAAGTTTCTGTAACAGATGCAGAGAGGGCTCTCAAAAAAAAACAAACAAGCAAACAGGTTTCATCATGACTCAACAAAGACTTCTGAAAATGCAAATGCTACCCCTTTAAGCACATGCTCTACCTGTAACATTATAGGTGACAATTAAAAATACAGCTGCACGATAATGACTTTCAAAATGAATCCTAATTTTCTATTATTAGCTACAGTAATTGCAAAGAATCTGATTTTCAAAACTTGTTGAGAAAAAACTCTGAGTTTAAAATGAAAGTCACAACTATTTTAAAGTAGCTTTAATCACATATTCTAAACAATTTCAGTCAGGGAAAACTTTTGTTTAAATTGTTGAAAACGTAACTTGCTCAAGTGCTATAAAATCAATAGTGAATATAAGTCCACTATTTGAAATTGTTTCCATTCATCTTTCTCAAGGCAGCAGTTTGAATTCATGACATGAATAATACTGTGACCAGAAGAAGTCAAATGCAGAGGTAGGACAGGGTCTGCAACTCAGTATGATAACCAGTTATTCGAACAAGCTGCAATAACAGGCATAGAAGCAGAAGTGCTTTTCAGCCTTATACTCTCAAATCCAAAAGCTTTCCTCCCAGTTCTCATCTATACATCAACTACAGACTATACAACTATTTCTGGAAGGCATGTCCTTATGAGGAAAGGCTGAGGACACTTGGGTTGACTAGTTCGCAGAAAAGTACGCCAAGAAGTGACCTTGTTGCTCTCAAGTTCCTGAGGAGGAAACCAATCTTGGTAAACCAATATGGGACAAATGGAAATGGCAAAAAGCTGTACCAGGGGAGAGTTTCAGAATAATTTCTTTACTAGAAGTGTGAACACGTGAACATACTTCCTAGCAAGGTGCTTGATGACCCATGTCAACATTCAAGAGGAATTTGAATAATACTCTTTAACTTTTGGTTAGCCCTCAAGCTGTCAGGTCTTTGGACTCAATGATTCTTTTTAGGACCCTTTCATCTGAACTATTCTAACTGCAAAAGACAGCTTAGACTGATTTCATGGGTGCTCTACTAAGAAAAAAAAAATATCAAGAATATAATCACATCACTTTAAATAAGCAGGTTCTGGTCATTTGGTATGAAATGAGGTGAAATGTGTCCAAATCCAACAGACAAATATTCACAGGAGTAAAGTAACCTCACAGTATTTGTTATTATGAATGAACTCCAGAGAGATATTTCCCTCCTCTTTATTCTAGAAAGGTCTTCACTAGATCACTCCGGTTTACAGAAGTTGAAAGTTGCAACTATCTTGCTTAGTTAGTGAGGCCTCTACTTTTAAACGTCAATTTAAGCTGTCAATTTCATCTGCTCAGATAGCGTACTACTCACAGAAGTTCTCAAAAGAGGAGTGCTACACTTAGTAATAAGTGCCAGTTATTATACATACAAGATTCCATTATTTTATTTTCCCCCTGCCAACCCTAACCTCAAGAAAATATTTGACGTGCGCTTTTGTATACAAAGAGAATTGTATTTGTAAGTATAATACCTAGTTACACTGAATGAAATCTCCAATCAGCTTCTTCAATATCACCAAAATAGGAAAATATCCTTAAGTCACTGCTTTCTTCATAGGCATATTAAAATGGAAACAGAAGCTGTGGTGACAGTAGTCCAGATGATAAACAGCAAAATAAGATGCTACCTGCAGGGCATTCTTTTCCCCAGTATTTACATGCCTCTGCTGTCCTATTTGGTTAGGTGTAGAACTATTAATCTTCACTGGCAGAAGAGAACAATCTTTGTATTTCCAGAGGAGAATTTGGAAGTAAAAATATGGACCTTTCGACTGGAATTAATTTTATTAGGTTAGAGTCAAATTATAATATTCAAGTGAAATTTTTTTTTATTACTTCATAAGGCAGCTGAAGGAAGCAGTGCTCAGGAATATTGAATGCCTAAATTAAGAGGTGCACTTACTCTCCACTTCCATGTGAAAGACTGTACACACAAATGTGTACTTTAATACATCATAAAAAAATTCTTTGCACACACTACCTAAGAGAAAAATAATATGACCAACCAAGCACAAGAAGATGTAATTTTGTGAACAAAAATGCTCTCTGGATCAATCTGTAAATAAGACCTCTTTTACCTCTTTGGAAATAAGTTTTATATCAAAGCAATGCAAGAAAGCATCAACATGGAATATATAGTGACATAACATATTGCTAAAACAGAAATGAAAAGTCAAATATGATCAAACATTTCACATCTCATTATTTCTATTTATTCTAACTTTGGAAGATAAGAGATGATTACCAGAGTCTTTTTTCATTGCCCTTGCTATGCCTCTTATTTTTTGTCTCCACACAAAATGCCTTCACCAAAAACATAAAACATAAAGAGTAAAGATAGGAAAAGAATAATAAGCAACTTCTCTTGTGCAAGCTTAACGTTCAGCTGCCCAGTAGAATCAGCTCGAAGTATTTGAGAGGGCTGACTGATGGAGGCATCCCGATGCTAGCTGGGTTCTCTGGTACTTTCCCTTCTAACACAAGGAAACAAAAGTCTAAGAGCCATGCAAAGTGAAAATTATGCAATGCCAAACCTTGCACAAAGGTCTCACTGCCTCCTAAATACACCCTGCCTTCTAAGATCCAGTATTTTGGCAGTGCTATCTAGCAGTAGCCAAATCAATCAAAAGGAAGCACATACCTTCCTCGCAGCAGCCCACCGAAAACAAACTATTGAGTTATGTGAAGTGAAAGGCAGGAAAACTGCAATTCTCACAAAAATATATATATGTATATATTTAATTTACTTAATTATTCTACCTTAATAACACCAACTTTTTGTGAGTACACATTGTGTGCATGCACACAGTGACCCACCTCTCACCTACACGCCTCTGCCAGAAAAAAACCATTTTGTTAGTGACTGGATGCTAACTTTCACCATTAGAAACATGAATATGTTTTTTACAACATCTTTTGTCAGTAAAAAACTGAATATCTCTATTTCTTTTACTGGATAGCACATCTGCTTAAAACACAGCTGGGCTGCATCCTCTGCAGATTTACGTGGAGGGCAAATACAAACTTCAGGAAAGAAAACGGAGACCCAATGTGCAGGTTGCTGGTGGTGGTTGGCTTTTTGTTTATTGGTTTGCTTTTTTAGATGGATGTGCCTCTGTAGCACTCACAGCTCATTTCACAGCAATCAACGATTGCCCAAATGCCCCTGTGACACAGCTGTGGCTGAAAAATCACCGTGAGTTTCTCATAAACAGAAAAAAACCTCAAGGTGCTGCCACGTTTTGGATAGTTTTATAGGAGGAGATGTCTGAATACTGGGGAGGTAAAAGGAGACACTGAGAACAAGCACTCCGTTTTCTACCAGTTCCACTGACGAAACCGTACATATCCCATATCCACACACTGTAGCGCTTTCTCGCTGAAAAGCAATCTTTTACGCTCACTAAGCCCGCACGGGCACCTCTAACCACATCCCCGTGGTTCTCCACAGGTCTCCTCTCGCCCTGAGAGGAACCAATTGTTGACGAACTCCGCCCGAACTCGGCCACCAGCCCCCCGGCCGGAAGGCGCCCCTCGACGGCCGCCGGGCGGCAGCTCCTCACGCCGGGGGGCGCAACCGTCGGGATCCCCGGGAGGGCGGCAGGGAGCGGGGAGGGACCCAGGCCCGCAGGGCTCAGAGGGACGGGAGCGGCGGCACCCACCGAAGAGGCTGTTACTGAAGCCGTCCCAGACGCAGCCGGCGGCGTCCCACACCCAGCGGCTCCGCAGGCAGGACATGAAGGTGAGGCTGACGCCGCAGACGGACACCAGCAGATCGCTGAGGCTGATGTTGACGAGGAAGAGGTTGGTGGGCGTGCGGAGCCGCTTGAACTTGTAGTAGAGCACCAGCACCAGCAAGTTGTTGCACACGCCCAGCGTGCCGATGGTGGCGATGAGCAGCGCCAGCAGCTCGTAGGTGCCGGCGCTGAAGAGCGGCCGCTCGCCCGGCACCTCGTGCCCCGCCGCCGGGGGCTGCGAGCGGCTCGTCGCCCCCGTGCCGTTCCCCGAGTGCATGGCTCAGCGCATGCCGCAGCCCGGCCGGAGCGCGGCCGCTGCCCAACGCGGCAGGAGGAGGAGCGCTCTCCGCCTTCCCGCCCACCGAGGGCGCGCCCTTCACCCCCGGCGTGGCACCTCCCCAGCTTCGCTCTGCTGCTTGCTGCTGCGAGCAGCCCGGACGTGGTTAGCGTGAGGATGTCCCCTGCTCTTGAGATGCTCCGCGTGTTTGGGTTCGGTGAGGCTGCCGTCCGTGCGGGGCAGACCTTTCTGCTGCGCTTTAGGAAGACGTAGAAACTGCTAAGCCAATAGCCAGATGTTTCGCCAGCGAAAGCCCTTACTGTGAAAATAGTTTACGTTAGGATTGGCTTCTTTTGGTGCGTGCATCTCCTCGTGAGGCGGAGTTAGCAGTCTCTGCTTACACCTGTCTCGGACTGGTACACACGAACAAGGTGCTCCCTGTGGCACTCTGTGGCTGTGGCTGGCAGCGTCCTGTCAGGGGTAACCCTGGGGGCAGGTGGGAACAGACACGAGACAAGTAAGTTGTGGCAGGTACCGAAGCTCACACAGCAACCTCGCCAATTCTTACACCATTGTTTCCAGCGTGTGTTGTGAGAAAATGGTATGGAAACCTTCCTGTGCCCAAGTCTAGCTGGTGGTAGTCTGGGTGCGGTACCCACCTAGCTGTGCTAAGTTAGTTGTAGTGTCTCCAAACTTTGCATCTCCGTGAATATGTATCACTGCAGTTTTTGCTCAGCATGGCTTCAGGCCTAAGACATCATGCCAGAACAGACATCAGTCTTACCCACGGGAAGACTCCCATCTGTTTTCTTTACTAGCTGACCTACATGTACTGCGATTGGAAAGTTCAGTGTGTGTGCTGGTGTGGACCAGCATTCGTAGTGTGAGGGAGGTGATTGTCTCACCCTGCTCTGCCCTTGTAAACTCCATCTGGAATACTGCAACCAGACCTCGGGCACCCAGCACAAGAAAGATGAGGAACTGTTGGAGTGGTGCAGGATGCCCGGGTGGGTGGCAGCCCTGTCCACAGCAGAGGGTTGGAACTAGATGATCTTTAAAGTCCCCTCCAAAACCAAGCCATTCTGTGATTCTATGATAAAATTCCTTTTAGATCCATTCTCAGTTTAGTTCCATGTCACCTGTGGAAGCAACAGGATTTTCATGGAACTGTGGCATGACAAATTTTACCTGCTTATTTTGTGTTTGTTTCCTTGTGTTTCCCTCTCAATACAAATACTGGTATTTAAGGAGTTGGTCTGACAGCATGATTCCTTGTGGACCAAGACTGAAAACATGGGTAGTTGAAACGGTTTTGATATCTTCAAAGATGCATTCCAATATACAAATTATGGGCTTTGAGTGGCAATTTTATATGACAAAATAGTGTTGGAATGCAATCGGTCAGGAAAATGAAACACTGATTAAAGTATCTGTTCTTATCAATATAGGCTTTATTTACAATGTTTTCAAATCCACCGAATATGATATATTCAATAACTGAAACTTCCTTTAAAATGCTAGTTCACTTTATCACTGGTCTTCCATCTTTGCTGCTTACAAAAGCTGCAGAATTTTTTCTCAAATCATTTCTGTTTTCCACTCTGAAATTTAGATTAGTGGAAGAACACATTACTTCCATTCAAAGCTTCCAGGAACAGACCAGTAGCACTTCAGCATGAGCTTTAGGTTAAGCTTTAGGAAAGGCTTAACTTTTAGCTTTCTTTGTTAGTAGAAGTGATTTACTTGAGCGTGACAGACTATGTGCTGCATGGTAGAAGTCTAATAATTATATGACATGACTGAACTAATTAGTGATGCACCTCATTAATGTGAAAGGATCTCTATCTTCTGCTCTTAAAAGAAAGCCTTAAACTGAGACCATACCTTATTTTGCCCTGCAAAATTAGAAGATGAAAAAAAGCTGGTAATTTAGTGAGGCGAGTAGTAAACTCTAGACAGTGTACTGCCCACTGGCAGATTCCATAATGTATTCAGAATTTATAAGTAATATTTCAACTACAGCACCTGACAAAAATACTCAGACTAGATGTCTTCTGGATTTCTCAAAAATAGGAGAAAGAGAATGCATAAGTTAAATTTGACAAAGATCATATCTCAAAATTCCTGGTTAGAGATTCTTTTTCATAGCAAAATTAAATAGATCTATAAATATGCAGTCTCTTCAATGCTTGATTTTATGGTGATCACATTATTAATACAGTCAAATTGCAAACATTATTCAAGTGACCTCGAATTCTTCTTGAGCAAAGTTCCATTTGTCTTCCAGGCAAATGCAGCATCATAATTAATACGAGGGCAAACAAAAAGAAATGCTATGTTATTGTATCACATCAGATCAAAGAGAAAGCTGGAAACAGAATCCTGATTTCTCGTTGTAGTCCAGCACTTGTTGTGCCTAACAGTGCAGATTGAGACAGCCAACATAGCTGTGTCTTTGATCATCTAATTAATTCCAATATACAATACATAATATATAATACATAATATAGGAATTAATATTATTTAAAATAATTATAAATTATGAATATAACATAATTATAAATAAAATGTTATTAAAATAATATTAATGCCAATCATTTTCTAAATGTTCCTGTTGTTAAAAAGCTGAAACACGAAACTGAGACACCCAACTTGCATTTTTTCAGGGTTGCACTATTTCACAACCCATTATTTTAATTTCTGGAAGTGTTTGTGTGGCTTACTGGAGGTGTATCTCAAAGGACTAAATATATAAGTAGCTGAGCTTATGGGATTAAAGCAGGACAGCAAGAAGCTGGAATAAAAGGTCTCCAGTGCTGTACCTTAGAAACAGTACTGGAAAATCCCTCAAGACTCAGTAAGTTTGTTGACATATCAGATGGTGCTGGGTTTCTGTTGCTTGTTTTGAACTCTCTAAAACTTATTGTTTCATATGTATGGTAGAAAGCCAGACTACAATCTCTGAAAGAAGAAGAAAAATAATAAATAATAAATAAATAAATAAATAAATAAGAAAACAAATTAAAAGAGAAATGGTTACTAGTCTTTAGCTTTTTAACCAGGAATTCTACAGCCTTCTCCTAGCATTCGTTTTCATACATGTTCTTTTTGCTGTTCTTTAGCCTTAAATGCAGATGAAAACCTAGTGATTATTCTCTATCTATATATAGCTGCAGTACCTATCTATAGCAAAAGGAAGAGTTTATGGAAAGAAGAATCCTTTTATCTTGGCATTGAAATACACTTGACATTAAAAAGGGGCTTTTAATATAGATGGACATCTGCTGATAATGCAGTATATAAGAAAAAAACAAATATGTGCAAAATGTGCAAACCTAATGGCAAGAGTTCAAAATTAGGGCTTGATCTTCCAGAATTTGTAATCCTAGCTATACAGTGTAGTCTGTATTGGGATATGAACTTTAAAACATAGAGCAGGGTAGACAGAAATGTTGCAAGAATCTGGATTGAGAGAAGAGGCTGCCTCAAATAAGTTCACTGAGGCAAGCACAGGTACTTGCAGCAGGGAGGTGACCTAAATAGGTAATCCTAGGAGGTGGAGAGATACCACTGGAACATCTGTGCCATATCTAGAAGTTGACTGCAGCACGTACAGTAATGTCTGAGCTCTAATACACCTGGTATATGCACAAATAACTATACTAGATGCAGGTGCAATTCATCTCACCTGAGCATTTAACTTTTAAATGCCTCATTTAAGACCAATAAGATGAATTAAAGTGCTTGTTTTGTTTCACTATTTGATTGAGTTATAAGCTGGCTTGATAATTAACTTTTAGATGCCTAAGAGAGATCACAGGAATTTCATCTTGTCTATAGAAATCTGGTGGATCTATAATACACACTTAGTTGGCAGATGCATGTTGATGCCTCTGTGGCACCTGATAATAATATAGTGAGTAAAGTAAGTGATGATACATACTTGCACCAGCTGACAATATACCTGCCCTGGATGTACAAATATAACTCCTAGGGAAGCTTGAACCTTAACTGTGTAAATCTAAATCAGACAAGTATTACCAGCTTTTGCAACAATAAACCTGTGAAATTCACTACTGATAGAAACTTTATTTTATAGGAATTGTTCTCCACAGGAATTTAGCAGCTCCATGTGCAGCAATTCAAGCAAGCCTTGAGCAATGAGCCTGTCATCAGCCTTGGCTGATGTGGATATAAATAGACAAAGAACAGTACAAATAAGTTGATCTATATGGTCCAGTGAAAAGAGGATCTAATAAAGAGATTTAAGTTAATTTTTTGACTAGAATGACAATTTGCTTATTATCATGTTGTACAGCAGCATGGTTTCAGCATTTTTTAAAGATACTAAAAAAGCTGAAAAATGCAGTAAAGAATCACAAACATTATTTTGAGGCTGGAAGGAAAGTGTAGTATGAAGTAAAAAGCTTGATGTGCTTTAAATAACAAGAAAATAGAGAAGTAATTCAGGTACATAGGCTCATAATGAGAGAACCACCAATTATTTCACCAACTATGAGGACATTCCAACAACTGCCAAGCGGTGGCTGAAGCAACACATTCAAATGAGAGGTTTAAATGTAAGATATGTGAGCAATTAACTTTTGGAACAAATGTGATGGATTCTCCATCTCTTGGCTTCTGCTTGTGAAAACTGGATACCTTTCTGCTAGTTATGATCCAGAAGAACTGCTGGGACACTACTAGTCTGGTCTAGTATTGAATGTGGAGGTTGGTGGCCCTGCATGTGGTAGGGGGGTTGGAGATTGATGATCCTTGAGGTTCCTTCCAACCCTGGCCATTCTGTGATTCTGTGAGTGATAAATTGCTGATATTTAAAGATCCGAGATACAGAAGATGTGGAAGCAGAATGGTTTGTTTTGTATTTAAATGTTATGAATTCATAGTGCCTCTCTTAAATATGGGAGTAGGAATTCTAATTAGGGTAAAAGGATATTTTGTCCTGCCTGTTTTAATCAGATTTTCTTATCCAAAACTTAATCAATCATCTGCCTAATAGAGCATCAATGTCCGCACTGGATTTTAAAATAAATAAATCAAATATTGTATAAACTACCTGGATGAGTGGAATAAAAAAGACAACTTTTCTTACATGGAAGATGTATTTTTTAGTTATTTATATATTGGATGACAGAAAATACCAGTCTCTATTCATTATCACTAATGTACTTTTCTAAGTACTTTGAAATTTAATGACCATGGAAATATATCTTTGCATTAATGAACGTGAATGAATGACTTCACTAACAGGAAGATCAGTGAATAAATGTGAAATTTGCTTAAGCTTGGCAAGTGTCGTGAACACTTTTGCTCACCTTTGGTTTGTTCTGCTCTTTTTACTGTAGAAACAGGCATCCTCACCTAACTGAGGTCTTTGACCAGGCCTTACAACAGTAGCAAGCGCCAGAATATCATCAGACTGGTTTACATTCTATTACCAGCAACTGTAAAAGGAGAAGTGGCTCTTCATTCTTCACCAGATACTGCATGGATCCAGGGGACTCCACAATTGCATCTGTTCCTAACTGCATTAGTTGGTAGGCAGCTCTTGGCAGAAAACTCAAAGACAGTGCAAAGTGTAAGAAAACAATATGAGACTTGGAGATAGCTGGTATAATTTTCCTTCCTACTCATTCAGTACATAAGTCTGAAAGATAGGACAAACTTGTAACAGGTATATTCTTACTATAGAATGCTATCTCGTATTGCTAAAGCAGTGCTAGCTGTAGCAGAATTGAAACCTGATGAAGTCATGCCTGGCTCTGAAAGTGAGAAAGTTCATGCATGTTCAACCACCAATTGCACCAGATTCCAAGAGCTGATCTTACTTCCCAAGTTATTAGTAATCAAGTGGGTGGCAACCCTGCCTGCGCCAACAAGATTGGAACTAAATGATCTTTGAGGATCTCTTCCAACACAAGCTATGCTATAATTCTATAATTCTGGTTTGTGACCTAGGGCTCCTCAGCATGTAGAATTCTGTGATGTATGGGAGGGTTGTGACGTCAGTTGTTCACTAACAGATTTGCCAGCTTGAGATGCTGAACTAGGGACACCTCGTTATGTACTGTTTGCTATACTTGTCATACAACTGCATCTCATATGAACTCATGTGGGAGTCTAAAATTTAAGGAGCAAAACAAGGCTTGGACCACTGTAAGGAGAGCTCTCTCTACTACATTTTTGTCCTCCCTTATCAAAGGATGTCTGAATCGACGGACTGTGATAACGAGAGTTGCTCTGCTCTTGAAGTGCTGGATTTCAAGAATGCTTTAAAGCAGTTCCAGAAACTAGTTGAAAAAATAGTAACCCAGAAGAAAAAGGAAAGATTAGGCTGGTATATTAAAGATGATGGTAAGAGATACACTCTCTCATTGAATGTGTAATAATTTTCACATCAACAATAGCTGCCACAGAAAGAAGGCTGTAGGAAAAATATCAAACTGATATTCAAACTGTGACTTCTTGACTTGCCCTGTGAAAGTGATTTTAATCTTTTATGGCCTATGGTAGATTATAATTATAAAGCCATAGTAATTGCTCATGAAATATAATTGACAGAGTTGCCACATACACAGATTAGCACTTCTCTGGCATTTCCATGATCTGTGGAAGTACATAATGCATTATGTAAATCCATTGTCTTGATTGTGAACAGGACAAAGTTTTGCTTTTTTTTTTTTTTTTTTTTTTTTTTTTTTCAATGCAAGTGACTATTGCCTGAAAGGATAAACTTTATCCTAGATCATTTTTCAGGTTCATTTTAACAAGATTGTATATAGATCATGAAATTAAGGAAAGACAATAACTAAGAATTTTTGAGATATTCTTTTACCTATCTCTTTCCTATTGTGTTCTGCAAAGTGGGTGGTTTTGGAGAGTAGGCTGAACACCTTTTTGGCAAAATGCTTTAATGGATACAGTGTGAGGAGCTGAAACTTGCATGTTACTGATACTGAAAGAGAAAACAGGAGCTAGGGAAGACAAGGACAGAAAATGTAGGTTCACAGTTTTTAACTCTGGATGTTGTTCCTCCAATACAGATGAGATAGATTATGATGAGTTCTATAGAACCACACAGACACTTTTTGGTCCAGAAGTCAAGGAGCATAATGTTAAGGCCTTTTTCAGGAAGATAAGCAACAATCCTGATGCAAGGACAGAATGGTGTGAGGTAAGGATTTTTAATATTTATTAAATATATGCAACTCTACTGCCATACCACCAACATTCACCTCCGACACTGTGGGCCAACATAATAAAATATGAGGCATTACTTTTGGAGCAACCCTGATATATCAGCTGAGCTTTCAAACCAAAATTCTTAAACATTAATTATGCTACACTGGTTGTATGAGTTTGAGGAAGCTATCCTCTGTTCTAAGGTCCTTAAACTTACTATGTTGATGCACGTGAATGCATGTTGAAGAATAACCTGACTGAATAAAATCATTTTTCCTGCTTGTTTTGTGAAAGAGCACTGAGCTGTTTACCAGAGCTGCTTATCCTGAAGCAATGTTTGATATACTAGTTTCCTCACATGGCAGCTGGATCTGGAGCATGGACCTGAGGCTAGAAATCAGTATGTCCAATCACGAACTATTTTACTGATACACATTTGCCTCAGGCAAATAATAAAAACTGCAATAAAATGCAAGAAATATTATCACTACAGTATGCAGTTTGTGCCCTGGGGATAGGTCTAACTTTAGATAGACCATCATAAATTCTCTCTCATACCTCTCTTTCCTCTTTACTCAGAGATAAATCTGCACCTTACTTTAGATGGGAAACATTAAAAGCTATACTGCCATTTTAGTAGAGGGTTTTGTAACAAGAGCATTCTTCCTTATTGAATTCTGTTGTAATTTATTTTTCTGTCTCTAATGGTAAATAGCATATTTTGGAGAGAAAAAAAAAAAAACAATGTAATAATGAGGTAAGTATGAAACAGAATCTGATTTACCCCCTCCCAGCTTCTGGTGGCATATAGCTTAAGGATTTTCTGCAGATTTGCAGCTGCAGAATGTGCTTAGTATTCTTCAATGGGATTTTTATCTAACTGTTCATAAATTACTTCTGCATTCATCAAAAAAAAAAAAAAAGATATTTCTAGAGTGTCCACAGTTTTATTCATTTTGTGAAAAAGTACTTTTTTTTGTTTCTTTTAAACATGGTGGTCTGTTTATTTGTTTTAATGTATTTTCTTTTGGGGGAAGAAGTATTTCACACAAAGTTGCTAGAAGTTTACATGTAAGGGAAGTTGTAGGTCCATTACTAAATGTACAAAGGTCAGACTACTTACATCACTCTAAGTCTGACTCTGATTTTTTTAACTTGATCTGGCCTTATCCAGCAAAGTTTGAAATACAATACTACTTCATTGAAAAGCTCCAGTGAATTTTTCAAATTTTAATCCTGGTTAGTAGGAAATTTCTTGGTGATATGTATCATCAGCTATATATGCATTATGGAACACATTATCAATCTAATCTCTGTTCAAAGATAAGATTTTCTTACAAGTAGTGCGGATATAGAGAAAGAGATGAAAACTGTGTATAATCAATGAATATACAGATGTTATAATTAAGAAATAAACAAGAGAGTTTGGCTAAACAGGTTATTATACTGAAAAGAAAATAGAGTGCTTACCCTTGTCCTGGACTCACTGTAAAACTCTGAAGGAGGGATCTCCAGGTAAGCCTTCACCTGTGCTCCCAGGGCTGACTCATTACTTGCCTCAGGTGATCAATCAGAGGTTCAGGCTGTGATTCAGCAGTTCCCATAAAACTGAATTATGAATTCTGCAGATTTAGCTTTAATGAAACAACATTGTATTGATCATCTGATAGTCGTTTGAGCCTAATTTACATCAACTGTAACTTGAATGTTAGCTTCTGATTTGTGGTAAAATCCTTTCTGATGTGAATAGACCAAGACAGATATTTCCAGACTTACTGGAATGGTTTCTAATAAAATAAAAACAGGACTATAATGTTTGGTGGTGGGTCTTTTTTTTTCTCTTCTTTTTTTCTCTGTCAAATTACAGTTTCGGTTTGCTTCACTGAATCTTGGAGAATTATAAATGTCAGAAATTAACTTAGTGTTCTTTTTTTTCTTACCTGTGCTAAGGGTTTATGACTGTAGCTACACTGCAGTTTTATGGTCTCCTTATCTCTTTTTCAATTCTCGATATTTAAAGATGGGTGTATTTATGCACTGGTAGGAAAGATAGATTTATTTATTTTTTCCACTTATATTTTTAGCTCCTCCTCTTTTTCTATTTTACTTTTTTGAAGCTGACTGTATTTAACACTTGATGAGCTTAAGTCTCATTTGCTTTTCTCATCCTCCTTAGGCTTTACATCGCTTTTAAATGAAACTTTTATTCAAAGAAGCAAGTTTTCTGTTTTGCCTATTGAAAACTCTATTGGAAAGGTAACTGTCCTCTTAAGAGACTGAAAACTATTCTGGATATCCTGCTTGAAACCAGTTGTTTGAGAGAGATGGTGACAGAAATAAATAAGTCTCCTCTAATTGATGCATTCATTCTTATAATGTTCGTTAAACTACTAATTGTATTAGACAAATCACATTTCTCACTTGCAGCTTGAACATATATTAATTACCCCCTATGAAAAATGGAACTAGCCTTGATCTTGCTTTAGCTTCCTTTTCATCACTTATTTTTTCGTTTGTATCATTAATCTTGATTACTTTCTGTAACATACCCAATATTCATCACATCTTCTGTGATCTATGCTCTACTTTTCAAATTTTATTCTAAAGGACTTAATTTCATCCTGTTCTCCTGAACTCCCCTGCTGCATTTTGACACTGTTGAGCATTTCATTTATCTTGAAAGCCAAGGAAGACGCATGCATGTCACTTTATTCCTTTGACATTCCTCTTTCGTCATCTCTGCCTCTCTCCCTTCCCAGAACTCTTAACTTTGACCATTTTCTTCTCACCCTCACAGTTATAAGCTTTTCAAATTTTCCTCTCCATATCTGGCACCTCTTTAGCTTGACAAAATCTGCAGAATTTATTTCCACTATCTAAAAGAGCATGGCCTTATGCAAGCATTCCGTTCCTTTCTCTTCCAGATGTTTCTCTTTTTCAAGTACCTTCACTTTCAAGAGTTTCCAGCACTCTCCACAACAGTTTACCTATACTCAAATGATACTTTTCTGTGAGAAAAAATACAAATATATATTTTAAAATTTTCTATTTAGTCATGTTAAAGTCTACTCTTAGGCATTCAGTGGCTCTACAATATATCATAGTCTAACAGCTATCATTTATCAAAACTCTGCATTTCTTCCCTGAAAGTGGTTGACCCTTTGAAAGCTCTATTTTTAGTGGCAAACATGAAATATATGTAAATTGCATTCTGCCTCATATTGTATGTTCTTTGTCAGTCTCTGCTATGGGTTGTGCTCTAGTTGAGATCCCCTGTCTCCATGTTGGAGTCAGCAGAAGCCATTTATGCTACTCTGAGGCATTTCTAAGATCAGAATCCTAGAATCCTTAGAGTTGGAAGAGACCTCTGAAGGCCATCTAGTCCAATACCCCTGCAACAAACAGGGACATGCACAGTTAGATCAGGTTGCCCAGAGCCTGATCCAACCTCACCTTGAAAGTCTCCAGGGAAGGAGAATTCACCATGTCTCCAGGCAGTCTGTTCCAGTGCCTAACCACCCTCACTGTAAAAGACCTTTTATATCCAACCTAAATCTAAATTCTTTAAGCTTAAAGCCATTTCCCCTTGTTCTGTCACCACAACCCCTGCTAAAGAGATATACCTTTTTAGGGCAGAGTTCTGCCTGCTGAGCAGAAATCAAATGTGTCACTGTCTCATGTCTGCAAGAGGCATGACAGGGCACACCTGGGCGTCTCACTTAGAGAGCTCCCACCTCTGTTGGTCTTAGGTCAGATACTATGCTGGCCCAACCATACCTTCAAGACTCAGGAGTGACCTCATACTAGGTCAGTTTACTATTTAAAAAATATATATTCTCTTACCAAAAACTTAGTCCTGAGAAAGGTAAAGAGCCTGTTCTCCTTTGCCTGGAAAAATGGGAATGTGCTAAAAATGCAAAATGTCACTCTTATCTTCTAGGAAGATGAGAGGAATGATCCAGGGAACCAGAGGGCTGTTAGCCTAACCTCAATCCCTGATGAAGATGATGAAGCCACTAATTCTAGAAAACATATCCAAACGCATAAAAGATAAGAAAGTGATTGGGAGTAGTCAGCATGTGTTTACAAAGGGGAAATCATAGAAATTGCATATAACCAACTTAATAGGCTTCTACAATGGCATGACTATCTTGGTGGATAAGGGGAGGGCAGTGGATGATGTTTATCTTGACTTTAGCAAGGCTTTAATGTTGTCTCCCATGACATACTCTTAGTCAAGCTGACCAAGGATGGGTTAGTAGGCAGGAAGACAGAAAGAATACTAGCTGAATTTCTCTGTGGCACAACATCCAGTTAGGGCAAGACAATATTGATGTATGTGCCAGGGAGAAATATTGGTAAATATACTATTTAATATCTTAATTGATGACATAAATGATAGGAATTCCAGGTGTGCACTTGTTGCAGAGATGCATTCAAACATGAATCTGTAGTGCAGATTCATGTTTGGAAACAAGATGGAAACACAAGGTGATGTTACAAGAAATTAAACAGAGGAAAGTAAAGGATTGTAATGGATGATGCATTGACTGATGTTTTCTGATAGATAATAATTGTGTACATAGTAAGGAGGGTGCTATGAAATGAAAGATACAGACTAATATTATTCTGTAAGAATATGCAGAATACTTTTTGTTGAAAGATGTACACATGAATTGCTCAGATAAGAAAATAGAAAATTCTGGTGTATGAAAAATATTAAACTAGAAATAAGTGTGAAGTTTTGTCTTGCGTACAAATGGGCTTTGCTTTCAGAACACATTAAAGGAAGTGACTATATGATGTCCATAACATGACAAAAAAGATGAAAAAGTATCTCTCTGTACAGCTATAAAGGGCTGACCTCATTTCCTGAGGATGACTAACCTACAGCTGGGTATGGGGATTAAGTTGCTGAGAGCATTTCAGCTGAAATGATTTGCCACCCTGGGAGAAATTAACCTGGGAGAAATTAACCAACCTGCATTTCCCTTCCAGGAATCTTCATTACCATTATTACAAGTAAAACATTGTCAGGCTGAGGAAAATAGTTGAAAAAAAGTTTTAAAAAATGGGCTGTATAGTTTTTTTTTGTTCTCCCCCCCCCCTCCCCCAAGCAAACAGGGATCTATGGGTCTTGAGGGAAAAGCTCTTCTATGTAGACTAACCACTATGCTACTTTGAATCAGTTTACAAACATGGTGACTTTTGTTTCATCTTCTCCTTCCAGTCTTTCATTCTAGCTGAAGTCTAGCTCAGGAAGCACAAGTAGATAAAAGTGGAAAAAGGAAATAGAAAATGATTGCTTACAGACAATTATAACAAACCAAATTGGTACTAATAGCTTTATCAATTAGACTGTTTTTATTCCTGGTACCCTATTTATTCTGGCTTCTTTCCAAACACTGATGAAAAGTTGTGCCTGACCAGCAGATCTCTGCAGTCTAAAGTCATACTGACAGCTAATAATTGAGAGAAATAATGGAGGAAAATTCCTTATTCAGGAATTTGAAATGATAGAGAAATGACACATAAAAATTGACTATCTGTATATAAACATATGCTCCAGATGTAGTATGGTTTTTAAACTGCTTGTTCTATTTTGTTTTGTTTAGATTTTTGGCTATTTCATAAGAGAAAATGGTGCCACCCCTTCCCATTTGCGAGAAGAAAACACAGTTTTCCTTACATCTGAAAAACAGCAGATTACTTATCCAGGTAATCATCTTGTGTTTAAAACAAACCCCCAAAATGTGTCTGTTCAGTGCTCCCTATTGCACATCTTATTGAAGTTACAGTGATTAAATCTCACGGTTGCTTTTGTTTACTAATCATGCTTCTTCTTCTTGTGTGCTCCAAAATAAGTTTCTTACTAAGGTACCTGAGCACTCCTGAATCATTTTGAAACTACTAAAGTGTCTGATTCAGACTATTTATTTTCCTTTTGTGTTTTAAATGTATATATATATGTATATATTCTAGAAAGAACTAGTATATGGCTGATGTGTTAATGTTATTTTAAAATGCAACATGATTTTTAAAATCGAGTATAGAATAATATATGACTATGTTTTACAGCCTTGAAGTTGGTGCCAATATGTATTTCAGGAAGATAAAATGTTCTTGGTATATGGTTTTATTTGTTTAGTATTATGTGGTGGGGGGGTTGTATGTATTGTATTTAGACTTTTCTGTCTGTGAGATGCAGAGTCACCCTGTGTCTTTCACAGTTGTCAAGGAACGAGATATGATTACAAGCATAGTGAAGGTGCCCCATTTGGATTTCACTGTAACGTCCTCTCAGAAAGGAGTGCTAACTATTTTCAACAACAAGGTAATTTTGACTCAAATAAACTTTTCCTTATTCTACTAGGTAGTATATACATGAACTGAGTGAACTGTGATCCAGAGTGCAAACTTACCCATAAAAAAGCCAGATATCTTTTTTTTTTAAGTTAACTTTTCCTATACTTTTAAGTACAGTGGGAAATGTACATTGTTATTTTTAATTATAATCTTACTGAACAATCCATAAAAGATAAATAGACAAATAAGTAAATAGAGTAAACAAATAAATAAGTAAAAAGAGATTGCCAATAAGAAAATGAATAGAAGTCAGTTCAATATAAAATAATCTACCTTATTTTTTATTTATTTTTTAAGTTTTCTTACATTCTGTATATGCTATATTTGTCACTGTGTACTGCATACACAGTGGAAACCAGAGAATTAACTGTTTTCTATAGCTACTGGGAATATTTAGAATGGACAGATTTTTTGGTTGTTTGCAAAAAAGGAGTTATTCAATACAGTAAGCTCTTAAAGCTTGAAAGTCTTGAATTTTCTGTCAGTCTTCACAACATTGATTCACAGTCATTCCCCTTGTCAGCAAATTGTAGGGAGATCTGTACCATTTTAGGTAGAAGTTCAGGTTCAAGATCATTTTAAAGTAGGTTTTGTAAATGAGTCTCTCAGATGATATTACTATTTAAATATACAATTCTAGATGCCATGAGGTACATCACAGTTCTATGTTCATTGGCACTTTACATTTATACAATTTTAATACAACTAATTTATTAAAAGCTTTATCAAACAATGCAGTAAAGCTTTTAAACAGCAATAATATTTTCTATGGGGTCAGCTAATTAGTGCATAATGCTTCTAATAGTGGCTTGGAAAGCAACAGTGTTCTCCTGTGGATGATTAAACAACAAAGCAATACTGCAGTTTTGGTAAATACTGAAGTAATTTGTTTGAAAGCCTGGTTCTTTGTCCTTCAGAGTATTATCCCTCTTACATACCTACAAAAAATAATTTCACAAAGTATAATGTTAAAAATAGTTTCCCTTCTCCCACTCCCACCTCCTCCAGCCCTCCAACTGCTTTGAAGTTCTGAATTGCTGCTTTCTCATAGTCTGGACTGATGTCACTGTGACATCAGTGACTGCAGTGTAACTGATATTACACCCAGCTGCTTAATGCAGTGAATTACAGGAAACCTCAGATCCCATTTACAGATGGGATTTACATTCTGAAAATGATTAAGGCACTGTGACGTTTCAGTTGATCTGAGCAAATGACCTCTGACTTCATTAAAATTGCTCTGATGCATCTTGATGCAAGCTAGAGAAAAATCTAGCAGTTTAGCATTGCATTCACTTGAATCTTGTTACTAAAATATGACTTTGTATCATAAGGCCAAATAAAGAGTTAATGCCTTTTACATCATTTTTCTTCATCAAAGGCCAAGGACGTAGAGTGTCCTTAAGCCTCAGCTAGTGAGTTGTTTTGACTAATCTGTCTTTTTAGCATGTTGATAAAGGACTATGAATATACTTGCCCTGAAGGTGCTGCTTGGTAATACTTCTGCTCAAAATATGAGCTCATGAGCAATGTATTGACAGTCAGACAATAAAACTTATTTTTGTATAATTCTTGCTCTTTTAAAGTCCAGACCATTAAATACACAATCTTCTTGGATTCATATATATCTCACACAAGTCAGCGTGTTCCATGTACGTGAATGGTGAATAGTATTTGGTCTGATACAATCAGGGAATCTGACATAAAACATATTTTAACTTTGCCACATCTGAGACATTCAAGATAGGGTCGTATTCTATTCATTCACACTGAGGAAAACTGATGTCCAGTGCAAATAAGCTTTCCACAAGATCAATTTAGTATTGTTTTATCTGCTCTTTGAAAAGCACATATTACTAGTTTTTAATTGATACTGTGTGAAATCTGAGGAAAAAAAAAAAAATTACGTATAAGAATAAGAACAAGAAAGAGATTTTAAACCACCACACTGCTTTTCAGTGTAGTAAAACTCAGTTTAATGTGAAACTTGTTTAACAGTACTCCGCTCGAAGACCATCCTTGGTAACACTGTGCATCACACCTTTATGAGAAGAAACACCATGATCACTGCTTCTCATTTTATGAAACGAGGAATTTCTGGGATAGGAATGAGGCAGTACAGATTTATTATGGATGAGGAACGTGGGCAAGAGGAGGAGAAAAAGCATCTACCAGTATTTCAGGAGGGAAAAAACTGCTTTTGAAAACTGAACATAGAGCTAGAAGACACAGAAGGTGACCCTGTCTCTGCTGTATAATGGCACCAGATATGCCTACCTCTCTGTGACTTTCAACATATTAGTTTCCAAGACATAGGCTGGGCTGTCTGCCAGTAGTTAACGTTGCTGAAAGGTGCTATATCAATATGGTTATTCCTATTCGCAGTGTAAGGTGCTGTCTCTACCTGGCTGGCACGAGTTCACATAATCTCAGCCAGAATCAGCTTGTGTTTCTGTATCCCATATCCTACCTCTCATGGGAGTTATGGCTGTCAAAGAACATTAAAAGTACAATTTCATTAGAAAAACAGCGGATCTGTACTCCACTATTAAAAAAGTTCTGTTTTTTCTTTTTTGCGGAGTCAAACATCACAAACGTTAAAAACAAACAAAGTGAAGTTACTGTGATAGAAAAAGAGAATTTAAGTTCCTCACTTTACATATAGAGAAACTGTCAGTAGGCTTAAGTACCTTCCTCAGATGTTAACGGCAAACTCTTTCTATTTGCTACTAATCTTCTGTTCTGCCGGTGGTACAGCAGAGCTGTTTTTAGACTTCTAGTTTAAATGCTAACAACATTATTTTTATTTTTCAGATGAAAGTTCTGGCAACCACCAGTGTTAAAGTAAGTTCATTTTCCTCCTTCTTTTAAATCATTTGAAGTAAAATTCAGTAAGTATTATGGTGAAATAATCAGAGATTGAGCATTATTCAGTATGTCTTCTGACCTTGAGACTTCTGTGTAATCTGACGTGGGGCAGAATTGGATGAACACACTCAATTTTTTCCTTTCAGTTAAGCAAATATTTATGTAATCTGATTTATTTCTTCTGATAAAAAGAAATCTGAGATAAATTTTGCTTTTTTCTACCAAATTGTCTATTGGTACAATTTCTACTCATTACCTTTCTAAGACATTTTCTTCTAAGCTCTAACACTTCTTTTGTCAGTGTAAAATTTGACTGAGAAAAAAATATAACTTTATTAGTGAAAAACAGTTCTACATCTTGCTAGTTGCATTGGTAGGCTATATAATATGCACTTTAAAAGCTCATTTTACCCTCTGATTATCACTGCACATTTTAGGTAATTAATTTCCTTCAGTTAACCTGCAGACAAGAGAAATGCCATCAGACCTAACATAGCAATGTGATCCCTTGACCTTAAAGTCTATGTAGGTGTCTTGTGCCAGGGGACAGTTCATTTTTGTTGATTCATATTCACATACCATGAGTGTTCTAAAATGAAATAGAAATACTCCAGGCCATAGGCCCAAGTATTCAAAGTTTGCAAGTCTGGGTGTAGACTGCATTTAATTTGTTGCAGGGCTAATCTGTCCTGTGGAATTGATGTGGAGAGAGAAACTGTTAGGAACATTTTTGAGATCTGTTGGCTTTTAGAAACAGACTAGAGTCAACTTAGAGCTTCTCTTACCATTCTGTTACAGGAATGAATTTTAATAGTTTGCTCCTGCTTTGTTTCTAAGAACAATTTTTCCAGTCCATATACATAAAGGTAGACTTAGATCAGAACAATGTTCAGTGCTTTTCTCCAGGGACACCAAGGGGAAAAAGCTGGAAGTCTGATGTTGCACTGGGCAGTATGTGGGTGTATAGTACTCTTTTTCATCTGGGTACTAGAGACTAATTTTAGAATTAATCATCAGTAGAGGTGGATGGTGTTTACAAGAAAATTTGGCAGCCATGGCAGAATTTGCACCGTTCAAGGAGAACTTTGCCATATGAAGAAGAAAGGAGGATGGGTTTAAAATGATGGTACCTCTCCACGTTGTAGTATAATAATTAGAACTGTGATTCCAAACAGATACAATATCAAAACTGGTACATTTTACATTATCTGTGAGTGCAGACAGCTGTTCAGCTCTGCACTGTCTGCTGCCTCTTTTACTATGTTCCACCTTCCAATGCTTTTCCAGCTGAGGTGCACCTACTTTTGTATGCTTCCCTAGGGAAAGGGAAGATAAGAAATAGTTTAGATTCCTCTCCTTTGGGATGGGGCATCATTGCTGCTGGGTATCACTGGATTGGTGGAGATCATTGCTGCACACAATGCTATGAAATGAGCAATCTGAATTAAATATTCCTATTTAAATGTTTGCACTGAAAAGTCTTCTCCTTAGCTAATACAGCTTCCTCTCATTCATCCTCTAATTACTGTGCTGAAGACAGAATGAAACTGGCTATTTTTGGCTGGAACTTCTTGATGTTTTTAAAAGATTTAGATCTTTGCAGAACATAATGGTTTAAGCTACTTTACTTTTAAAACTGAGATGCTATATCCTTATCCCAAATTGCTGTGAAATAAAATGGGTTGAGAGAATAAGTTCCACTTTCCAGGGGGAGATAAGAGAATTCCACTTACTTCCTATGCAGTAGAAATAGTATGTGGATCAGAAATGGCTAAGTCATGGCTTGAACCAGTGATCAAGCATCTGGTGGGAAGGCAGGGCCAACCCAGGGGAGCTCAGGTGCATGCAATGTACCTGAGTGACCAGAAGGAGTGGAGCCAGGACCTATCCCTTTCCAGACCTCATTTAAGGGTTGGCAGTGGAGGCAAGGGTACTTTGCTGGAGATTTGCCCATATCTGGGGCCTTCTGAAGGTAAGTGGAGTTTTTCCTAAAGCAGAAGGGCTGTGAAATACAGTAGTTCTAGGAATAAAATCAAGTAAGTTGCAGCCAACGGAGTTTTCCTAGCATCGTGACAGTATAAATAGAAATATGAGCTACGACTATGTCATATCAATCATTTATGATTTTGTTACAGATATTTCATGGCAAACAGGTCACTTCAATCAAACCTGATTTCATTTCTTGATGAGATTATGTGGCTGAGCAGAAATAACAGAGGCATAAATATAAAACTTAAAACTCTACTGTATTTGACTTAATGCCATGTGACTTTCTGCTTTAAAATATGGCCACTGCAAAAAAAATACTGAAGTACATATTAAATGAGTTAAGGACTGTCCAACTGTCAGGAACCAGAAATAGTAGGCAGCATGGAAACACTGTTGAATGGAAATATTGATAATGAATAAGTTACTTCTCTTGCTGCATGGGAGTGAAATGCATTAAAAGACAGATAATACAAAATAGCATAGACAAACCTAGTGGATGGAAGCTAGAGTCAGACAAGATAAAAAATTGTATTGGAAATGAGGGAGTGAAGACAGAGCCCTGGAGTGACAGGATGAAAGAATAGTGAAAGCTGGTGTAGCTGCCTGGGTTGTCTGTCAAGTACTGCAGCATAAAGAGGAAAAGCACATAAAGCTTTCACTCTGAAGCTGAATTTAGGCCACATGTTTTGCGTATAGTCTGTCAGACTCTTCTATCTGCAGCTTCTCAGTGAGTCAAATCAATCTGTCAGTGCACACATTGTTTTCTTCAGGACTTCACTCTGTTTCTGATAAGTCTCAAGTCCCACAAGGGAGTCTGTTTTGGCAAGAAATTTCACTGTGGATCTTAAGGATATAGCACTGTGCTCTACTATTTACACAGCCTGTTTATTCCATGGGCTAACATTCTTGAACATAGAACTAGCCTGGAGGAGAGCATTCAACTTCGGCAACAATCTCCGCACCTCTGTTAAACTCTATATTTCTCATGGAATGGAGGTTCTCTGGAGCATGCTATGAAGGAAGCCAAATTCTGTTGTCTCTGCAGACCTTTACATCTATGGGTCTTTGGTGTAATTTATGTAATTTCTCTTGAATTATTTAGGATGAATTTAGTGCAACTTTTCTTAAGATGTGAATCTTTCATTTATATATATGAAAAAAAATTCTGTTGAAGGAAGAAAAATGCTGGTGTAACTGGGTGAATATTGTTTTCTATCTCTCTGTTGGTGTTTCATATAGCCTATATCATACTGCCTCCTATCATCTGTAGACTGAAACACAGAAGAACATAACTAACAATTTTTCCTCAACCTGTAGTGTTGGTGTTGCCAACTAAAGAACTGACTCCTACAAAAAAGAGATAATTCTATAAATAGGCATCTAAGAAAAATAGTCTTTGAAATAAAACACAAAATGTCTTTTATTTTCTTGGCTTAAATTTTGGGTTTATTAGAAATTACTGGAAATTCAGGTATAGTCTAGTCTATACTCCTTTTTTGGTCCAATTGTTTTTTTTTCCACTTACAGAGTAGTGCTCAAGGTAATTTACTTCCCATTGTAATGACTGGTAAGGTCTATCTCTCACTCTTCTGCATGCTACTTTGCAGTATTTTGTTTCTCTTTGATCAAAAAATATCTTTCACTCACTGGACCACCTACTGATCTTACATTATGTGTCTTTTTAGACCTCAGTCCAAACTCAATGAAAACTAAATCCTTAAAAGATAACAAATGCGAAGAGTTATAAGACTGTTTTGTAGCATAGCAACTGTAATGCCACCTGACAGCTAGAACCAGCATGGTATCTGCAGCTTGTAAAATATTTGTTATGCAATTACATGTGTCATCCCATTATAGTCACATACTCACCACTAATCTGAATTTTCCAGCCTGGCCCTCTCATTCTTACTAAATGATGCAGAACTTCTGAATATCCTAGTAGCACCTACTGCTAGTTTCTGAAAACAAATACGTTCATAGAAATACTCTGATAACATCAGTCTCTATAGATTGAGTCTCAGTTAATGGATTTTTTTCATAAACCATTCAGTTTTCCTTTCTGGCAATAGTTTTCCATGAGGAGGAGCATTAAGTACTTCTATAGATCTGTCAGTTCATACATAGCTGTTACCAATCAGCATTTTCCTTATCTTTTACCAAAGATGTTATGGGCCTCGAGGGCAGCATGTTAGTGAAAAAAATCTACAAATTATTAAGATCTTAAAAGAAGTTGTAGCTGCCTATATCTGAACTTGTATGTCAGATAATCATACCTTGTAAGGTATGACTATTGTTTGCACTTTCAATGATATTTCTTTTTGAGTAATTTCTTGTATTCTTCTGTTTCTGTCTTCACAGAACAATTTCATGATAGAATTTTATTATAGCCGATCATGGGATTTCCATTGCATTTTAGATCAGTTGATTTCCTTTCAAAATCTGGATACTTAGTAAATTTTTCCCTTGTTTTCAACACATAAAAACAGAAGTGGTTCAATCATTCAATCTATTGAAAACAGTAGATTTTCAGGCAGGCATTAACAATTCAAAATTTTTATTGATGTAGTTTCTTTGTTAGCTGCTGAGAATTTATTAAAGATTTATTTTTTGTTTAGATTTTAAATGTTTTTGAAGAGGCAAGCAGTTGCTGCTATAATTCAAGTCAAATCAAAAGGACAAGTTTCTTACTTTCCATTTCTGGAAGAACTACAGTCTGGTTCTCTTTCAAATGCACTACTTGTCCTCTCAAATCAATGCTCTTTTAAACCAGGCCTTTATTTTTGAACCACTGATGTAGAAAGGCTGTGTTATTCCGTAAACAAAAAAAAAAAGAAAGTGATAGGTGGTATCAGTATCCTTCGGATATATACTATTGGACTATACTAGGTTGTCAGTTATCCATAAACTGTACTGAATTTTTAACTGCATGGAGCAAGATCCTCTTACAAATTTCTGGATGCCTTAGTGTCTCTATGAATTAGTTAAGAGGCATAGGGAAACAGAGAACAATTTTCATATTTGTAGCATTGTGTGAAAACATTTGCCAGTGATGCCTACATACCTTCATAAAATGTTTAAACCTAGGAGATCTTGGAAAATCAGGAATTTCTACTTCATACTTCTGAGTTAAGTCTGAGCGTGACACATCTTTTGTTCTTTGTAGTATAGTTATGCTTTAAGAATTACAGATAGCCTTTATTTGGGAATTTCAGCAGATAGCGAGCAGGAACATAGCAAAAATAAACACACTCCTAGTGCTGTTTCTGTTATCATCAGAGAAGAATAAGTAGTATAGATATAGAAACTAAGAATAGCTAGATTTAAGCTTTTACTAGATAATCTCTCTCATATATTCTTCTGTGTTCTCCCTGTCATGCATATCATTATAATTGCACAGGATTACACCTCTGTTTTCATTAATGTAAATTGTTTGCTTATGAAAAGACATGCTCCCGTGTTGCTGGAATTGTTATCTAAAAGATGGTGTGTATTTCTTACTGTAATTCTCCAAGATCTTATTTTTGTTTTTGCTACTTGTTAATTTCTTTGTTTACTCAGTAGCGTCTCGCACGGTAACTGGATTGTTTCTGCTAAGTAGGTGAGAAATACTTGGTGTTCACCTGGGATAAATCACTCCAGAAGGTGTGTACTGACTGACTTTTGAAGATTCAGTTACCAGAACAGTATTTACAGGAAACAGGACTTTTCAGAGGAGGGAAACATTTTAGCTAATAATATCAGATGTCTTCTCACATCGCTGTCCTGTAATGCAATTAGTTTTGCTTTATTGTTTCAAAGTAATATCTGAGATTATTTGTATTTCTAGGCAAGCATATGAAAAAGATTCTGGTTTCTGGTTATCAGGGTTTTAAGTCCTTTCATCAGGGCCTATTTTATTTCCTAAAATTTAACTACAAACACACACGCACAAAAAACCACTCTTTGCACTTCTTGACTGCTTACAGAGGAAGTCTAAGATTCTCCTTATTGCTTGAGTTTGATTATCCTTTTGCCTCTGTGCCATCTCACTGCATACGATTGCATCTTGCAAAGGCTTCAAAGGCTGCCTGGTTATTCTGGCTGCATAAGTACAAACCAGGTCTACAAAGTGGTGACTTAATTAAAAATGTGAAACCAATTTTTTTCGTACCAGTTAGTTGTTGTTATCTGACGCTATTGTGGAAGATCCAGAAAGTTGGAGATAACAAAGTCTTCTGTAAGGATTATCAAGCATTCTCCATAGCCCCTGAAGGGCTACAATTTTTCTCTTGTCTCTTGAAGAAAAACAGTTTGAGAAATCCTTGTAAATGGATTACCACTTGTACATGGCTGTTAGAAGGGAAACAAACAATAGAGTATTGACATCACTGTCAGGATTATGGATCCTTTACACTAACAGCAAAATCAATATTGTGTATAATTGAAACAAAAGTGGAAGCATCAGCTGCTGCCTCATCCTGTCACCAGTGAGAAGAGACCAACCTCGCTCTCACCGTAAGCGCCTTTCAGATATTGAAAGAGAGCAATAAGGTCTCTCCTCAGCATCCTCTTCCTCAGCCTAAACAGCCCCAGTTAGTTCCTTCAGTCTCCCTCATAGGGCATATTCTCCAAGCCCTTCACAGGCCTTGTTGCCTTTCTTTGGACCTGCTCCAGCACCTCAATGTCCTTTCTGTACTGAGGTGCCAAAAACTGAACACAGTACTTGAGGTGGGGCCTTACCAATGTACAGGGGCAAGATTACTTCCCTAGTCCTGCTCAACATGTTGTTCTTGATAGAAGCCAGGATGCCATTGGTCTTCTTGACCACCTGGCACACTGCTGGCTCATACTTAGACGACTGAACTTCAGTTCACCATCATCTTAGTCTTGTGCTTTTTGCTTTCTAATTCATATCAAGGATGAAAACTGTATATTGAGCACCACAGATCCCTGTTTTAGCTCTAGTGGAAGTACTTGATAAATAGCTAGTGTTGTTTAGAGGATACAGGTAGGCATAGGTTCCTTGAAGATTGGGGGAGGGGAAAAGAAAAAGTAATTTAAGTCTGTGTCATTGTTTAATTGTAACTTTTAAAATAATGGTTTTGCTATTGCAAGTATATCAGAAAACATCCTGTATTTCAGTACATGAAGTTAATGTAGAAGATACTTATAAGTAAGATATATAAGATAAGTAAAATAAAACCTATTAATAAACCATGGCCTAAGATTTTGAACAGAAATTTTTAAAAGTTTTTTAAAAAAAAAAAGATACAATCTGGAGCATATTCCTTTTCTAACCCACTCACATTTTAGGAAGGTCCATTACATTTTCAAAAATTAATAACTGCTCCAATGTATATATTTAATGGTTAAACAAAAGCAAATTTCAAGGTATTATAGTAAATGAGTCTCCACTTTGCAAGATTAATTATTTTACATTATACAATTATTCAATTGCAGGTATATTCAAAAGATGGGTTATCACAGGTATATTTACAAATATATGCAGTATATACAGAATCTATCTATTGGAAGTATGTTTTTATATTATTTAATACAAAAGACTTATTTTTAGAGATATTCATTTTTGTAGGGTTTATTTTTTGGATGGGGTTTCACCTGTAGCTGAAAATTTTAGTACCTTTAACTTTTTTCCTTGGATACAGTTTAGTTAAAAAAAAAAAAAAAATCCACTTTAACTCAGATATATAGCCTCTTAACTTCAATTTGCTGTACTCAGAATGTTTTTTCAGTGTTATCACAGTTCAACTAACAGTATACTTGTGTTGTGTATATCTTATGTGCAATCTCTGTGTCTGTGAGTTGTTGATTGCAGACTGAGCGGAGCTGCTGCATTTGTGAGCTACTACTGGAGTTAGAACTCTCAGTCTCACTAGCTTGGGCTGCATCTAGCAATGGTTAGTGCTGAGTATATGGAATTTATGCAGAGATGGTTAAATACTTCTTAAAACAATAGACAAGGTTATAAATTCTCAGAAAATCCTTGATTAGCTACTCTTTTTGTTTTTATCAGGATACTGCTTGGATCAATGGATGTGATTTCCTGACTCAGCTGAAATGTGTTGTGGCTGTAACTGAAAGGACAATCATTGTCTGGGACTATACCTCAATAGGGAAAAAGGTAGTGTGTTGGATCAAGCAAATGTGAAAGGAGATTTGGAGAAGGTTAATCTATTTTTTTTTCAATGTACACTCATATCCCTTTTGCCAACAGGATGAATGCATTAACTTTTGTCTTTGTAGGAAGAAACTCAATGAAACAGTGTAGTTCATATTAAAGAAAGAATACCCTTTCCACGCCAAATGTAATTTTTAGACTGTCTTAAAGCTTGAAAGAAAAAGGAAAATCTTGTCCTATTGTTGTGGCAAACAAACTGATAAAAGCAGTTTATTTTTCTGCCTGTATCTAATGCAGAATGTGTATGTATCTGATGTATGTGCAGAGCTATCTTGGACTGTATAAAAATCAAGGGACAGGTCTTCCAAAGGAATTCAGCACAGACTCCTTTGAGATAACTTCCTGATTTAAAGAAAATCTTGCTTCACATATTATATTTTTATTTGGACTTTTCAAGTATAAAAGCATCTCAATTTTGATGTTATATGTTCAAGCAAGTTTATATTTATGCAAGCTTATACTTTATTATAAAATATGATTTTTTTTACTAGGATTTCTCATCCATGCCTTAGCTCTTTCGCCCAGTTTCTGTGGTTTTCTCAGTAGCTTTGAGGAGATATAAGGAAAAGAAGCAAAGTAAATATTTTTAGAATAAGATAAAGCTTTATAATTTTTTCATTTGTTCTCTTAAAATTAAAAGTCCTGTTCCCATGCTCAGATAAATCAATGGAAGTCTTTCTCCCCATTCAGTTGCAATTCTGAGAAGGAAGACTTGAACATTTATTCTCATAGAGGTTTCCTCCCGTCATTATATCAGTAAGAGCTGTAACTGTCTTGTGGCTGAATGAGAAATAATTATCTTTTGAAATCACAGGAATAATATACACTCTGTGGTATGTCTTTTCAGTATTTCTGTGCCATACAGAGAACTATGGAGTGGTTGATTTCTATGGTATATGAACAGTTGACAGTTTAGGTTGTCAGGGTGCTTTAATCAAATAACAGATGGAGTCCAGACAGTATAACCAATAAGTAGTATAATGCAGATGACCTCAAATACTATTCCCAGGCCTTCTCAGTGTAGGAAAATACCACAACGGCTTGCAGCTGTATTCACTGCCCTGTCTCAATACCTAAAAATTTGGGCACCTGCCTACTTAAGCACATTTGGTACTCCTATGCTGTATTAATAACTTTTAACTGTGTTACTGTTCACTTCATGATTTGAGTAATTCTGTAAGTCAGCTATCTCACATTTCCTGTTGACAAAAATGTTGTCAGGAAGAAAACCATTTATGATCTTAGCAAATACACCATCCCAATAAACAGTTTACTGAATTTCACAGGGTAATTACTTTATTGTCAAACCAATGGAAAACAGTCTGCTCTGTGTTTGCACGGCATCTGTGTCTGATCAACTGGGTGAGGATAACATCCTAATGGGAGATGACAAAGGCTACGTTAACCTACTTAAAGTGACCAGTGATCACTTTGGATTGAAGCAACGTGAAGGTAAAAAAGAATCTCAACTTCGGATCTTGGATTCCAAAGATTTTAACATGTAAGTTATTTATTATAAAATATTTTATGTTGGGCACTATTAGTTTGGGGTATTCTCTGGCCTGAGTGAAGGGTGAGTTTCTCTGTGTGAATTAACACAATCTAACAAAGAAAATAATTTTTAAACTGCAAGTAATGTAATTTGCTTGTTGTTGTGTGAAGGAAATGATAGAATTTTCAGTCGATCTTACAGTAGAAAGCCTGGAGAGCGAAATCTCAGGGAAGAATTCACAATTGCTTTTATCCAGACATGGGAAGCCTCATTGCGTCTTATTAAATAGAAGCATCATTATTACTAGAGAAGAGCATAATTCAGCTCTAATACTAGCTCTGTTCTAATGTTTGCTTTTGAGCTGAGAGAGGTGTTCTGGACCTGGCTTGGATATTCAATGATAGCATTTATTGAGTATAATTGTACTGACAAAATTTCTGTCCAGCTATGGGCATGTTGCAGTAGATGCTACTAAATCCTAATAATAACATCTCAATTTATATCCATAGTGTTAAACGCAAGCTACACGATGACTGGGTTTTGAAAGTTAAATATATTTCTGACCTAAATTGTTTTGGATCCTGCTCCTCGGACAGCATTCATTCATTTGTTTTAGATGACATAAAGCGACTAGAGGACAACTTGTAAGTATGTGATAAAGTCAAAAAAAAAAAAAAAAAAAAAGCTTGCTTTATAACTGCATGAGATTAGTGCCTTGCAAGATGCCATCTTGTTGTATTGAAGCTGTCTTTTCTAAAGCACTGGTAATGCATATAAAAATACCACTGCTTAAATACTTTAACGTTTTTGTTTCTTAGCTTATAATGTAGGAAAGAATTGATATATGTGTTTATTGCTCATCGTCTCTAAAAATATACTACATTGGCAGTGTTATCTGATTTAACTTCTCAGCAGGCAAAATACAGTTAGAAAAATATTGCATTGTTACATGTATATCATGTATCTATTTATTTAAAGTTGATATCTACAAAAATCCAGGAAGTTTCAGTTATAGATTTAATTTCACAAGATTCAGTTCCACTAGCTTAAATCAAGACAACAGTTTATTCTGTGAACTGTGAGATGTTCCATTTGACTTTTCTGTACGTTTTGGAATGCTAGAATTCATTTGGAAAGAAAACAAACGCTGGAAAATCAGAATAGCCAAAAATGTACATGCTACCACCAATCACTGTTTCTTGTATAGAATGTTAACCACAGATGTCTTGGTAGGTCTTTCAGTTAACGCTAACTTCAAATGCAATAAAATATATATTTTTATAATATATTAATGCTTCTTACTTGATTAACTATTTTATTGATGATTACAGACCTGTAAAGGAATTTTCTGTTCCTAGAGGAGTCAATGCCTTCACGTACTGTGGAAAAGCAAAGGTCATTGTCACTGGGGGTAAGTATGAGGCTTATGTAATATCAGAGGAGAGTAAGATTTTTCCAAGATATTGTTCTGTTGTAACTTTTTATTTTCAGTTAAAGATAATGAAATAAAAGCTGAGTTAGTATCTTAAGAGTATAAATAGTGGCTTCTTTCTTAAATGACAGGAAGCAGAGGTATTGCTTATAATTGCTGGGAGCTAGGCTCTCAGGAGATGCTGTTCCTGAAAGAAATCTAATGAGGACTCAGTCTGTGTTTGATTCAGGGATTTTGTTATTTATATAACAAAACAAGAGAAAACAGTAGGTTTGATCTACTATTAAAACACTTCTCCAAGCCACAGTGATGACTGTCTTAGTCAGGTTTTAGAAGTTTCTCCTTGCTCCCTTCGCATTACTCCTTAGCCTTTCTTTCTTGTCATAAGCAGTCACACTGGCCCACCTTAACACTTTCTGTCGTTTTTACCTTTGATCATGTTTCTCCAAAGCTTTACTGTTCTTTTTTTTCCCAATGGAGTCTCAAAAATAGTACTATTACTATTTCTTTCCATTATCTCATATTTTAGGAGCTTTTCTATTGCAGTGGTCATATTCTGTAGAAATGCATCTAGAGTATGGCAGAATATTGTTAGTGTATTCTGTTTGATATAGTAGTGCTTTGGAGTGACTACACTGATGCTGTCTATTGCTGAAAATGGCCAAGGCTCTGCTGCCTAGCCTTTATAATAAGCAAAACATTAAAAGAAATTTGAGGGGGGAAAAAACCCAACACCTAGACAAGAAAATAATGCAATCCAAGATGAAGTGAAATTTACTACAGGGAAAACTAAGATATCTATCTATCTTGTTTGATATTTATTTTTAGATTACATAAATTTTATTGATTTTTTTTTTTTTTTTTTTTTTTTTTTAGACACAAAATTGAAAGGGAAAGCAATAGGGCTAAAAATCCTAAAGTACAGCCTTTAAGGAGATCTTATTTAGATTGATTATTTGTCACAAAAAAACACAGTCTGAAGAAATTTTATGATGACATAAAGCAGGGAAGCCCTGTAAGAATGTGATTGGTATTTCCTGCAGGTAGAACTGGAGAATTTTACTGAGTAAAATATCTGAGTATGGCAGAAGATCGTATACACAAGAAATTATGGTTTCAGTTACACACTGAAAATTATTCTTAGAGGAGGAAAAGATCTAGATGAACTTTCTAGAAAAATAAGAACAGCAATGGTATAAAAACAGGGCAATCATGTAGCAATTGCTCAAGATACTTGTGTACCACTGAATAGTGTAAGTAGCAGAAATATCCTCTTTATTTAAAACAGTGCTTGGAATTTTTTAAAAAGATAGATTACATATATGTTTGTGTTGACCAGAGACTTGGATTGTAGGGCCTTCTATCATATCTAGACCACCACCTAATCAGAGTGGTTTTATAAGATGGACTCTCTTGCCACTGCATTTTAATTTGTCTTAACTTTCACTGCACAAAAGCACAGAAAGCATAGACAACATGACAAAAGATTAATATTGTGTTCAAGAAGAACTCTGCAATTATGTCTTTGAAGTGTAAGAATTATTCCCGCATATAACAATCTTCCAGTTTATTGTTGCTCATATTACTTATCTTTGATTTGGAATCCTGTCTATCTTATTCACCCACTGACCTTCCTTGATGTCAGAAGGCATCTTCCTGCTTCACCCTCATTTGTAGTGCTTAGTCTTGCTGCTTTCCTTGAATACAAAAGGAAAGAATTCCTGGGCTGTACTAGTCACAGGCAAGAATGGGAATGAATTGCAAAACCAATTAAAGGATGTGATAGTCCCTTTCAAATTTACTGTGAATTTTAGATCAGAAAGGCTACTGCAAAGCCACGCCAGGGCACATTAGTTTTGTCTTCGTATCTTAAAAACCAGCATTCTCTCTGAGAAACGCAGGAAATACAGTTAATGACATAATTAAACTCTTTCAAATGAACGTAGGCACCTGAGTTAGTAAAGTCTTGTTGACTAGTAATATATCCTGAAAATCAATGGCCAGAGCAGCTAAATAATCTAGGAATGTTACATAAAGATTTCTTAGGAATGTACAGGCACTAGTGAAAATTGTTTGTCATATTCAGCAATTAAAAAGAAAATCCAGCCTTTGATTGTACAATAGCTTATTGTGTAATCAAGGAGGATAATTTGCTAATGACTTTGCTAACCTCAATCTGTTCTTATTTAGTGATGTATTTATAGCACAAGTGGTATGCAAAGTACTGAATCCTATAATGTATTTTTCATTAGGAAGAGAATATTAAAGTGTTTTAACATCCCTACTCTTCAATCATTTATTTAGTTGTATTTGAATACTGTAATCAGTTTCAGCAGTACTGTGATACAACCAAACTTTGTCTTCCAAATGTTTGACATTTGTGGTAATAAATGAGAAAGATACAAGCAAAACTGATGCAGAGTTCACTTTTGTTGCTCGAACCTGTATTTCTTTTTTGAATTAAACAATATAATCCCATTAGTGGCCTAAAATATAGAGTCCATGGTAGTTTAGAGGAACTTTTGTGTAATATTTTGCATTATTATTATGCTTAAAGTGATATGGTTTTCATCTTACTCTATATTTATTTCAATTCTAACTATGTCTGAGTCATTACATCAGAGAACAGTTACAGTAAAAAGCAAATTACATATGTATACGAAAGCTGGACATTACCAGCTTTAAATAATATGATAAATCATCTTCTAACCCCACTAATTTTTCAAATCCAGTCATTGTTCTCCTGTGAGTAATAAAGCAAAATCCAACCTATTCGTGATTTTTTCAAGACTGATAAAAATAGTCTTCTGTGCTTGCTCTATAGCCTTTGCACATTCCTGGCACAAATAAAGTAACTGGTAAAAACTGGTAAAAAAATTTCATGTAGAAAGCATCATTTTACATAAGAAAAGTTTTACTTTCTTAATGAGGCTTATTTACTTAAGATATTAAAAGGAAGAATAACAAATATTAGTGATTCTGCTGCTGAAAGTAATTTCAATGTTTGAATGCACAAATAAAAGGAGAAGACCTAATTCTCATTATGTTAAGACACAAAATTGCTCATCAGTAGTTACTATTCCCCACCTGCCCTCAACTGTCATGCCTGCTCCCCTTCCCATTATGTATGACCACCTCCTTCACTAAGTGGAGATTTTTATTTTTTTTTTATCCTTTTCTAAATAAGATCTCTGAAGGGAAAAAAAAAATCTACACCCCAACTCTATGTTTAATTATGTATTAAGCTTTTACAGGGCAAGCATGTGTAATCACAGCCAGTGCCTCTGACATTCCTCTAATAACATTAAAAGGCTTCAAAATGCAAATCAGTTATGTGGCTTTAATGCAAGTATGGGATTAAGCAATGAATACATGTTAACATTTAAGCTGGAATCCAGCCTTTAGAATGAAAAGTTAGTATTCTTACGTGAGTTGGCTATGCACTGAAAGCTGAGACTTATGAGCACCAATACCTCCATTAAGAAGCTTACTTAATAGTATCAGTGACTACTCAGTCTTTTGAATATATATATTTTTTTCTGACAGGTCATGACAAACTCCTTCGTTTGTGGCATCCCTATATTAATACGAGGCCTACAGGAAAGCTGTCTGGGCATCAGCACAGTATTGTGGAAATTGTGACGAATGAAAAAGATCAGCATGTCATCAGCCTTTCATTTGCAAAGGTAAAATATTTTTCCTAACTTCAAATCAGTACTTCAAATCAAAATAGCAATGTGTTTTTGAGTAATTAACACTGATAGCATCTAGTCCTAATCTAATCTGTTTATTTTAATTAAAAAGCAGGGTTTTCCTTTTTTCCATTTTTTTGAGTAGCAAGGCTAGAATTGATATATTTGACTTTTCTTTGTGTATGCAAAAAAAAAAAAAAAAAAACATAATAAATATTAATATTCTGATAGATTCTGTGTTACCTGTCAGCTGGCAGAATTATTACAAAACTGGTATCTGAATGCTTAATTCAATAGTAATCATCTGCAACAATTTCCTGCTGCTTCATTTCCCTTTTCTCTCTTTGTCAACCTATCAAATATATATATATGTGTTGTTTTTTTTTTTTTCTTACACTGGCCACTCTATACACCATGATCAACTCTCAGCCTCTTTCTGAACAATGTCAGCTATGAAACTTAGTAATTAAAAGTATTATTCATGAATAGAAATTGTGCAGATTTTTACAAGTATGGCATGCCGACTTGTGTTCATTGCTGGCAAAAATGTATAGCCAATGGTGATGACTATGCTGAAAAAGTGTGAAACATTTCACCAGAATACAGACTTTTACATATTACACAAGCTCTTTGTTAAAGTAGCTGCATCCTAAGAGTCTCCTATTAGCCTGCCATAGGGATGTCTAGCAGTAAATAATTTCATTATCTGACATGGCAGTGCTTCTACCTGCTGTATATTCACTGGCTACTGCAACTCAGTCCTTTCATGTTTTTAGGAACAGACAAAAACTGAACAAATAGAGTCTCACCGATAGAGTGAGATATCTCAACAGATATATCATTCAACATTGTCCCTTCCTCTCTGTATGTATTTTGCTCATTCTACTGCAACTGGAAGCAGTTATTTTTATTTTTTAATGCTGCAGAACACTTTCAGAAACCACTGAGGGGAAAAGAACAGTCATAGTTAGGGGCTATTAAACATGGAGACGTGGTTGCAGGAAGAGGGTTGTTCTCGTGATTTTTTCCCTCAGAATGATCAGTGGAAATTGATAGTGGCATAGTAGTGGTACTGAAATGCTGTGTAGCTGTGAATACCATTGTGTCTCACTTAGTGTGGAGTGGGAATTCAGAACTAGAACAGTAGAGGTCGAAGTATCTTGTCTTGCCTGCTGAATTATTAATGAAAGCCAATAAGACAGAACTGTCCCACTAATTTAACTAGAACTACTCCTGTGGTGAGTCTGGTTGAATTAGACTGATTAAGTGAGGTAAGCAAGATTTGACACTACAAGCTTGAATGCGTAAGAACAATCTCAGTACGACTGTTGATCAATGGGGCTAGGATAAGGAGTACATTCCTACTATAACACTCTATGCTATCCCTTGTAAACAACACAACTTTTATTTTCAAATCAGTGGAATTTTCTTTGTCATTTTTCTCTTTAAAAGTAATTGCATTTTTGATCGCTAATACTGAAAGAGTTATGTATGTACTTACCATGGTAGGAAAGTACTGCAATTGCAATAAACAGGTTCATTTCTTGAATTTCCATTCTTGGACATGGTAAAATTTCATTCCATTCATAGTTTCTTACAAATCAAATGCAGCTATTCAGATGCAAGCATATAAACAATTCCTTGCTGAAATATGCCCATACTAAATTGACTCTGTTATAAACAGAGTCCAGGAAGGATGTCTTAGTTTTAGCTGGGATGGAGTTGTTTTCTTCACAGTGTCTTCTATGATCCGATGTTTTGGTTCTAAGAGAAAAAAACGTTGATAACATACTGATGTTTATAGTTGCTGCTCAGCAGTTCTGTACAGAACCAAGGCCATTCTCAGCAAAGGGCCCATGGAGCTGGGATAGAACAGAATTAGGACAGCTGACTTTAACTGGCTAAAGGGATATTCTGTACATGATATCATGCAGAAGGAGTTTTGAAGGGAGTGGGAGTTCTTTCTCCCTCTACTCGGGGCTAGCTGGGCATTGGTTGGGGATGGTGAGCAATTAATTGTGCATCATTTGTTATATACATATATGTGTGTGTGTCCTAATTATTATCCTTTTCCTTTTCTCTATATTAGTAAATGGTTTTATCTCAACCCACAGAAGTTCTACTTCCCTTCTGACAGGGAAGGGGATGGAAAAAGTGAATGACTGTATACAAAGTTGCTCAACACTACTTAGCTGCCACAATAAACATCTGTGTGTTATCAAAGTTGTTTTTTCTCCTAGAACAAAAAGATAGCATCATACTAGACACTCTGAAGAAAACGGTTCCATCCCAGCTGAAACTAAGATAGAAGATAGAGAGTAAGATGTGTTATTGATTTTTATATTTTGTGATTTTGCAAATTTACAGGAATCTTAATATTAGCAGCCTCCAACCTTGCCTCTCCAGGTCTGCTGAATGGCAAACTTGCTGTGTAATATCCCAGAGGGGAGTCATAAATGTCTTCTGCCTGTCTTGAACCAGGCATGTCATTGTATCAATGCCTGTGTAAATTACCATCTGTGTTTCTCTAACCTATTTTGAAATCAGATAACATTGCTTTAAGGATTTATTTATAATACAGTCATACGTCTTCCTGAAAAATTACAACAGCTGAGCTGGAAGTACACTGTTTAATTTATGTCAAACCATTGCTAATCAGGGCTGTATATCAACAATATTAAATTTAATCTAGAGAATTAAAAAAAGGCATTTGAGAAATTTGCTCCAGATATCCTACACAGAAATTATTTGGCTAAATCTACATCAGATACATTTTTCGTATACTGCTTTGAAAGTCAAAGTCCTTTCTGCTGTGATTTTATGATAATAATTTATCTTTTTTTGTTGTTGTTTATCTATTCCTTCCAGGTATCATATTCTCCTCATATTGCACAAACCTTCAAGAACATTTGATGTTCTTTGATTTTTTTTTTATTTTATTTTTTCATGCAACTTAATCAACTTTCTGGTATTTGCAATGCAAATTACTTTTTCTCTTGAATAGCTTGCAAGTAAGAACTGCAATATTAGCGTAGAGAAGAGCAGGCTCAGGGAGCCTCTTATCAAAGAAGAGCAAGGTTCTTTTCTTTGGTGCCCAGTGACAGACAGTGGGCAAAAACCAAAATATAGCAAAAATGATCTACGCATCAGGAAGCATTTCTTTACTCTGGGGGTAGCTGAGGACTGGCATAGGTTGCCCAGTGAGGTTGTACACTCTTGCCATTGGAGACCTTTAAAAGCCACTAGACACAGTCCAGTGCAACCTGACCTGGGTAGCCCTGCTTGAGCCTGGTAGAGCAGATGGATCCAGGAGATCTCTGCCAAGCTCAGCCAAGCCATGATTCTGTGAAGAAGAAGGATTTAGAACTAATTTTAAATATGCTTTTTTGGCTTAAACTTATATTTTCCCTCTCTAGCACCTAAATTTATATGACATATAACATGCATGCATGCATGCTTACAACCAGTGTGCAGTTGGACTGTTTGAGGAAAATCTCTGTTCTAGTTATGGTGGTATCTTTCCAAAATGCTGTTTCTCAGTTTTTATGAGAATGCATGAATTTCCTTCATAATTGAATTGTCTTCGTATATTCTGGGCATGAAGGAAATGATCCAGTAGATTTTCTGTTTCTGGGCAAATATTTGATTATTAAAGCATTAAATAATCTGTATTTGCTGCAGAAGAAAAAAGATCAAGATCCATATTCAGCCTGTGTTAATTTCCTTAGATTTTCTAACCAAAAACTGAGATCTAAAGATTAAGTTACATTAAAAATAAATTTGCAAACCTGCAGTTTTCTAGTTCCTTTGTTTTCCGATTGGTGAAGGAAGAAATATTGGATCTTAAAATGTAAATGAGGTGTTTACTAATGAACATTAGGTCAATACTACATCTAAGGTGAGAGCTGTGTCATTATTCTAAGGTCAGCTGAACATTAGCAGGAAGAGCATGATTGTTGTTTTGAGCTCATGCAACCCAGGTGTTCAGGGGCACATATCTGTGTCTTAAACTTCTTGCTTCTGACCCACATACCATTTAAATATCCATTTAAAATGTTTTTTAGAAGAGTTGAGGGTTGTTTCATATTTGCAGTAGGGGTCAGGTAGTTCTGTTGTCAGCATATTGGGCAGGCAGTACAGACAGATATACAGGTCTTTTACAAAATCTCTGTCATTGTATAGCACCCAGTAAATAGTCTGCAGGCCCATTAATTGGCAACCAGACTCACTGTTGCTTATTATCCAGTTTAATTTTTTTCCACTATTTCTCAATGACTGGGAAAGAGAAAGAAGCCTTATGTATTACCAGATTAGTGGTATTATTTAAGGAAGTGATTTGAAGTGTATATAATTTTGAACTTCAGCAAATTACTGTCTCAGTAAGGCACTAGGTATAGGATCAGCTGCTGCATCGATTGCATTAATATGCTTAGAGCTAAATCCTCCTTGTCTTTGCCTCAAAAGTAATCCTACTGACATTGATTTATTCCTAAGTCTTCTAATACCTACGGGGAGTTGTAGTACTTTGTAGGATCACCTTCAGAGATCACAGGATGCAAAACTGAACTCCATAGGTAACTTACTCTATTAAATAACATAGCAGGCAGAGCTGCAGTTTGACCTCTGTTTCATGCCTGGTGATTTTTCTTTGGCAGTTCAGACTTTGGGTATGAATTTGTAACTTTTTTGCTTACAACATGGAACCTTCAATGACAAACTGAAGTAGGTAAGCTGTGTAGCAAATAGAATCCCTGAAGAAGAATTTCTGCACCATTACACACTACAACATCCATGTGCAAAAGGAATGTCCATGGGTCTATGCTAATTCTGCTAGTACTAGAACTGAGCCAACAGGTATTTTTCATTGATGTAAGTCAGCGCTGCAGCCAATATCACTGTTAATGTAGCTTAGGTTTTCCTGTGTGGTGGAAACAGTGTGAAGAAGGAAAACAGTAATTTTCAAAAGAAACTGAAGATCCTTCTTTCTGCACTCTCCACTCTGATTTTGTTTCCTCAAAAATAGTCTGCGTGTGATTTCACAAGACACAGTCAAGCATTTTACCATACAGAGTATGTCTTCAAAGGGCTCTGGTGATTCCCAACGCTTACCAGGATTGGGAAATCCTTTATTAAATAGAACAGTTTTAAAAAAATGTTCTTCAGGAAGCTCCCCCAGTCACCTCCTAGTTTCAAATTAAGAACACCTTTTGTTTTTTGTCTTTCCTCATGAATTCATGCACAGTCATATGTGCTGATGCAGATGAGCAGCAGTGACACTATATCACGCTGCCACGCTGGTGATGCCTTGTGTTAAAGTTACTTATAAACCACTGTTTCATATGTTATGTCCCCGGGCTGGAAAAAGAAGAAAGATTGAGCAGAAGGAAGAGATTTATTAATGACCAGGTTTTTGCTTGTATTCGCTTGTGCTGTAAAGTCATTTTTTCTGTGATTTATTGCTTGATAAAATGTCAAACTTATGTTTTGACTGACCAATTTTGCTTGAAAAAAAACATGACACTATTAAAATTGTGTATCTTCAGTCTTATTCAAATTTTTAATAGATCTGGATGGTATTTCCAGGAAGGTCTCTGTTCAAGGACTTATTCTTTTCACCTGACTTGAGTATCTCCACTGATACTTACTTCTGATTAATATTCTGTTCTTAGAGCTGTTTTTACACCTCCCAGTTGTGATTGGGCCAAAAAATCAGCTTGGAGATTTACCTTCAATATTGCCCTAACTTTTTCAACTTTCATCACCAATTCTTCTTTGTATTTTTGCTTGTCTACTTTTTTTTTCCTAGGTGAACAAACAGCTTCATTGTTTTCTCTATTTAACTGAATTTTCTTTTTCAAGCACTCTCACTGGCTATTTCTTCATAAGGCTCTTTTTGTATGGTTCAGCAATTGCATGTCTGAGTAAATTTCTGAAATACAGTCAGAAATCTATTAAAGAAATATCATAGAATGGCCTGGGTTGAAAAGGACCTCAAAGATCATCTATTTTCAACCCCCCTGCCATGGGCAGGGTCACCAACCACTAGAACAGGCTGCCCAGAGCCACATCCAGCCTGGCCTTGAATGCCTCTAGGGATGAAGCATCCACAGCCTCTCTGGGCAGAAATATGATGGGCATGGTTCTGAATCAGTAGACTTTTCTGTACTTTTCCTCTTTTGTTTTCCTGAAAATAAACAGGACATTCAAATTTTCTTTCTACTTAAAATCCTGAAACACTTCTATATGAATTTTTGTCTAGTGTCAGAAGTGATCAGTTCAAAGTCTATTTCTTTTCTATCCTTTTTCAAAATTTTGCTGGATACTCTGTAAATTCCATTAAAATCAGGTTTTGGATGGAAATTCCAATAATCCCTAAATCTGTGTATTTATCTCCCTTCTTGATACTGCATAATCCTGAATAATTTCTGTCCATTACTCTTGCTTTTAATATTTTATACTCATTTATTTTTATTTTGCAAACAGTGAACAGTCTTCTACTTTATTTCTTTAATAATACTTTTTCTATGCTGAGATTGTATTTTAAGTGAAAAGATTTATACTTCAATACTTTATTGCATACAGAGTCAGAAATGCTCCTTAGTTGTATAGCGTGTGTCTTCTGAAGTAATCATTAAATAATTCCTGGCAATTGCACTGAACTTTTCAAAGCATTTACAAACACATAAGTGAAGTTTTCTTAATTATCAAAAACATGTTTAAGGACTGAGAATACTGCCTGTGGATTATAATGGGTACAAAAAATGTTTAGCAGAAAAATAAATAGAATTCTAAATGAAGAAAGAAATGGAATATAATGAGGAAAATTGAAGAAGTCAAAACTTTTGTTATGTTTCAGAGTACAACTTTCTGGGTCTTTTGGGAAAACATTTACTTTCTCTGTTTAAAGGTGATTTTTTTTTTTGTTCCTGAATAGAAATATTTATGCTTGTACATAAGCAAACAGGTAGACATAAGACTGTAGAAATCCCTAATATTAAAAAAAAAAATCTAGTCCCAAATTTGTAAGGAAAATATTTCTCAGAGTGAAATTTTGCTTTCAAATATCCTTCTAATAAAGAGGGATTAAAATTAGAGATTTGAATTTTCTGAATTGTCAGAAATGAATTTGACTGTTACTGTTTTCATTTTGAGTTTGACACGTCACGTTTATGTTTGTTTCTCAGAGTTCTTCTATGCTCTGTGTTGATGTTAATGGCTTGGCTTTTAGCACATCTTGTCTATTTCTCAGGTCAATATTGCAAAACTTAGCCTTTCTGTGCCTTTTATTCTCAGTGAAATCAGGATGAAGATGCCTTAGGTATTTGTCTTGTTTATTTTCAGCTGTAACACGCTTAACAATGTGACTTTCATTGGATGCTATATTATTTTTCTCATACAAATGAAAAGTAGTGGAATATCCAGTGATGATGCCATATTAAATCCTCTCCCCTTCCCTCCCCTACTCTCTCTAGATTTTTATAGTGTGGGATCTACAGACCCTTTCAATGCTGCAGGTCTTCCAGGATCAAGAGAGTCCAAGAGGGATTGACACCCTTGCCATGGTTTTTGACAATGCTTGTGGCACACTTATTACAGGTATGTTACTGTAACTAATGTGTGAGAGCTTCCCCCCCTCTATATAGATCACTTCAAAAGTAATGTCTCCTATTCAATACTGTGAAAACTACAACAGCAACAAAGAGTAAAATGACACTTTTGATGGAGCAAATTCTCAGCTACAAAACACATTTTTTCAATATAATGGCTACCATTAGCTGTGCATTTTTGTCAGCAATGAAAAAGAAAGAGACTGCATGCCCACTCATAAAAAAAAAAAAAAAATCTGCGCTAGCACAGGTGACCTTCTGTTTCATACCTGCTACGACAGCATTATTACTAGGAAAATGTTGCTCATCTTTCATCAACCCAAACAGAAGAAATCAGAAGGTGCCAAATCTGAACTGTAAAGTGGGTTTGGAAGGACAGTCCAGCCAAGATTGGCAATATGCTCCCTGGTCTTCAAGCTGGTATGCAGCCTGGGGTTGTTATGTTTCAGGAGAAAGGTTGTCGTCTTCTCTGGCCTGACTCAGGAAATTTGAACCTTGAGCTTAATAACTGTTGCAGTATAGAGATCTGATTTGGTGTCTTCTCTGGAAATCTAGATGGATCACTCATTTTCTATCCTAAAAGTCAGTGCACATGCCTTTGCCTAGTTGGGGCTGCATCTTGGACTTTTTCTTCGGTGGTGAATTCACATTGCTACTCCATGGACTGTTGTTTTGACTCTGGCTTGTAGTGGTGACTCTCATCTCTGGCAATAATTCAATAAAAGAAACTGTCACCTTCAACCTCGTATTGGTTCAGTAGGTCCTGACAAATGTGCATATGGTATTCTTTCTGTTCCTATGTGAGCATCTGTGGGACACACATGTTGCAAGCTTTGCAATATTCTAGCATTGCCACAATCATTTCCAATGCTCTGAAGTTGATATTCAGTTCCATACGAAATTCCTTGGTTGTAATCCAACAATTTGTATGGATGAGCTGATTGAGACATTCTTCATTTTGTGGTGTGACAGCTGTGCATGGCCATCTGGATTATGGCTGTCTTTCACATCACTGAAACTCACCACCCACAGCCTCACTGTACTTGCATCCACTGTTTGGTCTCCATAAGTGTTGAATGAAGGAATAATGTGTATGAAATGTACAGAATGTGAGAGGTGAGGCTATTTGCATAGTAAGATCACTCTGAAGTGAGCATATGTTTTGCTAATTTAAATATGGAAATATGTATGAAAATATGCAGCATAGAAATTAACAATCGGAAACAGTAAATGATCAAGGCTTTTGTGAAGGCAAGGCAAACCTTTCTGAGAAAGAATAAGCTACCTGTTCTACTCTGTAGACTTGTCCTTTGTTAAAAGCTACTCAGCTGCTGATATTCCTGGACTCCGCCTTTCTCTGGTACCCTCCTTCCATTTGGAGATGCCAGAAGACCCACTTGATCAGGAATTAGAAATTGTGGGAACTCATCCCAATGTTTCTTGGCTCTGCTTCTTAACTTCATAGCAAGGAGCATGGAATCTTTGAGGGCCTAGAGATTCACAGGTGTCACTAAGTATTTTAGCCCTCTGTATCTAAGGAAGAGAACCTGGAAACCAGCAGACTTTGGACCAAAGACATGGTCACTGAAATCCTGGATTCCTTAGCTTTGAACCTGTTCTCAGGCTAGAGAAACCTGAGGCTTATCAGAGAAATAAGGTCATTGTTTTGTATCTGGAGACGTCTTGTTTCAGTATTTGCACCAAGAAAAAGGTAAAAAGCTTGTCAAATCTGAGATGAACGTGAAATCTGTTGTTTTCGATGACCTGTCAGCTTCTGTTGAATATTTGTGCTAATAAGCCTGTTGTAAACCTACATATGTTGGAGTCCACAAATCGGAATACTAATCAGACTAGTTTATAAATATGCTTAATCACTAAAAGGTATAGAAAGAATCTTATGTTGAAATTTCACTTCATGAGATTTTCAAGGCGTAGTAACGTAGTGGTTTTACATGGCTAAGTCCTCATGAAAATGAAATTGTTTATAAGGACAAAGCTTGGAGCTGTGCCCAAATATCTGTAAAAATCTAGTCCTGGACTCTGTTAATGGTGTCATTAAAAGGTTAAGTGAATGTCCCCATGCTCCTGAACTGGACAAAAGACTTGAGGCTGTATGTGGGGGGTACATTAATTCTTATGGCTATGTACCTGATTTTATGAAGGAGATTTTCAGTTATTTGTTCACTAACATCCATGTATTATGGCTCACCATGCTTCATTTCAATACTACCGCAGCTTTTCTTCTGTGTCTTTTTCCAAACTGCAGTCCTGTGTGCCTGTGCTCATGCCAAGAATTAATGCAATTCCATCCTTTGCTGCATATTTACTGCTGACTGTTATGCTGCTGTTAGACTGTAGCTATTACTGGAACTGAAATAGGAGTCTGGATTGCAAGCCTGCCTTGTAGAAGCCTTCTCCTTTTCTTTGTCTGTCTTTCTGTCTTTGCAATCCTTCTGATCAGAGAGCACCAGAAGGTGAAATTCTATTCAGACCTGCATTGCTGTATAAAGGAAGGTACAGGAGAGATCTTACTGCCTGTAGATAAAATTGTCTCATGTCCAAGGAAGTGGCTTGAGGCAGGGAAATACTTAACTATTGTTTAACTGAATTTTCTCTTTCCAAGAACAGTCTCAAAAAACTTATTCCTTATGCTCTTCAGAAAAAACTCAAACGAACACTTCTCCTTATATGAACCTTTCTGTAAAATATGCTCTCTTGTCTCACTACATGCAGGGTCAACTGTCATTGATATTTATCCTCTAATGCACATGATACAAGATACAAAGCAGGTCCCAAAAACACATGAGAAAAGCATAAATGTTCTGGCTTATAACAGGGCTTTTCACCAAATCCTCACTGTCTGCTCTGAGTCAATACTGAAGGTGAGTGTAAGTTGTTGTCCTTTAAGCTGAAAAAGTTTCAGATTTTTTTTTTTTTTTTAATTACAAATGAGTTATTGGGCAGTTAGTTAAGCTACTAGTGTTTATTATTTAAAGAGTTAGCTTTGTGACCATTTTCGTGCTCAAATTCTTCAGGGAAGTGATAGCCATGATAAATCATTAATTTTATTAGAAAACTACTTCTCTGACTTGTACTGTGAGCACCAGATAGATTGAGCAAGGCTTCAGAAGCACCAATTTCAGTTGTGCTTTTATTTCCTTTGGCCATATTTTGGTACACTTCACTTTATCAGGAATGGATAATACAGCAATAGTAGTAAAAGTCTATTGTCTATTTAGTAGCTGCAAAGGAAAATTTTAAATGCCACATCAAATATGTATCCAAACAATAATTTATGCAAGCCTAATTGCATTCTTTGATCCAGAAGGCATGTCTCATGAACATCGCTGGAAGTATAGTAAATGCTTGAGTCCCAGACAGCTTAGTGGGATATAAAACATCCTTCAGATGCTCTGTGGATTGGTATGAAACATGAATAACATCACTTTGTGAAAGTATGTAAAAGATGCTGCTTTGACATAAAAAAGATTCTTCAACTGAAATTGAAAGTTTTTATGGTGCATTCAGTGTGACCAAACCACAGAACCTGATTTTTTATCTTCCTGTTATTCCTTTTTTTTTCTGATTCTGTTTCTGTTTGACTAGCAGATCTGGAGCCAATTTGCTGACCTTCTGCAGATCCTTTTTACTTTCAGTTTCTTCGAACATGTTGTTCTGAGCCTGTAGGATTTTAGTCATGCAGTGAAAGAGAAGTGTTGAATATAACAACCAGTTAACAAGAAAAATAAAGTCATGGAGATGTCTCTCATTTGTTACTTTTTATCACTACTAACTGTTGAAACGCTATTTTAAATATTAAATGTGTATCAATTTTACCATTTGCATTTGAACCACTATAAGTAGTTGCTAGACAAATATCAGAAAACCCATAGACAAATACAATGAATCATTATAGGTGTAATTAACAGTGTGATACTGGTTGTCTAAGTGCTCAGGACCTACAGGTTTCATTAATTACTAATGAAGTTAAGTGGCAAGATCTGTAGGGCGAAGTAGCTTCTCTTATTGAGCCAGTTGGTAATGCATACCATTTTTTTTGGCAGAAGGCTCATTTGTGTAAATTGTCTATACTGTATTCTCAATAAGATGTTATTTATCATTGTAAGCCTCCAACTTCTTTAGATCATGATGGCTACAACAACATTACAATTACAAGATAGTTTTCAGCATCTGTTGCTGAAGAACATCAGATCCAGACAGTGCTTAAGACATGAGTGGCTACTTCACAAATCCAGTTGAATCTGGAGAAATTGCAGTAGGATCTCAATAAAAGAACATGGTTGTGTGCTATTGAGTCTGCTGAAATAACAGATTTTTTTTCATGGGAAGTTTAAATATGCCCTTGAAAGTATGCATCTTTATACAATTACACTAGAAAAAATATGTGTGAGGAATTTTAGAGGATGTACTACAAATGATTTTTTTTTTTTTTTTTTTAAGGTGTGGGACCTAGAAACAGGATATCAAATATACCAGATTGAAGATGCACATGGGCTGAATGTTGAAGTGACCTGTGCAGCAATTGAAATAAATGGTTTTTATCTTGCTACTGGGGCTTGTGATGGTAAACGAACTAAATAATTCCCATATTTTTATTATGTTTACGTGAAATGGCATAAAAGCAATCAGAACTCTTTGTCTTGAACCACTTTGTCTTAGTGATAGAATGAATTTTGGCTTTCATCCAAGATGGGAGGAAGTATTCCCACAAAGAAGTACAGGGCTTTTTTTTGTCCTGGTTAGGTTTTATTTGATATGTGATTCATAGAAAGGTGATTTTTGACTGCTGGGGCTCTGTTACTTTCACACAGAATCACTTTACTTGTCTATGACTCTGTGGAAAAAATGCCTGCAAAGCTCTTGATCTGAAAAGATGTCTCCTCATCTCTGGGCCTAGATCTCTGTAGCATATATATATATATAATGTGTTTCCTGACTTTTTCCCATGTTATTTATGGTGCATCAGTTGTACAGAATGTGACAGGATCACTCCAGTATATTCACATATTTGGTGTAATCTGTAAACATTGAAGAATAATTCTTCTCACATTCAAATGTTCAAGTACGCACCTGAATTATTAAAATATATGAAATATATGAAGGCTGCCTCACATAAAAAGAAAATGCCCTTTTTCCACACAGAATACTGAATAATATTTAGAGTTTTATACTTTGCAACGTAGATTGAGCTTTCTATGGATCTTAATAGCATGACTGTAGGTGAATGCTATCAAGTCCTACAAAACTGGATTCATAAATAATAGCTGCCTGTCATGGTTTTGCCTCGTTTCCTTGACAAGGCAAGGTATTATGATGTGTAATACTGATGAAAAGCCATGAGACCATGACACTGCTTCACTTAAGATAATACTCTAGCTTCTTCTCCCCACTAGCCCTGTGGGACAAGTCCAGCAACTGTGTTGCTCTGCTCCTTGCTGTATATCAGAGCCTGGGATCTTCTTCCTGACTGCATACCATTCTGTTTGCTCTCCGATGACACTAATCCAGAAACAGTAGTGAACTAGACTGTGGCCTTTCATCCTGGGCTGCAGCCTAAAATGGGCATGGAAGGGATGAAATAATAGTGGGATTAATGGCGAAAATAGTTTTTGGTATATTTTTTTCTCCCTAAGCTTGCTTTCTCAATAAATATATACACAGTTACAGTTTCTTGAAGACGATTGACTTAGCTTTGCACCTTCAATTGGATTTTCTTGTTTCTTCTCCTTTCCCTGTCCTAATTCAAATTCCTGAGTTTGAAGCACAAGCAGTTGTTGAAAGTTCATTCCCTTTTGTGTGTATTTCTTTTTCCTGTCTAGGAACAGTGAAAATTTGGGATTTTGGCAGTGGACAGGAAGTTAAAGTCTTGCCTTTGACCCAGCACAGCAAAGATGAGCATTGCTTGCTGAAGCTAGTCTATCTGAAGGCTACTGAGAGTCAACATGTTCTTCTTGTTTTGGAACAGAGTGGGAAAATGAAAATCATTCAGGTTTTTTAACATAATTATATGTATATGCGTGTATATATACCTATTAATACATTCTAATTATTATTATTTCATTCATTAGCTACTAATTTTCAAGGTAAAACAAGACTTTCTCATTAATCACTAGATAAACTTATAGAAATTATCAAGAAGTAACCCTCTTTCTGTAAGTCATCAAGTTAGCTTTCTTTCTTTCTAAGTTCATTAGTCCATTGCTGTTTTCAGCATTCTGATCATTTCTTTACGTGTACTCACTATAATGGAAAATGAATATTTCCTGTTTGTGATTGAGGCCTTTTGATTCAATTTCCTAATTGTCACAGTTATCAAACTAATCTGTATTTGCTGGAGGACCAGATCTTTTTTACTTGTGTATACAGATGTTACTGATTAATGTAAATGGGAATACTCAAATAAGTGGCTGTAGAATCTGATTCTGCACCTGAAAACTGTTTCATTTCTCTTCTTCATCTTCATAAGTTAACATCTGAGGCTGAGATCTGACTCTCTGATGCAAAGGGACTACAATGACCTGAATAATTGACAGGAAGTTTGCAGAGCAACACTGAGGTTTTATCATGTGCTAGAATTTTGTAACTCTCAATCCTGTTCACCATTAGTTTTTAAACAAGAGAATCAAAAATTATGTTTTATAGCACATTGTTTAGCTGGCATATATGATACAATAGAAAGTTGGGGTTTACATGCATGGGTTGAAACCAGGAGCCTCACAGTGAACAAAATTGGAACAGATTGAGTCATGGCTATATGCAGAACACCTTGGAGCCATTTACTCTTCATGGCTTGTATAGACAAGTGCTCCCCTCCCAGTGCATCTAATGTGTATGAGCTTGCAGTTCACAAAGGGACAGGAAGTACCCCTTTACTCCTAAGGATAACGTCCGTGTTAGAAAGCAGCTGCCTGGTGCCCTGATTGCATTCCTTAGCAAGAAATTTATGTAAATTCACTCTGGCTGCTCTGGAATTTTCACAACCAGTGCTCACTTACAAAGCTGCAGATCTAGCTGTTATAACAATACCCTTCATGTTTTATTACTGACTGTACCATTAACAACTGCTTTCCTTCACAAGTAGAAACTCAGTCATATTTCCATATTTTACTGCTGTGGTGTAACATATAGAATCATAGAATGGCTTGGGTTGAAAGGGACCCTAACTGTTATCTAGTTCCAATCGCTCTGCTGTGGGCAGCACTGCCACTCACCAGATCAAGTTGCCTAGAGCCCCAGCTAGCCTGGCTACACCTACAGGGTTGAGGTATCCACAGCTTCTCTGGGAAACCTGTTCCAGTGCCTGACCGCCCTCCAAGTAAAAAATTTCCTCTTAATATCTAGGTCACTCCTCCTTTAGTTTAAAGCCATTCCCCCTTGTCCTGTCACTATGAGACTATGTATGTCCTTCCTGTTTGTCATTCTTGTGGCCCCCCTCTGTACCAACTCCAAAGGAGGGACACAAGGATGACATATGTATATGCATTAGCATACACAGTAATGTCTTTTAGGTGTGAAAGAACTAGTATACATTTGGAAAGTTAGGTCAATTGTACAGGAAGAGCATAGAATGTACACAAGTGAGAGAGGAAGATGCTAAAATGAACTGATTCTTATCTGGACAATATATCTTCTCTTTTCAAAGAGAAGCAGTTATTAGGCAATGATGTTCTCAGATTTGTTTAGGCCTGTTGTCTAGGACAACAATCAAGGGTAGCCAACGCTCTTCGACTGCTAAAACAGAGATTCAGATCCCTTCCAAGTTTGGTCATTCAGTCCACTCTTCCAGAAGGTTGCTAGGCTTGCTGTGCCAAGGGAAGCATAGGTTTAGCCAAGCCTGTGTTAGTTGCAAGGAAGGTATTTCTAAAACTTTCAGTACTTACAGGTAATTTAAGTTAAAATCTTTACACTCCCATGCTGGTGATATGTTATTTCTGATCCTCCTATTACTAAAAAGCTGTTTTATTCAGAGTTCGTTTTTGATACTAAGCTATATCTGAAATACTACTGTGCACCAACTACTCTGCAGTGTTAGTACTTGAATTGCTGAGTTATTCATGTAATGTAAACATGCCCCTTGACTAACAGATTGGTGAAGAGTTTAATCTCTTCCATGTTTATGTGATTCTAAGTAATTAATATTATTGTTGTATATAGTTACAGAACTACTTTTTCTATAAAAATGCTTCAGTAATAATGAGTAATGCAGGTTATTATTATGAGAGTTTAAAGAGGCTCTAAACATGATGGCAAGATAAACTTGAGTAGTACTCCAAAAACTGTTTGTTCTTTAGAAGAATCTACTGTACTCTCTCACAGTTTTCACTCCTTCCCCATATTTTTCTTTTCTTTTCTTGTCCCTTGCAATTAATATTGTAGGACTTAGTAAAATCTTAATTATTGCTCTGTTCTTGAATTTGAGACAACTGTCAGAATATGAGAAAACCTAAGAAGTTGATGTTAGTACCATTTTCCAAAACAGAATTATTAAGGTTAAAAAAGAAACTGGTACTGAAGAAAATTTGGAATAATCGGAAAAACTGTGGAAGTAATTTGCAGGAGCTCTAGGCATAATGGGGAGGGACTGATAACTCAAAGCAATGGCTTAAGTATGGCTTGTTCTTCTCACAGAACTGAGATAACCATCAGCTTTGCTAATATGCTGGATATGAACTGAAGATTCCATGTTAATAAATAAGCAGCTACAATGCAAGTTTCTTAACATAGTTTAAAAAGGAAATTAAACTGCGTACCCAGATGAAGTTTGAAATGTTTTTTTCTAAATAGGCAGAAAACAAATTTTTGATGCGCACTTGCTGATCATTTTCTTATGAGTAACAAAATATTTTCCTCCCTCTTTCATTAATTTAATTACTTTAACAGGGTAATGAAATTCAAAGATATCTAAAGGTTACGTGGGTGCTTCCTGAGGCAGTGTTGTTTCTACAAAGAAATCCAGTTGAATTTCTGTCACTGAATCCAGACACTTTACAAAAACATGAATTTTTTCCAGATATCCAGCTACCACCTGATACCAGTTCTCTAAGCAGTGATGCAGAGGTGAGAAACACTAAAGTTCCACATCATTTACAGAAGATTAGAAAGTAAAAGGTTTACTGTGCCCTTGAGAATCTCATGGTTTAACAACAGGATAAGAACCAGCTAAATATTCCAAACTTTCCAGTACGCTGAAGTTCTAAATAAATCATGTTAGAGAGCTATTGTTTCTGAGATAGATCTGCTTAATAACTCATTGCACTGTTGTTGCCATGGTTAAGGAGCTCTGAATATACGCTTCATACTCCTGTACAAAAAAAGAAGTTGAAGTCCTTGTATTAAGAATCTTCTAGAAATCAATTTTTTTTCAGTGCTATAGATAGCTTGACCTTCACTAATAGTGGCACATGAAAGTCAAGCATAGTATTAAAGTGATATCTATTCCCATGTTTAACAAGCCCTGCAGCTGCAAACACATCCCTGATTCCTCCTACTTGTTCCCCTTGCTGCATGCACTGGTGTACAGGTACGTCCTAGAGGCATCCTGTTGTGGTGAATTCCCTAGTAAGGTGTGAAAACTTTTTCCACAGTGCTGTCCTGTGGAAAGATCTTTATTTATGTTCATTTACTTAGAGTAGGCTCATTCATTCCTGTTTGGTTGATAAGAGGTCTCATATCTACATCACCACGTATCTTATTTGCCAACCTGGTCCACAACCTCCTCACTTTATTTTTGATCATCCTTTCTGTCCCTTGTTAGTCCTAATTTAAACCTCTCTTCAATAGGTTTGTCAGCCTGTTGGCAAATATGTTTATGCTCGTGTTTGTCAGGTGCAACTTGCTTCTTCTTCAAATCTCAAAGACAGTCCCCTGGTCATTAAAACAAATCTTTGTTGATATAAGCTGCATATCCAGTTTTTGACCCACCTCAATTCCTTCTCTGTCAAGTAAGATAAAGGAGAAAACCACCTGAACTACTATGCCTTTGATTATCATACTCAGAGCTATGTAGTCAATTTTGACACAGTCCACATCTCTCCTAGCAGGATCATTTGTATCCACTGGGATATGCAGGGTGTACTAAGTAGTCTGAAGGCCAGGCAAGCCCCAGCAGCCTCTTCATAATATTCCAAATGTGAGCTCCCACCAATCGGAAAACCTCCCTGCATAGCAAGGTTGGTAGATGAAGGCCTTCATCCTCTGCAGCAGGGAGTTTACCATTGCTATCACTCCCTGCTTCCTTCTGGTGCTACTGCCAAGCTCAAATACAGTAGTGTTAGAATAACGCTGAATATGCATTTGTTGTATACACTGTTGATTTACGCATCATATTAAGTTAGCAGTTAAAAGAGGTCATTCTTTAGTGTCCACATTGTTTCAACTAAAGTTATTTTTTAATGTTCGTTGTAGGGATTTGTACCTTCTGTGGAAATGAAGTGCTTTGATGTTTTAAAAGTAGAAGGACATAGCTTGATAACTACTGGAAGTGAAAATGGTGCGATAATTTTGTGGGATTTTGAATCTGCCACTGTCAGATACATGTAAGTCTTGCTTTTATGGAGGAATTTTCTTTTCCAGTATTTCATATGAACCTTCCACACAGCATATTGGAAATTCTAACATGCTCAACTGTAAAGGATGATCATCAAGCAGGAGTCAAAGCAGAAGTTCGTCTGGCCCTTTCTCTCTCCCACTTCAGATTACTTTGCTGGCTAGTCCCCATGTTGAAGTTAGCAGAAGTAATTAAAAGAGTGACATGTGGAAGGAACATAGTAATCAAGAATAGCATTTTCACATGTCAGCACTGCCACTGAAGGACACTTACTGAGCAAGTCACTGTAATTGGTTAGTGGCTGCTGTGGAGCTGTAGAATGTCCTTATTTTTGAAGTTTTGTGTTTGGGAGGATACTTAGAAATAAGACTATTTCAGCTAATAATCACAGATGTATCACATTCTTGCTGACCGATGTGATTGTAGTTCTGCTCTTTATTTTAACTTATTTCTTCGTATTTTTTTTGGAAAGAAAGGCACCTAAAAAAAAAAAAAGGTTGTCATTCATACTCTTGCTTTGACATAAGCAATTTTTGAGATGTTTTTTCACTTTCATATGAAAATTTCTGGCAGTGTAGGAATGGACAAGCAGACTTGGTGTAGGCTCTTATATATCCCTTTCAAAAGACTGCATGGTTTCTTTTTATCTTATGGTGTTTCTGAGTACAAATGTTGAAGTAGATAGGCTGTTGAATCATCCCACTGTTCTTGTTTGGTTGGACTAATGATTAGTCAAAATATTTTTCTCACTAGCAAGGAGGTGACTTTCACAAGTGTGTACCAGAGTTCCAGCCATTCATTGAAAAGGGAAATAGAAATGTCCAATAGACCATGTTTCTGTACTTCAGATTGGAATTTAATTATATTATGATGTACTTTCAAAACAGAAATGCAGCTGTCCTTCAGTAAAAAGTTTCTTTAGGCTTGTTTTGGGGGGATGATATGGCATTACCAAACTAATCATTAAAAATGAGGCAGACAGAAACAAGTCTGTCACAATCCATTGAGCTGAGACTGAAGGATTAAGCAGGGATCTTCATGATCTTGAAAATGAAAAAGGTAGAACAGTGGAAAGGTATTAAATTCAAGCTATGGCAGGGGAGATTCAAGCTGGACATTAGGAAGTATTACTTTTCAGAAAGGGTGGTCAGGCACTGGAATGGACTGCCCAGGGAGGTGGTGGAGTCACCGACCCTGGGGGTGTTCAAGGAAAGACTGGATGTGGTGTTGAGGGACATGGTTTAGTGGGAGCTATTGGCAACAGGTGAACGGTTGGACTGGATGATCTTTTAGGTCTTTTCCAACCTTGGTGATTCTATGATTCTGTGATTCAAAAAGCTAAAGATGATGGGCAGATATCTCTGCTTGCTTGAAAAGGGGGAAAGTGTCAACAGAGAAAACTGAGTTATTCAATAAATAGCAAGAAAAGTGACACAACCAGTGAAAGCTAAGTAACTATTTTTATTTTAGATAAAAGAAATTCATCTGGAGAGGATTGTTAAAGAACTGTTTTGGCTATAATTTTTGTTACTTCAATTTTCTGTATTATCCTCTAGTCTTTTTTGACCTTTGTACTGTTCTAATAACTATTTGCAATTCAGTATTTTTTCCCTTGGCCTATATTGGTGGTATTGCCTCTCTTTGCTCTTTCTGGTTTCAGATATCTTCTTAGTCTTACCTTCAAGTCTGATTAAAATACTCACCTTTTGAAATATCTATCCTTACTTTTAGACATTTTACAGAAAGTTTTTGTTTGTTTATTTTTACTGCCCACTCACCAGGCAGTAGCAGCATTTTGTTGAAAAGCCTTTGTGATTCAGATGGCTGGCTGCCCAGATAAGATGCCACACCAAGTATTTTTGAGTGTCACTAATCAATTTTGCCTAGTTCTAGCAAATACTTTAAATAGATCAGTAGTATTAATTTAAAAATTCTTGATTAATTAGTGCAAGTTTTTTTGGAAGTCGAACTGAGGGGAAGAAACTATGTTTTGAATTAGCATGACCTGAAAACTTGTTTCATTTTCTTCACCTCAAAGAGTACAAAAATTTATCAGGGGAAAATGCTCTCTTCATCTTGAAATGCCTAGCTCAGATGTTTGTGACAAAGAAGAAATAAAAAGCTTGTTTCACAGAGCTGCAACATTGAAAATCCTCTTCACTCAGTAAGCCCCTGGCTACTCCTCAGTACTTTGGAGATATGGGCTCAATTCCTATTTCTATCTGGATGGTTTTAAACGCACAGCTTTCACAAGAGTTCTTTAACTATTATGCTACAAGATATTCTGCAGCACATAAGGCAAAGGGAGAACTTTTTTTTCTTATTCCTATTGTTATTTTGGAGCAGTTCCAGTTTGCAAGACAAGAATGATCCATGAACCCAGGTCTAGTCAATTATTTATTCACAGTGGAAACAGGAAAGGTAGAAAACCTACCTTTACTTCATCAGAATGTATGAATCAGGTACCTCTTTGGGAGGTGGAATATGTAGTGTAATTACTGGCAGTTTTTCAGTGGTTACTTTGAGGTCAAAATTCTCTATACCTAGAAAACTAGAAGTCATATTTAACAAGGAGAAATATGAAGTGATTTTAGATGTTTGCGAGTAAAACTTTCAGTGAAATTAACAAAATGGAAAGGCAGGATATTTCCAAAAAATTGTTGCATGGAATGAATTGGTACATCAGAAAAGTGAACAGTTAAATGTGTCTGGTTAGACTGAGTGGTGTAGTACAGCCAATCTTCTGTGTTGGAAATGGAATATATGCCTTTTTAAGACCATAAAAACTCTAGACTTAGCTACCCACTCCAACAGTTTCACATCATCTGTAAAGTGTAGAATTGGCACATTTGTGGAAAAAGTGAGCTGAGTTTTACTTGAACCCCAGAAAATAATAAAAACTGCAGTTCTACGTTTGTCTTTTTGTGTTTGCTTCCCCGTATGAGGGGTAAGTCGTTGCTTTGTAGAGAAAATATTTTACCCAGAATTCACACACATGACTGGCTTGAATGCCAGGAACAAGGTATTTTTCTAATAGTAATGTAACTGGTTAATTTTAACATAAATTGCTGTCTAAAACCTTAGATGACTTGCTCTTTTAGGAAATGAAATGTATAAACTTTTAGATTGTGAATGAAGCCTACAAGATTTTCTGAAAACGATACACAACATATCTGATATATTCAGTACAAACCTCATTATTTTTCAGGTGTAAAATTAATGAGAACAGCCAGGCTTCAGTTCCTCAAGCATCAGGAGTCAATGCTGTGTTATTCCTCATGCATAGTGCTTCCTCTTCCAGGTAACTGTGACTTCCACCATGACAAGGGTTATCATTTGAAATTCTACCGTAATCTTTAACCAAGAAACCATATTTAAACTGGAAATTGTTTTGTATTTAATCAAGTTCAAATGGTTAATTTGCTTTCCCATTTTTAAACTGTCGGTAGTGATATTAGGCCTTTTAGGCTCTTTTCTGTGGTGACCAGTGCCAGGACAAGGGGCAGTGGGCACAAACTGAAATGCAAGAAGTTCCATCTAAACATCAAGAATCACTTCTGTGTTGTGCGGATGATGGAGTTCTGGCACAGTGTGGCCAGAAGATTATGGAGTCTCCTTGACCTATCTTGACTCAGAAACAGACATGAAACACTACATCCAACTTTTTTCTCCTTCCACACAATCCTACTTCTGAGCATTATTTTAACAAACTGAAAATCATTTTTGTAATTAGCTGAAAACTCTTTGCAAAGAAAAACACTATGTAAAATGAAAAGGGAAAACTCACTGAAATGCAGTGAATTTTCCCTCTTCACTTTTGGAGAGTGAATATCAGTGTTAATTTTGACATACTATGGAATTCACTTGCTCAAAAGTCTTGATAGGAGAGATTTTGGCTGTGTAATAATGTAAATCTTACCAAGTTACTTGCATAAATTTCTGAAACACCAGCAATTCTTAGTCTAGTCAGTCCAATCATTTCAGGAAATATCTTATTGTGCTTTATTATACTGGATCATGTTGATTTCCAGATAGCAAACAGCATCTTCAAGACTGTCAGAGCTCTTTTTGACCATCTGTGTCCAGTTATTCTTTTTTTCATACAGGAAAATTAGCTCTCTATCCTCTACTGCTATTGTGAGTAGTGATATTGATAGTGATACTGATGATCTCCCAGAGCACAAGAACAGCTATTTGAATCAAAATAAGGTGGGTATAGCAGTTTCAGGGATTCAGTAGCATCAAAAACTAATTTCTTTTTAGGTTTTAAAATCATAGCTTACTAAAATCTCTCCATAAAGCCATGCACAGAACTTAGGATCAAGAATTACAGAAAATAAGAACTTTCAACTTGCAGTGGGAATGAGGTGGGAAATTAAGAACACATTCTATTTGGCAGCTAGCTCTCTGCTACACAGAATATTTGACTACCAAAGTGTGTGTCAAATGCTTGTCACTAGTAATTCTGACTTTCAAACAGGAGTATGAAGAACTAGAATGGGAAGGTCAAACAGACAAATTCTAAAGTACTTGAATAAAAAGAGGATTGTATCAACGTTGCAACCACATTTACTTGGATGCAGTTTCAAGGGCATTTTCAAATGATGTTTTTAAATTTACCATCAAGCTGCCTGTATCTCAATCTGCACATTTTTGCATTATGAGTTTCGTGATACTCCTAGTCCTTTTATGCCAGAAGAATACGACATATCTGCAGTGCAATAAGTAGCAATTAGGTGAGGGGAAGAAAATCCTGCTCATTCTCAGTTTTTTTTCCAGTATTTTGTTTCAGTAGAGCACTTTCATAGATTCCTAAGTAGACACAAGTCTAATTAAAATATACAATATTCCGTGGTATGTTGTTATTTGAATAACAAAATGAACAGCCATTTGCAGTTCTCAAAAAGATCCTCAAAAGCCCAAAACATCAACTCTTGCAGATTGATAGGATAAGGCTAAAAAGACTTTCTTCTGAGAAACCTCAAACACTCATAGACACAATTTATTTGACTTAGCAATTTTTGAAGCCAATACTGATTACTGTCAGTCTTGGGGCTCCTCAGAAGCCAATATAATGAGAAACAAATGCAACAGTTCTCACACTGAAGATCTAGACATGAGTAAATATAGTAGCTATTCATGCATTTTTTCCATCTTTACTCAAGACCATAATGACAATAAGAATATTTGGAATTATATTCACTAAGAGATGTAGGGCATGTTCGTATGACTACAAATGACAAATTTTGTTTTTCCTGAAAAATAAATACCCTTCAGCCAAATTTACCTTTAGTGTGCTCTTAGCCTAGCTCCATTTTATAATTGTTACATTTTATTCTTTGCTTCTAGGAAAATGCCAGAAGTTATGAAAATAGTACTCAGATAACAGCAGGTATGGAGAACCGTTGGTTTTCATTATCTTTCTTGTCGATCCCTGCGTTCTGCCCAGATTACCATAGTGACTATGTCAATTTGTCTGGTAAACTGAGTTTAGAATAACTGAGCTACCACTGGTTTTCTGGATGATACACTTCAGTTTTTCTCAACCCTGCTTTGTAGTTATTTCTGGAAAGGTAGGTCAGGATGCAGGATCTGAAAGGCTCAACTGCTTTGTTTTCTAAATAGACATGATTTGCAGAATTTTGGATTGTCAATAATAGAAACTTATCTCCCACATAAGCTTTCAAGCAATGAATTTTTGAAATGGTAAAGCGAAAGCCAACTTGAGTTGAGTGTGAATAAATGCATGTGAATAATGTTCACAATCAAGTTAGTAGGAAAAGTCTTTCTTATAGTACATAGGTTGCTCCAAAAGTAATGCCTCATACTTATTTACATGGAAGTGACAACATACTCAAAGAGCATGATAATACTATTTGGTAGAGTAAATTCTCAGCTACAAAACACTATTTTTCAACATATTCACCACCATTAGTTTTTGTTAGTGATGAACAAGAGCCTGTGTGCTGCACTTAGGAAAAATCTGCATGGCTCACTGGAACATGGCTTGTCATCATGTTGCTGTCAGCACTGCTGAAACACACCACTCATCACCTCACTGTGCCAATGAATACCAGTGGGTGCCATTTTTTCCATGTGGGGGGATTAAATGACTCATCTTTGCTTCTTATGCACTTCCATGTCAGCCACCATTTTTTCAGACTGCACCTCTGCTGCCATGTGTCACATGGCAATAACATGTAACAGAATACTGTTGGGAAGGTTCAACTTTACTATCATACCACAAACATCTGCCTTTGATGTGCCAACATAATAAAATAGGAGTAATTACTTTTGGAACAGCCCTTCTATATATCTTTAAACAACAGAAAAAAATAGGCAGCCAAGTGCTTAAGAGTTAAAGCTGTGCAAAGGGAGTTGGTGCGTTTGTGAGAAGTAGATCCTCTAGATTCTTCTGAGACCCTTGAACATCCTCTGCTTGATAGCAGATTTTCCCAATAACAAATGTGGTCCCCTGAAATCTGGTTTTAGGCTAAATATATTCAGCAAAGGAAGCATGCTCTGAAAACAGAATATTCCTAAGTCTCATAGCTGCTCTATGAAATAGACACTCATGCTATGTCTTGCCCCCAGTGAATGTACATTCCTCTACGTTCCTCCCCAGCATCTCTAATTTTGGGGAAGTCAAATCACAGCAGGAACTCAGAAAAGGCTGTGACCACTACCTTGAATTTATCTTTGAATTTGAGAAATGAGTATAAAAATCTATGATTTCAGAATCAGTAAGTGTCATTTAGTTATTAAACTTCATTTAATTGCTAAATTTATAGTCATCTCTGAAACCCTCATGCAGAGGCTTCAGAACTGCTTCTCAGCTGTCCTGATCACCTCTTTCATTCTCACTAAGTAAAATCATTCTCACTCTGTAAAATCTGTTGCTATGCTCTGAATAATGTTCTTGGAGTAATAATGCTGGCCAGTTTACATGATGCCATTAAGATTGTTTTCATTTCTTGTCAGTTGTCTTCTATCCATTTCTGTAGCATTTTCATAATGCTACCTTGATGTTGGAGTTTATTTTCAAATTCAGTTTTTTCTAGTGTTATGTAATTTCTGTACTTTTTAGCTACTTTTGTAGCTTTTTAGAAAATGTGTGATCATTTGTGTTCCAAAGCAGAAGATACATTTAGGTGTAGGTATATCCAGTACTCGAAGACGAATGCACAATTACCCAGGGATGTAAGAAGATACTCACCAGTACTGGCTTCTGCTCATGAAAATGGCTGCATCTACCTATGGAGTGTTCAGGTAGTTTTCTGAATGTATTTGGGATGGGATTGGACTGTTGATAAGTTAATTCGACTGATCTTTGGAAACCTGCTTTTCAAGTAGCAGCAGTAGATATTTCATTGTTGTTGTTTTTTGTTTTTTTTTTAATTAAGAGTTTTTTCCACAGACAAAAAATAGTTCTGCTTTAATGATGGTAACGGAGAATAATATCCAGAGGAAAACGAAGAAACATGATTTATAATGAAAACTGGCTGTAAAGTTATGTGAAAGTGTAGGAACTGATTTTTCACCCACTTCATGTACCATTTAAGAAAGCATAATACACAAAGCAGAGTATCCTGGGCTCTGATGAGGAGAAATATGGCCGGAGCATTTCAGAAGCCACGTAGCACTAGTAGGTTTACAAATTTGGAGAGAATAGTATCTGATCATGTCTGATCTCTAGCTATAATCATGTAAAGCCAGTCTTGAAACAGAATGCCAATGACTTAGTAGTTGTATCATATCAAATCCATAAGACTATTCCAGAAAGCATGTTATTCTAAACAAAAGATGAAAAGTAAATACACATTGAAGGAGGAGCCTAACAGGAAGCCCTAGCTTCCTGTATAACAGAAAATGCAAATTCTAGGGAGAATTCTTCAGAAAGATGGTGAAGTAGCTTTTGCTGATGTTTTATAAAAAAAAAAAACAAAAATGAAACCAATACAATGGTAAATGTTGGCACAGTAGGTACAGACTTTGTTTGCTTAGATTCCTGTAAGCATTCCCAAGTTCAAATGATGGTGATGTCATCATTGACATCATCATTGCACTGTCAAGATTCTCCTTATCTGCATTACTTTCCCTCACCTCCCAGACCTGACAGGACAGTAGGGGAGAAAGGCTACTAGTACTTGCTTGAAAACAAAACCGGTTGGTGGTGGAGACATCATGTGTGTATTTTCAGCAAGAAATGACAGTTCAGAAGAAAATGAAATGCATAGTGATATTTCATGGCAAATTAGAGGTAAGTGTTGAAGTTGAGATAGGTACAGTTGAGTTGTGAATTGCCTGAAGAATAAAATTTGTTGTGGTTTTGATGTAGAAGAGATGACAATCCAGAAGAATATATCTCAGCTATGTTGGTTGTTCATTAGATTAGGAAACTACCTTTTCAGCAGTACTCCGGATGGGTATAAGCTTGATAATGCTGAACAGATCAAACCAATAGCACTCAACTTCTGATGCTTTTTTTTTTTTCATGAAGATGTTATAAAGAAAAATGTGATGTTAATTATTCTATTTTAGGGGAACTTACTGAAAGAAATTTTGCCATTTTCAAAATATCATCCAGTTTCTCTAACAGCAATATGTACAGACATCTCTACTAAAATGCTTCTGGCAGGCAGTAAGGGTAAGTGAATGTACTAGTCATTCTGCTCAGGACAGTTTGTAGAACTACATAAGAGCATGCTGTTAATGTGCCAGAAATGTGAAAATGAAGGTGCAAATGCTCCTAGACTTTCTCTGTCAAAGCTATAATTAAACAATTGAAAATGGTATTTCCTGATACGAAAGACAGGTAGATTAAAGTTTAGGATTAGTAGCATTATCAATATTCTTTGAAAAAGACATTGCAGTTTTCTTTATTTACAAAATCTGTATACATCTTCCATCTCAATTAGTGTAGTAATACCAAAGGCTACTATGAACAAACAAAAATGTCACACCTGCAGTAACATAACTAAATAAAAACCTGATCCTGTGTCTGTACTGAGAGCCACGATTTAGACGCTGATGTGCTGTGCACGGTAATGGCCTCATCGGTACACTGCTATGTAAGGAAAGAAAGAACTTATGGTCTGTGCTAGCAGCACACTGTTAGACTTAATTTCACACCAAATCTGGCTTTTATCTCCTGTCTGATTCTCCTTGAAACCTCTCCATTCCTCTTTTCCTCTTCTGCATCTATCATATGAGATTTTTGTCCTGTCATGTGCCACTGAAGAATCTGTTAGAACTGTTTTCTACTGGTTTCCTGCTATTATGCTATCAACATTAGGATGGATTCAGGTGTTTGGGTTTTTCTTTGTTTGTTTGTTTGTTTTTTATTCTTTTTTATTTTATCTGGTTCAAAATTGACCAGGAGACTGAAATGCTGAAAATGAAGAGGAGTTTCAGTCTTCATTGATTCAAATCAATCAGGTGGTACACACTGAACAAGATTTCAATTAACTGCGGAAAAGCATCCATCCTATTACCTATTCATCTGACACTCTCCCTTTGTCCTTTTGTGTTTGCGCCACTGATGTATGTGCTTTTCATGCCTTCTGCACTCTTCTCTTGCATCTGCAGTGCTAATGTCAGTGTCTTGTTCTCTTTACCAATTTTCGTTTTTCCTTGCTTGATAATGCTCAGTCCTAGAAGTCAGATGTGTCCAATATGAAGGCTGGAATAACACAAAAAATTCCTCTGTCTAGTAGTAGAAATTATGGATGTAAGAGGTGACATCAGCAGGGAAGAGGGAGCCTAGGTAGGAAATTGAGCGGTCACAAGTCATGAGAAAAATGGTTCCTTGATTCTGGTTCCACCTAAGTGCACTAGAAGGTTGTATAACATTAAGCCTTCACTATATATGCAATTAATCACAAACTTTGTCCATTTTACCAGGATTGAAAAATAGTTTTTCATCCTCAGAAACTCATACCTAGTTTGTGTAATAGATAAGAGTCTGAAAAAGATTACTCTTGTTATTAATTCTTGTCACTCAAGGAAAGAACTCTGCATTCTTTCCATTTCAAATCTATTTAAAGAAACATTATTCAAAATGATATGTGTATTTATTTGCATATTACTAAATGTGTATTATTTTGTACTCTGTGTGCTTGATAATGAGATAGTGATTTTCCCATTAAAAGAATTTCCATTGACCTGTGATTTTTTTTATTTGTCATTCTGCCTGGTGTTTACCAAGAGCATATGTTAGCAACAAGAAACTGTGTAGCAATAATGAAATTTATTGACGTTTTGCTTTTTCCTTTTTTTAAATAGAAGGACATATTATGTGCTGGAGCATTGTCTCATTCTTAGAAGATCCACAAAACAGTAAAAATGTAAGGGAAAATCTGACATTTTCTTAACCTGAATAGTATACTGGGATAAGACAAATAGTGAAAAAAATGGATTCAGACCTCTATGGGAACTAAAATGGTTTCCTGCACATAAAGGTAATCAAATAATAATTTGATGCCATGAAAAACCAACCAACAAACAAAAAGCTGTAAGTAAAATGCTGATAGCAGTATCCTATTGTGTTAAAAGAGGTTACATTAGAATGAATTTATCCCTGTCTTCTAAGCAGAATTTCTACCATATACCATTTGCAGCCTCATCACTTAATTTTCAGAAAGCCTTGCTGATAAAACCACTAAGCCAGTAACCACAGTGATATACAGAACTGCCTAAAATGTGGTCATGTTGCTTTTTCCCCTCAGCAAATAAAGGAGGAGCTCTGTTGGACGGCACACTCTGCTGAAGTCATTGACTTATTTTACGAAGAGCAGAAAAATGTGGTAGTAACAGCATCTGTTGATGGTTCAGTCAGGTACAAGATAAATAATACTTCTTACTTCCAGGCCAGTTAGTTGAGCTGCCTCCTAAAATCCTCTTCTTGATGGACTCACATACAGACTTGGACAAATAAAGTACAACGTTGGGCACATTTTCTGTTCTGCACCTCTAAGAACTAAGTTTTTAATGTAAACGCTTCTACTTTTCTCATTAAGTCAGACCTTTTACAAGACTCTCATTTTCTTTCAACACCGTATTCTTGACCACGTAAGAAACA